>NC_045437.1:11617554-11728112 GCF_002776525.5 Piliocolobus tephrosceles
TCACTGACCTTATGTGTGTTTGTATCTGTGTGTACACAAGCACACACACACCTTTCTACATTATCATCTTAGGATATGTTCACTGACCAGAAGCAGCTGAAGCAAATGATATGCACATTTTAAAATTGGCATATATTATAAAACTGCCTTTTTTAAGATTGCAAAAATTTGCAAATTACTACAGAACTGGTTTTCATGTCGAAATAACAAATTCCTAAACTACAGAGTTACTTTTTCTCATTCAATGATCAGTTACAAAGCTAAAGTATTTCATTATTGCTTTTATTGGAATTGATTCATTAATGTGGTTAACACATGTTGAATATTTATTGGACAATTGAGTTATATATACTGCTTTATGAGTTATTTATTCATGTTCCTTGGCTACATTTCTCTTTGGAATTGATCTTTTTAATACATATATATGAGAGTGCTTAAAATTTTACCAGTGATAAGATTGGATAGATATTTCTCAGTTTATCATTTTTGAAACATATTTGCACCATGTAGAATTTGGAATATTTACATACTTTCATCTAGAGTAGCATTAATACTAGGTACAATTAGTCCTTTCATTACTTGGACAACTAATTTTTCTGGTTCAGCATTTTAAAATTAAATAGCAACTTATTTGTTGCTATATTTCCAGATTAATTACATCTATAGGTCTTGCACTAGTATACCATTATTTAACTAATTTTATTATAACGCATTTTGAGAATGGGGTAAACATTTTTGTTAGTGTTTATTTCAGACTTACTTTATTAGTCTATATTTTATTTCTGTTTTTGTCTTCTTATATTAGTCTTTATTAGGCATATTATTTAATTCAATTTATTAAAATATGTTTTGATAAATGGATCAATATCTCCCTATATTAGTCATTGTTTTAGAAATCTGAAGCTATTTTATGTGTTTTGCTTTCAAAGATGAATGTTAAAATCATTTGTGATTGAAAAATGGACAAAGGGGCGCTCCATTAAATAGCCGAGGACGGAACCTCGGCTTTCTCTCGGCCTTAGCGCCATTTTCTTGGAAACCTCTACGCCATGAGAGCCAAGTGGAGGAAGAAGCGAATGCGCAGGCTGAAGCGCAAAAGAAGAAAGATGAGGCAGAGGTCCAGGTAAACCGCTAGCTTGTTGCATCGTGGAGGCCACAGGAGGAGAAACATGGAACACCAGGTGCTGGGGAGGCTGGTACAAGCTGTGGGACTGCATGCTGCTGTCTAGAGCTTGTCTCAATGGATCTAGAACTTCATCGCCCTCTGATGGCTGATCACCTCTGAGGCCCACCTTGCTCATAAACAAAGCTGCCCATGTTGGTCCTCTGCCCTGGACTTGTGACATTCTGGACTATTTCTGCGTTTATTTGTGACCGAGTGTAACAACCCTATAATAAATCACCTCTTCCGCTCTTTTAGCTGAAGAATTAAAAAAAAAAAAAAAAAATGGACAAAGGATCTGAACAGACATTCCTGAAAAGAAGACATGTGAACGGCCAATACGTATATGAAAAAATGATCAACATCACTAAATCACCAGGGAGCTGCAAGTCAAAGCCACAATTGAGTATCATCTCACTCCAGTTAGGACGGTTATCATCAGGAGCAAAAAATGTTATCAGAAACAAACGGTGGTGAGAATACGGAGAGAAGGGAACTCATATGCTTTCGATGGGAATGTAAACTAGTAGGGGCAATTTGGAGAACAGTATGGACATTCCTCAGAAAACTACAGATAGAATTACCATATGTGTCCAGCAATCCCACTCCTGGGCATTCATCCAAAGGAAAGGAAACTAGTGTGCCTAAGAGGCATCTGCACCCCATGTTTATCGGAGCAGTATTCACAGTAGCCAAGATATGGAAATGAACCTAGGTGTACAACAGCAGATGACTGGATAAAGAAAATGTGGTGTATGTACACAGTGGAGTACTGCTCAGCCATAAAAAGTAATTAAATGTTGTCATCTGTGGCAACATGGATGGAACTGGAGGATGTCATGTTAAGTGAAATAAGCCAGGGACAGAAATTAAACACTACATGTTCTCACTCAGATGTGCAAGCTCAAACAAGTTGATCTCATAGAAGTGAAAAGTACAGCAGAGGATGCCAGGGGCTGGGAAGGGCAGGAGGAAGGGAGAGGATAGGGGGAGATATGTTAAAGGATACAAAATTAAAACTAGATGGAAGGAATAAGTTCCAGTGTTCTATACCACTGTTGGATGAGTACAGTTAACAATAATTTGTTGTTTTAAATAGCTAGAAGGAGGATATTTAATGTTCCTAACACAAACAAATGACAAATGGTTGAGATGGTGGATATGCTAATTATCCTGATATAATCACCGTACATTATATGTATGGAAACATCACCATGTACCCTACAAATATGTACAATTATTATGTGTCAATTAAAAAAATAAAATTTAAAAAAACGTATTTGTAAAGTATCAAGCAAATCTAAAACTCATGAAAACATTTTAATGTACAAAAATATTACTGGGCCAGGGGTGATGGCTTGCACCTGTAATCCTAGCACTTTGGGAGGCCCAGACGGGCAGATCACATGAGGTCAGGAGTTTCAGATGAGCCTGGCCAATATGGCAAAACATCATCTCTACTAAAAATACAAAAAAATAGGTGGGCGTGGTGGTGGGCACCTGTAATCCCAGCTACTGGAGAGGTTGAGGCATGAGAATTGCTTGAACCGGGGGAGGCAGAGGTTGCAGTGAGCCAAGATCCTGCCACTGCGTTCCAGCCTGGTTGACAAAGTGGGACTATCTCAAAACAACAACAACAAAAATATTATTGACAAATTCAATGAAATCTCAATGAAACTACGACAGATTTTCTGGATAGAAATCCACAAACAAATTCAAAACTTATGTGAAAATGCAAAGTACCTGAAAGAGCAGAAGTAATTTTGTTAAAAAAAAAACCCAAACGCCCGGCGCGGTGGCTCACGCCTGTAATCTCAGCACTTTGGGAGGCCGAGACGGGCGGATCACGAGGTCAGGAGATCAAGACCATCCTGGCCAACACGGTGAAACCCCGTCTCTACTAAAAATACAAAAAATTAGCCAGGCGTGGTGGCAGGTGCCTGTAGTCCCAGCTACTCTGGAGGCTGAGGCAGGAGAATGGTGTAAACCCGGGAGGCGGAGCTTGCAGTGAGCTGAGATCCAGCCACTGCACTCCAGCCTGGGCGACAGAGCCAGACTCCGTCTCAAAAAAAAAAAAAAAAAAAAAAAAACCCAAACAGGAAGGCTTATGCTTCATTAACTTGTCTTAATAATGCTAAGACTTGTTATAAACCAAAATCATTGTGGTATTAGCATAAAATAGACAAGTAGATTGACAGACAGAATGTATTGTCTAGATTGGTTCATGCCTATATAGTAAACTGATTTTTGACAAAGGTGCTGAGATAATTCTATGGTGAAAATGTAATATTTTCAATAAATGATTTTATTTCTTAATAAATGTTTGTTTATTAAAATAAACAAAATACAGGGATGCTGGATCATCCACTGAATATCTTTTAGGATAAAACATAAAGTTTTACCCTTACTTCATAGCATGCACAAAAATTAACTTGTAATGTGTCTTATGATGATCCATGGACATAAGATAACACTTACAAGCATAAAACTTTCCAAAGATTATATTTTCAAATTTAGGGTGGCCAAAGATTTCTTGACAAAACATTAAAAGCTCGAGCAGAAAAACAAACAACCAAAATGATATGTTAGACTTGATCACAATTAGAAACTTCTGTTTTTCAAGAGCTATGGTTAAGAAAGCAAACAGGGAAGCCCCAGACGTGGAGACAATATTTGTTACACATGTATCTGACCAAGGGTTTGTATACATAATACACAAATAATTATTTTTTAAAATAAAGAATTCTTACCAGTCAGGAAATGAGTTATCAAATTTTAAAAATTGGGTAAAATATCCGAACAGAAATTTCACAAAACAAGATATAAAAGTTGCTGATAAGCACTTATTATTCTTCAGGAAAAGTAAAATTAACATAATGAAATAATATTGCACAGTGATTAGAATGATTAAAATGGGAATGACTGGTGAAATGTTGTGACTGGTAGATCTTAGATGACCCCTAAGTGTTCTCACATTTTCACATAAATGCTCTTGTGTAAACTCCTACTCCTGAATAACTTCCTTCTAATCGATAGGATAGACAGCAATGTGGAAGCAATACAACTTTGAAACTGTGAGGAGAAGGGCTTATACCGTTGTAGTCTTTGTATTAGTTACCTAGGGCTGCCATAACAAATGACCACAAACTAGGTCATTTGAAATAACAGGAATGTATTTTCTCACGGTTCTGGAGGCGAGAAGCCTAAAATCCTAGTGTCGCAGGGCCCTGCTCCCTCTGAAGGCCCTAGAGGAGAAACCTTCCATGCCTCTCCCAGCTTCTGGCGGTTGCTGGTCGTTCTTATGCCCCTTGGCTTGCAGCAGCATCATCCAATCCTGGTGTCTGATATCATATGATGTTCCCCCTTTTGGGGACATCTATATGGCTAAATTTTCCTCTACTTATAAGAACACCATGTGTTGAATTTAGAGTCTACTCTAATTCAGTGTGACTTCATCTTAACTGAACACAAAGACCCTGCCAGGACCCTATTTGCGAGTAAAGATCCAACTCACAGGTTCCGGGTGGATGTGAATTTTGCTAGGATTCTATTCAGCCTGTTATGATCTCCTTTCAATAAATCTATGATCCCAGTTTAATAATGAGAAAAACATCAGACAAACTAAAATTGAGGGACATTCCACAAAATATGTCACCAGTACTCCTCCAAACTGCTAAAATTGTGAAAATCAAGACAAAAAAAAAAAAAAGCTGTCACAGTTCAGAGTAAGGAAAGAAAACATAATGACTAAATATAATATGGTAACCTGGTTTGAATCCTGGTACAGAGAAAAACGGGGAAATTGACAGAATCCCAATAAAGCCTGGAGTTTCGCTGATAGTAAGTTTTTAAAGTGTTTGATAGGGAGCTGTGGTGGCAAACACCTGTTGTCCTGGCGCATAAGGAGGTGAGGCTAGGCGTTTGAGGCCCGCATGGGCAGTATAGAAAACTCTCATCTATATAACCAAAAGTTTTTGATAAATATATTATGGCATGGTGAGGGTTATATGGGAACAATCTTATTCTTTCTTTTAAATACATCTAAAATGATTCCAAAAGAAATGACTTATTTTTTTAAATGCAAGCTATAGGATAGACTTGAGAAATTTAATTTAGATTGGATGGTTTCAGACAGCTTTTCTGTGAGAACTTTAAGCTGCAAATAGAAATACAAATCCAGCCAATCTTACCAGTAGTGGGGGATGAAGTCTCCTGGGCAGAACACATGGCCAGTGAACAGGTACCGCGAGTGAAAGATGCTTGCAGTAGAGGAGAGGATGAAAAGAACTCAGAGTGACAGGCGACAAGTAGGTGAGACGGAGCCTGGCATAAAATTAAACTGAGCAGCAGGCTTCAAACAGGCCACATAAAAAAGTTAGAATTAAAAAGAAAGAAAGACATTGCTATTGCACTTCCTATGTGCCAGAACTATTTTAAGCACTTTTCACACACTAGCACTTTTCATTCTTGCCACAACTATATATGGTGTGTACTCTTATTATCTTCCATTTCTCTGGTAGAAAAACTGGTTCAGAGACTTAGTCACTTGTCTGAAGTCATTCCATTACTAAAAGGCAGAGCTGTGGCCATCTGGCTTCACAGTTTGTATTTATCCACTACACCCTTGCCCTGAATATAATGGAAGCCATGCTGACTCATTCTTCCTTAAAAGACAGCTATCAACTCAGAGAAGAGATGATGGTGATTGGGGTGAGATGGAGAGAAGTGGATGGGCTTGAGGAAACTTCCAGGTAAAATTAAATGCAACTGATGATATATGACAGGCAGGAAATGAGAGAGAAGACCATATCAAGAATGACCATCCGACTTCTGGTTTGATTGGGTTATTTACCAAAGTAGGAAATGGCAAAAGAAGATGTTTGCTGAGGGACATTATGTGAGCAGTGGCAAATCCACATGGGTCTGCAACAACCTCAGTTCTTGACTCTCAGAAGACAGAATTTGACCAAGGGGGCAGAAAGCAGAGGCAGAGACTGGGACAAGTTTCAGAGTAGGATTGCAAGTTTATTAAAAAGTTTTAGAGTAGGAATTAAAGGAAGTAAAGCACACTTGGATGAGGGCCAAGCAGGCAACTTGAGAGAATCAAGTGCCTGGTTTGACCTTTGACTTGGGATTTTATACATTGGCATTGTGTGTGTACAGTGGCATGCCAGCGCTTAGGAGAGGCTGCATGTGCAGTACGTTTACTGAAGCTACCTGTATGCTCACTTGAGATGTTCTCCCATTACCAGTTGAGCATTCCTAGAGGAAGTTCACATATCAGTCAAAACTCCACCATTTTACCTCTTAGTGTGCATGCTTAAGCCTGCTTACCCAAATTCTGAGATCTTATGATCTTATCAAGAAGCTACTGGTCACCAATTTCAGGTGTTTTCTATTGGGAGACTGCCTTTCCCTGGCACAGGTTGCAACCAATTATTATTTTGGAGAGAAAGTTTAACCAACCACCTGACCATCGCCTGATGGTCACCTGACATTCCTTGAGGCAGGGTGGGGAGTTGGGTGGGGAGGGGGGCTTTCTCTTGCCCTTCTTATATTTGACTACCTACCTATTCTAACAATTACAGATTTATTTTCCATTAAGTTTGAGATGCTAAAGAAACACCAAGATAGATGTGTCTCAAGCTCAAGTATTGGATCATTTTCACCCTACTTCCCCAACATGAAGTAGAAGTATGTGAGAAGAATTGTCTGATTGCCCAGAGGATGGGAAGGCAGCCACAGTCCCATGGACAGATGCTCAGACTGCCCTCCAGGTTACCACAAGTCACTGTCTCTGGTAGCTGGCCAGGAGTATTCTCTGAGAGCTCGGTCTATAGTGGATATAGTGAATTCTTTGCCTTGACGCCAGGTTGCTTTTTCTTGCTGACTAGGTCACATCTCCCTTATTGTTTGTATTGCAGCTCTTCATGAATACATTGCAAGTATGTTGATTTACACATTAAGTCCTCCTTTGCCCTATTTAGGAAAGTGCATCCCTTTCTTGGAAGTAGGAGTAGAGAGAGGTTCCATATACATAAGAATTTCCAGACAAATAGAACCAGGCTGGGCATGGTAACTTACACCTGTAATCCCAGCACTCTGGGAGGCTGAGGCAGGTGGATCATGAGGTCAGGAAATCGAGACCATCCTGGCTAACACAGGGAAACCCTATCTCTACTAAAAATACAAAAAATTAGCAGGGCGTGGTGGTGGGCTCCTGTAGTCCCAGCTACTTGGGAGGCTGAGCAGGAGAATGGCGTGAACCTGGGAGGCACAGCTTGCAGTGAACCGAGATGGCACCACTGCACTCCAGCCTGGGTGACAAGAGCAAGACTCTGTCAAACAGAACTGATAGGAAACAGATGGATATGAATTGATAGATCATTAGATAGGTAGATAATAGATCGTTGGGGCCGAGCGCATTGGGTCATGCTTATAATCTCAGCACTTTGGGAGGCCAAGGCAGGCAGATTACCCGAGGTTAGGAGTTCGAGACCAGCCTTACCAACATGGTGAAACCCTGTCTCTACCAATAATAAAAACATTTAGCTGGGCATGGTGGTGTGCCCCTGTAGTGCCAGTTACCTCAGGGAGGCAGGATAATTGCTTGAACTAGGGAGGCAGTTGTTGCAGTGAGCCGAGATAAGCCATTGCACTCCAGCCTGGGTAACACTCTATCTCAAAAAAAAAAAAAAAAACAACAAAAAACCGAGAATGTTGGATAGATAGGTAGATTCATTTTAAAGAATTGACTCATGTAATTATGGAGGCTGAGATAGTCTATAATCTGCCATCTGAAAGCAGGAAACTCAGGAAAGCTGTCATAATTGTCTGATCTTGAAAACCAGGGAAGACTATGGTGTAAATCCCAGTCTGATGGAAGAAGATGACGTGAGCTGTCTTAGTAAAAGCTGTGAGGGAGGAAGAAAGGGAAATATGTCTCTTTTCTTTGTCTTTCGTTCTATTCAGGCCCTCAAAGGGTTGGATGAAACCCAACTGCATTGAGGAAGACATTCTACTTTACTGAATTTACTCATTCTAATGCTAATCTCAAAGGTGGTTGGTTATCAGGATGGGAGGTGAAATGATGGGGAAAGGGAAAATATGAGTATTAGTGACTGATTGCACTGCATGGTGACCATAGTTAATTTAATAATATACTGTATATTTTTAAATTGCTGAAAGAATAAATTTTTAATATTCTCAACACAAAAACGTCACACTGGTGAGATTATGGATATGTTAATTAGCTTTACTGACTCTATAATGTATATGTAGATAAAAACATTACTTTGTATCCCATAATATACACAATTATTATTTGTCAATTAAAACAACCACCACAATAACAAATGCTAATCTCACCTGAAAACATCCTCACAGACATACCCAGAAACAATGTGTACTCTGGGCACCCTTTGGCCAGTCAAGTTCGACACATAAAATTAACCTTCACAGGTTCAGAGGTGCTTAATCAGGTCCTCCCATTAGACACAAGGCTATTGTTAAACTGTGATGCAGGCAACCCATGTGCAGAGAGCCAGGGAATGAGACCATTTTGCTGTCAGCCCTCAACCTATTTTCACTCTGAAGGGGCAAGTCAGAACACATAGTGAACCACCTGACTTTCTTCCTCTTTACTTTGGAATCAGAGAGAACTTATTTCTCATTCCTAAATGCCTGGGACTTCACTGTATCTTATGTTCTTTTTTTCAAAGCTCATAACCCTTATCCCTTCTCTCTGGGTTACTGAATGCTGAAATATCTTTAGGAGAACATGAATTACTGGGAGAATGAAAATACACGTCTCTAAAAATATAGTTTAGGCTGGGCACGGTGGCTCACGCCTGTAATTCCAGCATTTTGGGAGGCCGAGATGGGTGGATCACCTGAGGTCAGGAGTTCAAGAACAGCCTGGCCAATGTGGTGAAACCCCATCTCTACTAAAAATACAAAAATTAGCTGGACGTGGTGGCAGGCACCTGTAATCCCAGCTACTCGGGAGGCTGAGGCAGGAGAATCACTTGAACCCGAGAGGCGGAGGTTGCAGTGAGTCAAGATTGTGCCATTGCACTCCAGCCGGGGCAACAAGAGCAAAACTCCATCTCAAAAAAAAAAAAAAGAGTTTAATTATTTCAAAATAATTTTTTCATTGCACCGATTATTCACAAATGTGTTTTGATTATCATCCCTTCATTACTCAGCAGGAATTTAGATGTTATATTAGAAAGATCGTTTCTAGCCATTGTTACTACTCCTCAATTTTTGGTACAAATTAAAAAATTGGATGAAGCTTTTAACTTCCCAAATGAGAGAATGTTTAAAGGAGTCCAGTGAGTCGAGAGAGTGGACGTACTTGAGTAAAAAGATCTGTAGTTTACAGACTGAAGATGAGATGAGACAAATGGTATATATCTTGGGATACTGAGAAGTTAAATTTATATCAACACAACATTTGGATGTTTGACGATTGCTATATTTAACTCAGCATCCCACTGTGCTTTGATTGAGATACCCTGTAAGAACTGCTGTTTCAAACCATAAAATAAAAATATAAAATTTATTTTGTTAGTTTGTGAAACTTCAAATCATGTACTGAATTTCTGGAATTTGATACATTTTTCAGATTTCCCTTTTCATACCTTATTGTCAATAAGGTATCCTAGAAATCTCTACAGACATTAATTGATTCAATTTTGGCTTATTCAACACAAATTATATTTTATTTCTATTGAATTATGTTTTACATCCAAACAGTAGGATATAAGGCACTTTTGTAAATAATCTCCTAAATTCCATTTTCACGAATCTGTTAAAATCTGACAAACTTCCTGAGATCACCATTCACGGATGTCTGCCTCTAGTTTTGCATTACTTTCATTATGTCTTTTGGCTTCAGCCTCCTTCCTCATTTTTAGTAAAAAGAAATCTTCCTTAGGCTCATCCTGCTACGTTATCTTTTTTGAGGAAAGAAAACTATATTTATTTTACTGAGGAGACAAATAGAAGGTAGTGAAGTAATTTGTTTACAGTCATAGGTTTTCCATGCTAGGAATACTATTTCTTAGTTCCTCTGGTAAGTAAATTTCATTATTCGTTCATCATCTAGTTTTTCTAAATCTGAAACAAGTCTCATGCTCCTTTACCTTTCTTTTACAAAATATTTTTAATTTTTAAATTTTGTGGGTACATACTAAGTGTATATATTTATGGAGTACGTTAGATATTTTGATACAGGAATACAATGCATAATAATTACATCAGGATAACTGGGGAATTCATTATCTCTAGCATTTATTCTTCCTTTGTGTTACAAACAATACAATTATACTCTTATTTAAAATATACAATAAATTATTGTTAACTGTAGTCACTCTGTTATGCTATCAAATACTAGTTCTTATTCATTCATTCTAACTATATTTTGGTCTAACTCTATTTTTGCACCCATTAACCATCTCCACTTCTCCCCACCATTACCCTTCTCTGCATCTGATAATCAGCCCTCCTATTACCATGAGTTTTATTGTTTTAGGTTTTAGCTCTCACAAATAAGCGAGACCATGCGATGTTTCTCTTTCTGTGCCTGGCTTATTTTATTTAACATAGTGATCTCCAGTTCCATCCATGTTGTTGCAAATGACATTCTTTATGACAGCTGAATTACACTCCATTATGTATGTGTACCACATTTTCTTTATCCATCCCTCTGTTCATGGACCCTTAGGGTTGCTTCCAAATGGTGGCTATTGTGAATAGTGCCACAATAAAATGGGAATGCAGACTTTTGGGGGTATATGAGTGGGACTGCTGTATCATATGGTTGTTCTATTTTTAGACTTTGAGGAACCTTCAAACTGTTCTGCAAAGTGGCTGTACTAATTTACACATTCACCAACAGCTTAGGCAGGTTCCCTTTCCTCCATATCCTCACCATCATTTGTTATTGCCTGTCTTTTGGATAAAAGCCATGTTAAACTGGGGTGAGACGATATTTCATTGTAGTTTCAATTTTCATTTCTCTAATAATCAGTGACATTGAGCACATTTTCATATGTCTGTTTGTCATTTGTATATCCTCTTTCGAAGAATGTCTATTTAGATATTTTGCCTATGTTTTAATTGGATTATTAGATTTTTTTCTATAGAGTTGTTTGAGATCCATATATATATACCCTTGGATATATTAATACAAGGGTATTAATCCTTTGTCAGATGGATTGTTTGCAAATATTTTCTCCCATTCTGTTAATTGTATCTTCACTTTGTTGATTGTTTCCTTTGCTGTGCAGAAGATTTTAAATGATGCTATTTCATTTGTTCATTTTTGCTTTGGTTGTGTGTGCTTGTGATGCATTACTCAAGAAATCTTTGTCCAGTCTAATGTCTTGGAGAGTTTCCCCAATGGTCTCTTTTACTAGTTTTAGAGTTTGAGGTGCTAGATTTATTCTTTAACCCATTTTGATTTAATGTTTCTATATGGCAAGAGATAGGGTTTTAGTATCATTCTTTTGCATATGGATATCCAGTTTTCCCAGCATGATTTATTGAGGAGACGGTCCTTTTCCCAATGTAGATTCTTGGCAACTTAGTTAAAACTGGTCTCACTCTAGGCCTGTGGATTTGTTTCTGGGTTCTCTATTCTGTTCCATTGGTCTATGTCTCTGTTTTTGTACCAGTACCATGCTGGTTTGTTTACTATAGCTCTGTAGTATAATTTCAGGTCAGGTATGTGATTCATCCAGTTTTGATCTTTTTGCTAACAATAGCTTTGACTATTCTGGGTCTGTTGTGGTTTTGTATACATTTTAGGGTTAGTTTTCTTATTTTCATGAAGAATGTCATTGGTATTTTAATATGGATTGCATTCAATCTGAAGATTGCTTTGGGTAGTTTGAAAATTTTAACAATATTGATTCTTCCATTCCATAAATATAGGATATTTTTCCATGTTGTGTGTCCTCTTCAATTTCTTTCATCAACATTTTATAGTTTTCATTGTAGAGATCTTTTATTTAGTCAGTTAACTCTTAGATATTTAATTTTATTTATAGCTATTTAAAAGTGATTACTTTCTTGATTTCTTCTTCAGAGTGTTCACTGTTGGCATATAGAAATTCTACTAATTTTTGTATGTTGATTTTGTATCCTGCAACTTTACTACATTTTGTTCTAATAGTTTTTTGGTAGGGTCTTTAGGTTTTTTCAAATATAAAATCATATTATCTGTAAATAAGGATAATATGACTTATTGTATTCCAATTTGGATGCCTTGTATTTCTTTCTCTTGTCTGATTAATGTAGCAAAGGCATTCAGTCTATGTTGCATAACAGTGGTGAAAGTGGGCATTCTTGTGTTCCAGATCTTAGAAAAAAAGGCTTTTAGTTTTTCCTCATTCAGCATGATACTAGCTGTCGTTCTGTCATATATGGCTTTTGTTGTGTTCAGGTATATTCCTTCTATAACCAGGTTTTTGTGGGTTATTATCATGAAGAGATGTTAAATTTTATCAAATGGTTTCTCAGCTTTCAGTTGAAATGATCATATGATTTTTGTCCTTCTTTCTGTTGATATGATGTATCACATAGATTTATTTGTGTATGCTGGATCATCTTTGCATCCCTGGGATAAATCCCATTTGGTCAAGATGTGTTTTAAATATTTTGTGGAATTTAGTTTGCTAGCATGAGAATTTAGTTTGCTATTAGAATATTTGCATCAATTTTCATCATGGATATTGGTGTATAGCTTTCTTTTTTGGATATGTCTTTGTTTGGTTTTGTTATCAGGTAATACTGGCTTCATAGAATGAGTTTGGAAGTATTCCCTCCTCTATTTTTCAGAATAGTTTGCATAAGGTTGGCATTAGTCCTTCTCTAAATGTTTGGCAGAATTTGACAGTGAAACCCTTGGGTCCTGGGCTTTTCTTTTCGGGGAGACTTTTTATTACACCTTCAATCTCATTATTTGTTATTGGTCTGTTTGGGTTATTGATTTTTTCATGCTTCCATCTTGTTTTATGTGTCCAGGAAATTATGAATTTCTTCCAGGATTTCTAATTTATTGGTACATAGTCGCCGATAGTAGCCACTAATGATCCTTTGAATAGTTGTAATGTTTCATTTTACATCTCTGATCTTATTCATTTGGGTCTTCTCTGTATTTTTCGTTTAATGGCAAAAACCACAATTACTTTTGCACTAACCTAACAGTCTGACTACAGGTTTGTCAGTTTTGTTTATCTTTTCAAAAAAGCAACTTCTCTGTTCCTTGATCTTTTGTATTGTTTTCTTCATTTCAATTTCATTTATTTCTGCTCTGATTTTTATTATTTCTTTTCTTCTACCAGTTTAGGTTTCAGTTTGCTCTTGCTTTCCTGATTCTTTAAGATGCATCGCTAGGTTGTTCGTTTGAAGTTTTTCTATTTTTCGGTATATGCACTTATAGCTATAAACTTCCCACTTCGTACTGCTTTTGCTATATCCCACAGGTTTCAGTATGCTGTGTTTCCATTATCACTTGGTTCAAAATATGTTTTAAATTTCTGCTTAATTTCTTCATTGACTCAGTAGTCATTCACGGGCGTATTGTTTAATTCCCATGTGTTTGCATAGTTTCCAAAATTCCTCTTGTTATTGATTTCTAGTTTTATTCCTTTATGGTCAGAGAAGATGCTTGATATAATTTTAATTTCTTTTGAATTTGTAAAGATTTTTATGTGGCTTAACATATAGTTATCCTTGAGAATGACCCATGTTGTGAGGAGAACAATTTGTATTCTGTAGCCACTGGATGAAATGTTTTTTAATTATCTATCAGTTCCATTTGATCTGTAGTGCAGATTAAGTCCAATGTTTCTTGGTTGATTTTCTGAGTCTTCTATTTAACGCTGAAAATGGGGTGTTGAAGTCTCCAGCCATTATCGTATTGGAGTATATCTCTCTCTTCAGTTCAAATAATATTTATGTTATATATTTGGATGTTTTATCCTCTTTTGAATTGAACCCTTTATTATTATATAATGACCTTTTTGTCTCTTTTTATGTTTTGTCTTGAAATCTATTTTGTCTGATATAAGTATACTACTCCTGCTTTTTTCTGGTTTCCATTGACATGGAATATCTTTTTCCATCCTTTATTTGCAGTCTATGTGCATCTTTATAGCTGAAGTGTGTTTCTTGCATGCAACAGATTGTTGGGTCTTGTTTTTTATTCATTTAGCCACCTGTCTTTTGATTGGGGAGTTTAATTCACTTACTCTCAATGCTATAATCGATAAGTAATAAGTTACTCATGCCAGTTTGCTATTTATTTACTGGTTATTTTGTTGTCTGTCTTCCTTCATTCCTTCCTTCCTCTGTTCTGTGTAGTGAAGGTCATTTTCTCTACTAGTGTGTTTTAATTTCTTGCTTTTTATTTTTTGTGTATTTGTATTTTTTAATTTGATATTACTATGAATCTTGCAAATAATATTTTATAACCCATTATTTTAAAATTATGATAACTAACACTGATTGCATAAGCAAACAAATTACCACACAAAGAAAAAAACTAATAAAAACTCGCACATTGTCCCCTGGCTTTTTAACTTTTTGTTGTTTTTATTTACATCTTATTATACTGCCTATGTCTTGAAAAGTTGTTGTAATTTTTTTTGATATGTTCATCTTTTAGTCTTTCTACTCAATATATGCATAGTTTATACATAACAATTACAGTATATTAATACTCTGTGTTTTTTCATGTACTTACTACTACCAGTGAGTTTTATAACTTTAAATGATTTCTTTGCTCGTTAACATTCTTTTCCTTGAGATTGAAGAACTCCTTGTAGCATTTCTTGTGAGAAAGTTTTGGTGTTGATGAAATCCCTCAGCTTCTGTTTCTCTGGGGTCTTTATTTCTCCTTCATGTTTGAAGGATATTTTCACTGGATATACTTTTCTAGGATGAAAGACTTTTTTTTTCCTTCGTCACTTTAAATATGTCATACCCCTCTTTCCTGGACTGTAAGGTTTCCACTGAGAAGCCTGCTGCTGGACATACCGGAACTCTATTGTATGTTATTTGTTTCTTTTCTCTTGCTGCTTTTAGAATCCTTTATTTTTTCTTGACTTTTGGGAATTTACTTATTAAATGTCTTGAGATAGTCTTATTTGGGTTAATTTTTCTTGGTGTTCTATAAAATCTTCTTTTACCTAAATATTGATCTCTTTCTCTAGGTTTGAGAACTTGTCTGTTATTATCCCTTTGAATACACTTTTTACCACTATCTCTTTCTCTACCTCCTCTTTAAGGCCAATAACTTTTAGATTTGCTCTTTTGGGGCTATTTTCTAGATTTTGTAGATATGTTTCATTATTTTACAATTTTTTTTCTTTTTTATCCTCTGTGTATTTTCAATTAGCCTATCTTCAAATTTACTAATATTTTTTTTTCCTTGGTCAATTCCGCCATTAAAAAGACTCTGATGCATTTTTTAGAATATCATTTGCATTTGTCAGCTCTAGAGTTTATACTTAATTCTTGTCAGTTATTTTAATCTCTTTGTTAAATTTATCTTATAGAATTCTAAATTTCTTCTCTGTGCTATCTTGAATTTTACTGAGTTTTGTCAAAACAGTTATTTTGAATTCTCTGAAAGGTTACATAGCTTTGTTTGTCCAAGATTGGTCCCTGGTGTCTTATTTGGCCTGTTTGGTGAGGTCATGTTTTCCTGGATGTTTCTGGTGCTTGAGGATGTTCGCTGATGTCTGAGCATTGAAGAGTTGGGTATTTATTATAGCCTTCACTGTCTGGGCTTTTTATACTTGTATTCTTGAGAAGGCTCTTAACAACTTGAAGGGATTTGGGAGTTGTAATATAAGTTTTTGGTCATTGCAGTCATATCTACTTTAGGGGGAAGCCCAAGACCAGTAATGCTGTGGCTCTTTCATACTCATAGGGATACCACCTTGGTGCTCTTGGATAAGATAAGGAAGAATTATCTGGATTACCAGGCAGAGACTCTTGTTCTCGTCTCTTACTTTGTCCCAAACAAATGGAGTTTCTCTCCATGGTGGACTGTCTGGAGCTGGGGGAGGGATGACACAGACACTGCGGTGGCCACCGCCATTGGGACTATCTTGAGTTAGGCCTGAAGCCAGCACAGCACTGGTTCTCACCAAGGCCTGCATTAACCACTGCTGTCTACCACCTATGTTTGAGAACCTAGGGCTCTACAGTCAGCATGTGGTGAATGAAGCCAGCCAGGCTTGTGTCCTCCCCTTCAGTGGTAAACTCCCCCTGGTGCTGGGTAGATCCAGATATGCTGTGGAGGAGTCAGGGCCTGGAGTTGGAAACCTTTGGAGTCTACCTGCTCTTCTGTTCTATTGCGGCTGATGTGGCACTGAAAGCACAGAAGGAGCTCCTTCCCAATTTTCTATATCCTTTCCACAAGAAGAGACCACCACCATCCCAGGCCTGTGGCAAATACTGCTTGGAGATGACTGATGTTCACCCATGGCCCAAGGGCTCTTTGGTCATCTTGTGATGAATGCTGCCATACCTGGGACTCTCTCTTCAGGGCAGTGGGCTCCTCTCTGGCCCAGGGTAGGTTCAGAAGTGTTATCCAGGAGGCAAGGCCTGGAATCAAGGATTCCAATTGCCCGTTTGGTGCTCCATCCTACTGTGGCCAAGCTGGTACCTATGCTGCAAAACAAAGTTCCCTTTACTCTTACCTCTCCATTTCTCAAGCAGAAGGAGTTCTTCCCCATAGTTACTAAAGCTGGGAATGTGTCAGGTTAACCTAAAGCTAACACATATCTGAGTCTCACACAAAGCCCATATCAGTACCATCTGGCTACTGCTGCTGCTTATTCATGGCCCAATTGCTCTTGAGTCAGCAGGTAATGTTATGAGTAATAAGTAACCCTGCAAGGACTAGGCTCTTCCCTCCAAGGCAACAGATCACATTTTGGCTCAGGGTGTGTCTAGAAATATCATCCAGAAGCTATGGCCTGGAATGGAGTCCCCAGGACTCAGCCTGTTGCCCTATCCTACTGTGGCTGAAGGGATATCTAAGTTGCAAGACAAAGTCCTCTTTACTCTTCAGTCTCCTCTCCTTAAGCAGAGGAAAGGGGTCTATCCTGGAGCTGTGAGCTGTGCTGCCTTGGGTTGCAGGACTGGTGGTGCAAGCACTCCTTTGGCTTCCCTGGCTGGTGTATCACTAGGTTGTGTGCCCCCCAAGTTCACTGGCTCTCAGTCTGGTACAGCTCTAGGACTTGCCAAGGCATTAAATTTCTTGTTCTCTAGATTGCCTTTCAAGATTATCTGGGACTCCAGAACACTTTGGTTCTCGGTGGCAAGGATTGCCAGAAATCAGGTCCTTACCACTAGGATGAATGAGCCCCCTCTGACTACAGACATCACGGAGCTCTAAACGCTCCTTCCAAGGGGCTCCAGCTGAATTCTTCCTGGTGTTGCTTTCCACTGTGACAGGCAGCACCAAGCACCGGCAAAGTCTCACAACCACTGTGCTGTCCCTCCCTCAAGCATGCAGATTCTCTCTGCATGCCATACAGCTACTCCCAGGTCATCGGTGATGCTGGCAATTGAAGACTTTCTTTCATGTCTTCTTCAGTGCCTCTTTTTCATATACATAAAAATATTTCCATAACAAAGGACAGAAATAGAGAATAGATATTTAATTTATATTAATTCGATTGCTGTTAGTCTCAATTGCTTTCCCTGGCTCTTTAATGCTGATGGGACTGATATCTACCCCTTCCTATGTGGCAACATGCTCAAAACAATCTTAGTTCCTGAGGCAGTCTCAAAGGCAGTAGAACCTGGGCCAATGGGCTTACTGTCCCTGACTCCCTCTCAAAATAAAACAAAAACAAAGAGAACAGGGACCTGAGATCAATTCATTGTGTCTGGACATAGGTTCATGAAATTGTTATGGGTTTGTTTCTATATTGCTTCTTGTGTCTACTTTGCATGCGATCATTCCGAGTTCCCTCTTAATCTCCTTTTCCCCTTTGTGATGGTCAAATGAATACATGTAGTTCTAGAATAGTTTCTACTCTAAAGACTGTCAACCTGCTCTGTATGAATAGGCAATAACATTCATTTGAGATAATTTTATTCTTTATTAAATCATTTCTATATAAAAGAGAAATATCTCATTTTGTGTGGATGGCTATGTTTATGAATGAGACTATATTTTAAGCAGTTTGAATGCCCTTAGAAAATTCTCTCTCCGACTTTCATCCATCCAACCCTAGCCATTTCTGGGAACTTTTCCCAAGGGTTTCATTGTACTTTGCCCTTCACATTAGAGGACATTTTGCTCCAAGTGATGATTGCTTGGCTTTCTTCAAGCATGAATTGTCTTGATGTCCAAGCCTATGATAGATACATCTGAATGGCTGACTCTAGCAAGTAGGGTCTCAGAGTTGCAAAAAAAAAAAATAAATAAAAAATAAAGAAAAAGAAAAAATGAGTGGTTGATAATTTCAGGTAGAGCCTCTTTTTCTCTTCAGCTTGCAGGTATGTTTTTTTGCTTTTTTTTCCAACATTAAAAAATATAAATAAAGTTATTTATTTAATTTCAAGCAGAAAGTCACTTGCTTTAATTAAATATGCAGCACTATAATATAAACGGATAAATACAGAATGAATATTTGGGGACACAGTGAGTACTCTAGATGGATGTCAGAAAATAGAATACGTAATTCTTAAATAAGTGATTTATGCAGTAATTTGGAACACATACTCGAGAGGAGAAAATGGTCGCATCTATTATAGAGCTATTAGTTTCTCAATATGGCCAATTTTCCTTGAAAATCACTTTTCGTCTTCATTGATCTGTGCCTGTGGCTATTACTTGGATATAGAATTCTTTGAGAAACACAGATATGTAAACAGTGTGATTGTTCATAAAATTAATACATTTTTGTAAAGATATTTTATAGATTGTTCCACTATTTTCTAATTAAATTAGATCCTTTACATGAGAAAATTGGCTAAATGACACAGCAAAGTCTTTTCATTGTTAAGTCAGGGGAATTGACAACATACGCTTTTTATGATTTGCCCAGAATATTGTTTTCTGAAGTTTTAATTCATGCTCTTTCTGCTTTGAGAACAGAATTATAATCTGTGCTTTTGCTGAGTGTATACAATTCTTGCTTACTCTTAAAATTTTAAATGCCCTAAAATGTATTCTGTTGTTTATCCTCTAGAAATAACAAGTGTTATTTTATTATTTAGAATGCTCAGACTTTGGCAATTATGTGTACAACATACACAAGACCATTCTAAATATTCTTTAGTGTTTTACATTTTTCTTTAAATAAGGGGCAATTTTAAATGCCAACATAAATATTTCTACCTTATAACTTAAATGGCTACTAAGTATTCCATTGAATAGAAATGCTACAGTTCCTACCCACCTCCCAGCTCTTGAATGCTTAGAGTGTTTTTAATTTTTCATTAAGGGCGGAGGGCGAGGACAGAGTAAGTACGTATTGGATACTATGCTTATTACCCGAGTGACAAAAAATTTACATATAACAAACTTGCATATGTACCACTGAACCTAAATTGTAAAAAATAATAAACTTTCAGGCAATTTGAGTAAATTATGTTGATACTTTTAAATGGAGGGATAGCATACATATGACACAGTACATCCCAACTGCTAATCTGAAGTGTGTAGCTCATTGATTTTATGTATGTACACACAAATGTACACAGGTTTAACAACCACAAACGTCAAGGTACAGAGCATATCCAGGATCATGTAAGATTCACTCGTATGTGTTCCTATTTTATACAACACACATACACACCCCAAAACTAACAGATATTTTGATATTCTGACTTGCATGTTTTATTAGATATGTCTGTGTTTGAATCTTTCATTATATCATATATACTTGTTTATCTCTGGTGTCTTTCACCCAGTGTATTTTCTGTGAAATTTACCCACGGTGTGTGTAGCAATAGTGCATTCCCTCCTGTTGTTGCTCTGAATTCAATTATTCCATTAACCTCTTTTTTTTTTTTTTTTTAACAGAGTCTTACTCTGTGGCCCAGGCTGGAGTGCAGTGGCCGGATCTCAGCTCACTGCAAGCTCCGCCTCCCGGGTTTATGCCATTCTCCTGCCTCAGCCTCCCGAGTAGCTGGGACTACAGGCGCCTGACACCAGGCCCGGCTAATTTTTTTTTTTTTTTTTTTTTTTTAGTAGATTTGGAGTTTCACGGTGTTAGCCCGCATGGTCTCCATCTTCTGACCTCGTGATCCGCCCGCCTCGGCCTAAGTGCTGGGATTACAGGCCTGAGCCACTGCGCCCGGCCTCCATTAACTTCTTGGTGGCTGCTTGGTTTTGGCTGAAGATGCTGCTGCCGTTATGAGCATTCACGTTCAAGTTCTTGGGTAGACCTGGGCATTCATTTTTTGTGGGGGTAGACTTGTTAGGCCGTGGAGTAAGGGTATGTTTCACTATATGAGACTCTCAGATTATTTTTACAAGTAGTGTTACCATTTTACACCCCTCCTACATGTGCGAGAGATTTTGTTTTGTTATGCATACCCACTACTGCTTGACATTGTTAGCCATTTTAGCCACGTTGGTGAGCGTAGTGAAAACGTACTTTTTTTTTTTTTGCGTGAGAGAAGGAATAAAAGCAAGAGTAGTTAATTAGGAGCATGTAAAACATACGGTCTCTTCAGAGTTCTTGAGCTGTTTAATGCTCTATATATATGTATTTTGAAGTTATTCCTGGCTTCCATGTATTTTGAGATTTTTAAAAAACATTTTAGCCTTTGTGTTCGTCGGACTGAGACTGTTTCCTTCTGTTATTAGTTATGTGGCAATTATTTTATGGTCATCATTTCTTATCTGCACAGAAAATCTTGGTCCTAGCTGTTCATATTGGTCTCTACAGTTGAAGTTAAGCTATATACACTGTGTTTAACTGCCTTTTGGAAAAAAGGGTTACACTGTTATTTGGTGCTAAAGAGAAGTTACTATGTATAGTAATGGCATAGAAACAGAGCAGTGGACAAATATTGCTTTTAGCGACAATAATATTTATTATAGGAAGAACATCTTCAATTGTCCCCTTTTCTGGCCAGTGTCTATTATGTTTGTATTTTAATTTTTTTCTATGAAAAAGGGACATAAATGATAAAACTCTTTGTATAAATAATTCTAAAAGAGCCCTCAGGATAAGAACAAAAAATAAAGCTCAATCATAGGAAAACAGCATGTCATAGTACGTTATTTTTTTCTTCTTAATGCTACATCAAAGAACGTGACCTTGTAAAATGTATGACATGCTATATTAGGTGAATTATCATATTGCCATCTGCTCTTTCAAGTTATTTATGCTTTTCAGTGCCTTGTATATTTCCCCATATTCCTCCCTCCAGGTTCAATTTAGGCCTGGTGTCTTAGCAAAGAAATGTGAGCTTTCCATCTGGGAATGAGAAAATCTATCTATTTTCTAGATGAAGGTCATTTAGCAAGTTGAGGACTGTCTACAAACAGCATTTATGGAGTGAGAAATTGGGGGAAATGGAAAGCCTAGTGACAAACATTCCAATTTGCTACTTTTCTGAATTCACCTGCCCTTTTTTTTTTTTTTTTGTGATTCTTTCGGCTACTATGGCAACCTTCTCTCTCTGACTTCTTCAACTATATGTCAGTTGTTTTTCTGTAGTATTTATAACTGCAAGGGATAAAAATTCACATTTGGAGGCTTATATTTTTCAGAGGCATTTTGAGTTCAGTGTTGCTAATTTCTGTACTCTCTTACAACAGATCTCAAGATTTTTCTCCTCATGTTGAATTATAGAATTTGCACTTCCCATGTGGTCTGAATAACTGTTAACAACTCCCCGGGAAAGGTTTTTCCTTTTGCTTCCCTGTGTGCAGGGCAGTGTGGTCATCGTGTGGCCTCTTTTTAACACCCCACCACGTTTTTAGCTTGAAGTTAAGTCATACAAGGAGTCTTGACTTGTTGAACTCTATACAAAACTCTATACATTTAGAAAGCATTTCCATTTTTAGTGGGTGATTCCTTTTGATTGAAGAAATTGACAGATCAATCCAGAAATTACGTTTCAGAGAATTTCTTAAGCCAAAAATATTTTTCATATATTAGGCTTCATTATTGCTGTTTGGTGAATATTTTGTAATACAGTGTATTTTGACCTTTAATATATGCTGAGAGATGCCTTTTACTTTATCCCTAAACATTAAAATTTATCTATACATCATATACAGTGTTGAGGTAGGTAGGGAAGAGGGAGAAAAGATGAAGATAAATTATATTTCTGTTCATCCTTTCCTCCTGGGAAGTCTAATGTAGGTAAAATCTTTCATACCTTGATGTCTTATTTTGGGGCATTCTGCATAATCTTGATATTATGTATTAGTTTGAGTCATAATAAATTGCTGTTTTGTAGGTCACAGATGATCACAAATGGCCATTTCAAATGGTTCAACATAATATAAAGGAAGAAAAGTTAAATTCTGCAAGAATGTAACAAAGAAAAATGATAAATATCAATGTTTTAATTATTATGATAGAGAACTAGAAATTAAGAGACTATTTGTTACTCATGTTGATATATTTTTTTTCTCTACATTATGTGTGTGTGTGTGTATGTGTACAATTAGCAATTAGGTTAATACCTCTAAAGTAAAGAAATATATTTATATAGCTAAATAATTACTGTCAGAATTGAATGTCTATAACATTGGAAAATTCACTTAACTCTCCAGAGCTTGTTTTCCATTTTTAGTAAAACGATGAAAACAAAACTCTACTTTCCTACTATTGAGAGTAGATGATAAAAGGAAGCAAATCAAAGACATACATAACTCAATAGATAATTAGAATTGTATTCTCCCTAACAGTTTATTTAAAGAACTAAGATAAATTTGTGAACTTTTTGTTGCTGTTACGTGGAGAAAACATTTGAACTTGGCTAAGATTTATTTATCACTATTCATGTGTCAGATTTTGCTATAGATGATTCATTTTACTTAGCCCTCATAATAACTCCATGATCATCATGATTCTGGTGCTATTAAGATTCTCCTTTTATCGATGAGTAAACTGAGTCTCAGAGTAGTAAGCAAATTTCTTAGTACTGCACAGCTAGAAAGGCCCAGACTGTGGTCAAGCCTGGATGGTGTGATTCAGGAGACAGGCCCTTCAACACTATGTCAGACAGATGTCCTTCCTGCCTTCCAACACCATTGCCCTCCATCCCTTAAAATTTTTAAGTAAAATTTTAAATTTAAATTTAAAACTTAAGGTAAAATTGTAAGTTAATTTTCTGTCCTCAACATTTCCTCCCTTCCCATACACCCTAATTCACGCAGAAATATCTGAATTCAGTTATCACCAGACCAAATGTGGGATAGGGTGATAAAGCTTTCCCTGTGTCGCCACCCCAACTCATCTGCTGAGATTTTTGTGATGGGCGGAGCTTTTGCCCATGTGACAGCTTTCCCAGTGGTCAATTCAACACAGAGATTTAGACCCTAGGCTAAAGACAATGGTGGGAGAGATACAGCAGACAGAAAGAATTAGATGTTACAGGCATTGCTTGTGATACAAGCTGCTGCCCTCTACACTTGTACAAGACAAATAACCCTTAAGGGGAAAAGGTAAACTGACATTGGAATGTATGTATCTAAAGAAGAACCTTTACATGGCTTGAAAGTTTTTAGTGAAAAAACATTTCAAGAAAGACAAAGTGGCAAACTTCCAAAAATAAAATCAGATATGTTCTGTGAATTTTTCTTTCTCATTTTAGTTGATTCGATAGCTGATCCACTAAACTGATGTATAATGTATTTTCAGTGCTTAAAAATCATTTTGTCAGTACTTCATAATTATCAGGCTAAATATAACAGAATAATTTCCTTTATTGTTAAACTTCATATCTTGTAACTCATGGTCTTTTCCACCAGCAGCCTCGCAAGAGATTTTCATAGCCTCCTTCTGCATGTGAAGTTTATTCAATATAACAAAAGCTACTTCTTTAAACTTGACAGTCACAAAAGGGCATTGCAAGGTTGAGATCCTGGGTGTGAAAGTGTTTTTGACTTGTTCTGAAATAAGAATAAATGTCTTGGCCAGATAGTTATTCTCAGAAACTATTACTTTTCTTGGCTTTTGAAAGTCTATAACTGATTTGTGTCTCCAAGTGTAAGCCATCCAAAGCCATAGCAAAGATCACAGGACACAACCAGCTTAATTAGAGATATTTTCTCTCAACCCTCTGGAGACAATCTCATTTGTGTCTCGCTCCTAGGATGCCATGTTTTCAGCAACCCCCAGTGCCCAGCATACACTAAGTGAGGTCACAGGATTTCATTTTCCTTTTTATAGAATTTTCACCTGGAAAAATATTTATTCCTAATCTGCAGACCCTCAAAAATGTTACCTTAAATTGCATTTTAGTGTTTTTTATCCTTTTTGTTTTCCCACTTGGATTCCTTGTAACCAGTGGTGGGTGCTCTTTTATTTACTGTGTAGCTTTTAGGTAATAAAAACACTTTTACTGGCACTGCTTCCTGCATTAATTAATGTCTATATTCACTCTTTTATTGCTTTTTTCTCTACTGTGGTGCACTTAATTTGTGGTGGTGAGATTGCCTAGATTCATATTAGGTGTTACATGAGTATTAGCTAGTTAAAGACGTTAAACTTCCTTTCAGTTTGTCTCCAATGATAAACCTCCTTTATGTCATCACCTAAGAATATTATAAAGCTAAAATGGTTATTAATCCAACTCAGATATTGTATATAGATACAGGCAAGGTCAACAGTCTTTTCAATAAAATGTTAAAAAATGATGGTGCATGCGCCTCTTGTGATTACATTCAAATATTTATTCAACATTTCAAAAATAATTGGTGAGCAGCTTCTATGCCCCAGTCACCTGTCTGGGAGATCAGGATTCAGTCGTAGATGCAAGAGATTAAAATCAGTCCCTTGACAGAGATTAGTGACATAGGAGTTCACTGTCCTAGAAGTCAAAGAAGTGTGTTAGATGTTTGCTATATACCTTCTCTAATCATAGGCAAATATCAAGTAATAATATTACTAAAATTTTGGAGGAAAACCTAAAAATAAACTTGAATATTATAAAAGGCATCAAAGAATGATATTATTGATCCAATATGATTGTAATGTGACAGATGTGCCCATTTATATTTGAAAATAATTTATATTTAGTTAAAAATTAATTTAAATTATAAATGGATGTATGCCATTTTTAAAAGCTGCAATAAAATAGAGAAATATAAGGGTTGCTGGATAATATTTTGAAATAATATTATATAGTTTTGCATTCTCAGTAATTAATTTCAGCTTATAAAATCTCCATTATGATGATTGGATTATGGAGTTGTAGGTTTCTTTAGGAAAATGTTGACTCCCTAAATCTTGTACCAAATTTGTGGCAGAACACGTAAATGACTTTCAGTTTATCTATTTGCAATACTGCCACCTGAATGTATTCAGTTAAGATAATTAAGTTACGTTAACTGATATCTAGATATCAGAATTATTAACTATGACACAATTAATAGGTTGGTGGCTATAATACAAGGCTAAGGAATGGAGGGTGTAGCTTGAAATCATCTCTTGCCACCAGTGGCATCCCATGTGGTGGTTGGTGGAGGACAGAGTTTAGAGCTTATGCCTGATATTTTTCATAAGCTTCTGAGGCACTTGCTTTTGGTTGTGTGCTCTTTTATCTGCTTCTTATCTTTTACAGTTAAATAAATGAAGGTCTGGAATACATTATGTCATATAAATCTTTTTGTATCATATAAAAAATTTTAATAACTTCAAACCAAGGACTGAAGGATAGCATATAAGTGGTCATGTAACTTGTAAGTAAATTTTCCAAAGCATTCACTTCATCCATATATAATAATTGTATCTAATCAAGGAAAATAAGATGTTACAAAGAAAATAGGAAATAAGTGTCTGCAATAAGAAGAAAATGGGATATGAAAATTAAAATATAGATGATAAAAATTCTCCCATAAATGTAAATCACAAAGAAGAAAAAAACTTTACCATCTCTGAAACCAAATTACAGTATTTTAAATAAGCAGTTGCAGATACGATAAAATTACTTATTCATTACTACAAAAAAAAAAACAAAAACACCGCAAACATATATGAACAAAATCAAAATAAATAAGCAAATTAGAAAGAAATGAAATGAAAAATTAAACAACCCAAGACATAAATTAGAAAAGAAGGCCAAATCATTATATTGTGCTAAATTGCAAAATAACCAAAGGAGAAATAAATTTGACCAAAAATGTGATAAAGTCACTGTAAAAATATAAATGAAATAAATTATCTTAAATGATATAAAATGTATCAGAAAGATAATTTTCTGTGTAGAAGATAAGTTTAAAAATCCATTATATTTTAAAAGAAACTGAAGGAGAAAATCGCTACATCAACATTTAATACTTTAATGCAATAATTACTTTGGGAAGTAAAAGATGTGAATCTACGTTTTATTTTATTTTTAATTAAAATTTTTGAGACAAGGCCTTGGTCTTGTTCTGTCGCCCAGAATGGAGTGCAGTGACTTGATCATAGCTTACTGCAGCCTCGAACTCCTAGGCTCAAGGGATTATCCTAACTTACTTGCCAAGTAGCTAGGACTACAGGCTTGTGCCACCACCCCCAACTAATTTTTAAAATTTTTTGTAGAGACAGGGTCTTGCTATATGCCCAAGTTGGTCTTCAACTCCTGTTTTCAATCTCATCTCAGTCTTGACAGGCTATTGACAGACCTGAATCACTGCACCCAGCCAGAATCTACATGTTTAGAAGACTATCCTGTACCTTCAAAAATGTGTCCAGAATTTTACAATCAAGACATAGATTTATAAAATTATTCGATGTTAATAATAGATAGAAATAATTATCAGAGTCCTACACAAAAAGACCACATTTTCCTCAGTGGAAAGAAAATCAAGCTGGCATTACACTCTAATGAAATCAGCTCTTTCAATAAAATCAAGGGAAAACCTTGAAGAAAACTTTTATGTCTTGCTAAGATGACCTTCAACATTTAAGTCTATAAAATAGTTTTCAGTATGCACAATTAAGGGAATATGTATTCACGAACGATGCCAAGAATTCCAGTAAAAGACCTGGCTCATTCAATCAGGAGTTGATGGGAGAAATTTTCAAAGGAACTGGTGGAGGGAAGTGAATATATGTAATTGCAGATATAATACTAAAACAAATGTGGGAAAAGAATATGTAAAGTGATATAACAACACAGAAATATTACAATGTAAAACTGAAAATGTGTAGGGTACACAAAAAGAGAAAGTAATATAATCTTACTCATTGTCACATAGTTAAGAGGTAGGAGTCAAGTCACATAAAACTGAAACCAAATTTTAGACACATAATAAGAAAAAGAGATTGAAAGCACTATAAAACATATTGGTCCATATAGAGAAAACAACACAAAAATGCAAGCATCTGTAATGACTCAAAATAAAGCTAAATAACTAAATAAATTAATTAAAGACTGCATGGAGAAAAAAATCACACAAACAAAATAATTTGATGGAGTGAGAACAATAAAATCATTTATGTAAATAAATGCCAACCGATTTCACTCAGTTATTAACAAACAAAGACTTCAAATCGGCTTACGAAACACAACCCCAAAAATGCTATACACAAGAAACACCCCTAAAATGAAGAAAATCAGAAAGCTAAAAATTAGAGAATAGGTTAAAAAAAAATAAAGTGGGGTTGGGGAAAATAATAGGAAGGCAGAAATTATAATACTCATGTCAAGAAAAAAGTCAGTATTCATTCCACAAAGCATTAAATATGACAAAGAAGGATAGTGTTATGCTAAATATTATAATCAAAATGAAGCTATAAAATGATTGATATCTGTGCAGAAGTAGCACAGAAGCCAACTTTATAAAGTTGTGATTCCAGAAATTATAAGAAATATTAACATGGCTTCTACATTCAAAATAAAGAAGGGTATGATATAATCAACATAATTAATGATTGCTTTCTGTGATATATGTAATATATCAATTTACTGTAAAATTGATATGGTATGGATCTGTGTCCCCAGGGAAATCTCATCTCAAATTCTAATCCTCGTAATCCCCATGTGTGGAGGGGGGTCTGGGTGGGAGGTGATTGGACTACAGGTAAGGCAAGCACACCCTCCTAATTTTTATAATTTTCGTAAAGAATAGGTTTTGACATGTTGGCCAGGCTGGTCTCTAACTCCTGAATTCAGTTAATCCACCTGCCTCAGCTTCTTGAAGTGCTGGGATTACAGGCATGAGCCACCATGCCTGGCACATACCATTCCTTTAACTCCTCAATATGAATCAAATTTTCCAAAATTATAAGTAGGAGAAAATTAACTGCATCCCAAAATAAATTATAAAGTGCATTATAGACAAAACTGCTGAAATAATTATTTTCTAAGGTAAAATGATAAAAACAGTCTATGCAGAGAGTGTTATTCTAGATTTGGTAAAACACAGAAAAAAACAACAGAAAAGAAATTATAGTCTTTGAGTTGCGAAACAGACTATTTAAATTCACAGGGAAGACAATGCTTAAAGAAAAAAGCTTTCCCTTGCGAGAGAGAATTTTTGATTTTTAGACAACTAGCCTTTGTGTTTCTCTGCAGGTCTTGATACATAAGTGTGTTCCAAACTGCAGGAGTGTTATTTTTGGATTGCTCAATTTTATTAATGCTTGGGGCACCAACACTAATGTAGATATATATGTTTATAAATCGTGTGTATATTTCCATAGTAAAGTGTTATATACATTAGAAATTTTATATAATTATACATATATATATGAAATAAACAATTAAAAACAAGGTAAATAGAAATAGAAGTTCAAATGTGGATCACTTCAAGTGCCCCCTTAGACTGCGGACCTTAGGCTTTGAAGATGAGTATCTCAAATGTTGGTTTTAGAAGTACTATGTAACAATGAAGGACTTTGGTTTACAGCACCAAATGAGAAAAAGTTAAATGACTAATGGACAATTGGAATAAACAGTAATAGATTTAACTACAGATGAATGCTTCCAAAAAGTGACTCACATTCTTCAAGACAGAGCTTTGATGGGGTGTACTGAGGGAAGAAGTCCCAGATAATTTTGCAGTATTTGAGAGGGTGGGTCTTGGGCCTATCTTCCAAAGCTATAGTCCAGAGGCATTTGTGGACTCTTTCCAGAAGCTATGTGTTCCACCTTGCATCGGAGAATAGAGTCACTATGATCACGTGAGCAACATGGCAGCAATGACTTAATGTGTCCAGGGGATGAGTGAAAAGAAAAATTAGAATCACAGTGTCCAGGGTTCAGTGATTGCAGCCAACAGGCAGATAAATGTGAACAGGGTCTCAGGAGAGGAAGATGAAGATATGCGGTGTAATGGAATTGATGGAGCTTTAATTTTCAATTGAAAAATTTTAATTATGAAATAAATTTGGGAAAATAAAAGAATGTACTGCGTTTTCCTGAAATTGAAAGGATCGTTTTTTTCTCTTATCAAATAGAGTGGAATTCGAAGTCAAACTTAAATGGTTATAAAAAATTACATTTCACAAGATTAAAAAGGTGATGTGAAAATCCTCATCTGTTACCTAAAGAAAATTACATTTTTATTTCACCCTCTCACCAGAAATAGTCACCGTTAGTTTTATGAGAACTTTCTTCTGCTTGTTGGAATAATAAAAATAAAAGTCTTACCTACATGCATCAAATCGATAGTGCTTGAGTAATATGGATTGCCTGCTTGTTTAAATGTTGGGGATTCTGTGGTAACAAAATAAGACAAAACCCCCTATGTTCTGTTCTAGTAGAATTGTTAATATACCTTCAGGATTACTAGTTTAATTGAGGTCAGTTGTTAAACAGGTTTTGGCAAATGAACGGCAGCATATATCTAAAAATTATGGGACCCTTTAGTCCTAGACCTTTTCTTGCAAATGTTGAGACTACCGTATACTGCTTTTCCTGAAGCAGAATAATAATGCACATCTTCATTACTTTCTCCTCCCTCCTTAAAAAAAAAAAAAAAAAGCAAGCTTAGAATGTTCATGTTCTGCTCCCATCAGTGGGTCCTAAGGAAAGATGGGGGTGAGGTAGTGGCATGGAATTGGTGGGTCAAGACTTGGCTCACTGGCCAATGAGTTTTCAGTCAATACCATGTTTAACAACATTATTGCTCTGGTTACCCATGAACTTGTAATGCCATGATTTGTTGGAGTTTTATTTATTTATGTATTTATTTATTTTACATTTAAAAATTATATTTGATTATATTTTTATTTTCAGTTTACTGCTTTTAGGCGGGGCGCGGTGGCTCAAGCCTGTAATCCCAGCACTTTGGGAGGCCGAGACGGGCAGATCACGAGGTCAGGAGATCGAGACCATCCTGGCTAACACAGTGAAACCCCGTCTCTACTAAAGAATACAAAAAATTAGCTGGGCGTGGTGGTGGGCGCCTGTAGTCCCAGCTATTCAGGAGGCTGAGGCAGGAGAATGGCGTGAACCCGGGAGGTGGAGCTTGCAGTGAGCCGAGATCGCGCCACTGCACTCCAGCCTGGGTGACAGAGGGAAACTCCGTCTCAAAAAAAAAAAAAAAAAAAAAAAAAAAAAGTTTACTGCTTGTAATTTGCATTTAATTTTCTCAATGTTTGGGCCTATGTCAAAAAATAATGGAATAATAATATTAGGTTTAAATAATTCTGAAATTGTCTAGTTATTAGCAAAATAAATTTAAACATAGGAGGCTTTTCGAAAATTCTATAATAAAGCTTCGATTTCTATCAGCTGAAATTGAAGAATCCAATTCAAATAAATACATATTTAAATAGAGATTATGTTGACTATTCAAGGAAAACCTTTTCCTTATATTTCTATAAATGGGCCATTTGATTATTTCAAATAAGGTTTATTTAAGACAACAATATAATATGAAAAGGAGAAAATGACCAAATTCATGTAGACCACCTATTTTTTTCTCATGGAGTAATTATGTTCTCTATTAGAATCTATCAAGTTCTAAATGCCTGTTGGTTCCAGGCAGAAATTGCCCCCTGGCTCTTAACAGCCCTTTGGAGACCTGTCAAATATATTCAAAGGAATTTTTATATTATGTCAGTTCAAGTTCCTTTCAAATTTGTCTATTCTGTTTTTTGTTGTTTCTAATTTATTTTACAGATTTTTTTATGTGAATTAACTATTTTTCCTTGGGAAGTAACTTTATTTTGCCCACATTCTACTGTTGTTTCACAATTTTAAGCTCTTGATTTATTAATTTATCGCTTTATATTTTTATTAATTTCATGAGTTTTTTTGTTTGCTTTTGTTTTCGTTTCTGAGACAGGGCCTCACTCTGTTACCTAGGCAAAAGTACAGTGGTGAGATCACAGTTCACTGCAGCCTCAACCTCATAAGCTCTGGTGATCTTCCCATCTCAGCATCCCAAGTAGCTGGGATACAGGCACGAACCACCACACCTAGCTAATTTTTGTATTGTTTGTAGAGACAGAGTTTTGTCATGTTGCCCAGGCTGGTCTTGAACTCCTGGTCTCAAGCCATCCATCTGCCTCAGGCTCCAGAAGGGCTGGGATTACAGGGGTGAGTCACTGCATCCAGCATTAATTTTGATTTAGAAAATACTCAAGGGAATTTTCCTCTGCTTCTTGAAGTATCTTCTTGCAATTTCACTTTCTTATCAGATGTTTGCATTCTATGTTTCTTTTAAAAATACGTGCCCATGCACTGTTCAATGAAGAGCATGTATTTGAGCAAACGCTGCTCTGTGTGCCATGTATTGTGCTTGACTCTAGAGAACCAGTGAGGACCAAAGCTGACCAGGTCCATTCATCACGGAGCTTACATTTTACTGGGAAGACAGACAATTTAAAAAAAGATGAATGAAATACTTAACATATCAGATAATGAAAAGAGCAAAGGAGAAAAATTAAGACGGAGATTTAAAGTGTCATGAATGTGGCTAAAGTTTTAGAGAGTGGCCAGGGAAGGCATTACTGAGGATGAGACTTGTGAGTGTGAACCTCATACCTCTCAGCTACAGTGGGTGGGCTTGAAGTGGCTTCCCACTTGTGGTAAAAGAGTACAGCTGAGTTAGGACTGTCTTGTCTGGGGATATGGGCTTGGTTCGCTCTTTGGAGAGCCTCTGTGAAGGCCTTTCCACCAGCCAGCAGTTTATCACAGGCGTGCCACTTCAGCACAGTTCCCTGCCTTATTGAGCACAGCCCTCTCGAAAATGGTCCTGGGTAGGCACTCATTCAGTAGAGTACAAATTAGAAATTTCCCCTTGTGGTGCTATTTTTTCCCCTTAGTTTTAAGAAAGAATTTTAAAATGCAAATCTTTATCCATCTGGAATTTAGTTTTCAATGAAGGAATAAAACTCAAACTAGGTAATATTCTCAACTATATTAAAATGAAAAGAAAAAAAAATCTGCAAACAAGAAATTCTTAAAAATCCCCAAACCTATTGACCAAATAATGATTATTTGCAACATTATTGGAGACAAATAGCTTTTTGAAACCATGTAGATAATTCCTACATGTTAATACGAAAAAAAAAAAAAAATGCAAAGGAAACCAATTAACATTTGGTAAAGTAGGCATCCAGGAACAGTCTATAAATATTACATAAAAATATTTACTTCATTTAAGTATGTGAAAAGATGCTAAAACTCATATACTGTAAGGAAATGAAAAAAACTACGGTGAAGAGCATTTACTTTCAGCTCAGATTTGCAACCATAAATAAAATTCTGGTAATACACTTGGAGAACATGCGGAGTATGAGGCTCTGTCCCATATTCGGTAGTAATCTAAACTGGAACGTCATCTGTGGCAGACACACTCATGATCTCTGTCTCTGGGAAACTAGGCCCTTGAGTAATCTGCTTGAATGTGGAGATAACATGTCATGTCCTTCTAACCAAGAGAATACAACAATATACAGGACATACTTGATTATGTGTGTATGATTACACTACATAAGATGTAACTCCCTTTGGGCTGAGAGATTCTCACGCTTGCTTGTTTCGTGACACAGGTGGTCATGTGTATATGGGAGTGTGGGGGTGATTCACAATATAAAGAGCTGAGGATGACCCCTAGGAGCTGAGGATGACTTTCAGCCAACTCTGCAAGAAAGTTAGGCTTGCAGTCCTTAGGTGCAAGATAACAAATTCAGCCCACCAACTCGGTGATCTTGGAAGAGGATCCTTTCCCAGGTGAGCATTCAGATGAGATTCTAGCCTCAGCTGATACGCCTACTGCAGCCTTGCAGATGACTAAGTCAAGCCTGCATTGCTGTTTCATAGAAGCAGTGAGAAAATAAATGCATACAGTTTTAATCTCACAAGTTTGTGTTTTTTGGTATGCAGAAATAAAAATCTAGTAAAGCATCTATGCAGATACATTCAATGATATTTATAGAAAGAAATATTAATAAACAATTTGAACCAATGATGCCTGTTTATGGAATGTGTCTTCCAGCTGTACTATAGATATGTGCAAAGACATACATACAAAATCATTTATTGTGGCAAGTTTTGTAATAACAGTAGGATGGAAAAAAATTCTCCATACCCATTAATAAGCATCTAGTCATATATGGAGAGATTATGGTATAAACACTAAGGAACATTATAAACAATAAGGATAGCATGAATATTTAAAACCACCTCCAATATTATTTTTGAGTGAAAAATAGCTTGCAGAATAGTGTGTATGAGTATGCTGACATCTGTAAAATGGCAAAATAATGCACAGCTTTAAATTTGTGTATATGTAGATTATCCCTGGAAAAAATAATTTTAATTGCAAAAAGCAGAATAACTTTTGCATCAACCTAATAACATAGAATTGGTAAAATGGGTTGCCTCTTTGAAAGGGTACGGAGACTGAAGGATAAGGTTTAGAAAATAGTTTTTACTTCATTTTATATCTTTTATATTTCTATTGTGTATATGCATTTTATATTCAAATAAATTATTGTTTTTAAATGATATGAACTAGAAATAGATTTTATAAAATAATGGTCTTAAACTTCTTCAAGAAACTATAGCTAACTAATGTTTTCTAATGACTATAGGGATAGTAAATTATTTGATGGTTAATGTATTTCTGAAATTCTTGATGTCAGTGTTGTTTCATATACTTTTTATGTATCTGCTGCATTATTTATTTACTCAACAAATAAATATTTGAGTGTTTGCAAGATGTTCTGCTACTTTAGGTTCTGTGAGAAATTTATACATGAATAAAATAAGATCCCTAGTCCCAGGACTTTATAGTCTGGCAGGGGACATTAGAGCAGCAGCAACTAACTATAATCAAGAAAACATGTGGTCAGAAACATACATGAAGCGTGAGAGGTTTGTAGGCTTTTACAGAAATTTCTGTCTCCTTTCGCGTGTGTTTTAGACCCAGGAAGGAGAATACGTTGAATCTGATGCTAAAGTATAGATGAAATATCAAAAATGTAGGTGCATTAAAAAGGCATTTCAAGCAGATGGAATGAGTCAAGCCACAGGTTTGTGGAAAACTATCAGACCTTCCTGGGAAAATGGCGCATGGGCTTTCTGGCTAGAAGGCAGAGTTCTTGCAGATGTTCTTGTAGTGAAAAGCAGGAATAACAGCAAGTAAAAATTTTTTAGTAATGATTTGTGAGTTTCCTTGAAAGTAAGAAATGTTGTTTAATGTAAAGAAATAATGAGCAATAAGAGATTTCTGAGCAGAGTAATAGAACAGTCAGAACTGTGAATCAGCAATATTATTCTGACAGCGGTATGAAGAGGTTAAGAGTGAGATCAATTTCGGTTGCCTTGAATTTTTATTGTTGTTGTTATATATGACTTGTAATCGCAGCAATCATATGAAAATATGAAAGTGTACCTAAGTAGTTACTCTAGTTGAAGATTTTGGAATACATATGTGTCAGGCCTCTGAGCCCAAGCCAAGCCATCGCATCCCCTGTGACTTGCATGTATAAGCCCAGATGGCCTGAAGTAACTGAAGAATCACAAAAGAAGTGCAAATACCCTGCCCCGCCTTAACTGATGACATTCCACCACAAAAGAAGTGAAAACGGCTGGTCCTTGCCTTAAGCGATGACATTATCTTGTGAAGTTCCTTTTCCTGGCTCATCCTGGCTCAAAAATCTCCCCCACTGAGCACCTTGTGACCCCCACCGCTGCCCACCAGATAACAACCCCCCTTTGACTGTAATTTTCCTTTACCTACCCAAATCCTATAAAACAGCCCCACCCTTATCTCCCTTTGCTCTCTTTTCGGACTCAGCCCGCCTGCACCCAGGTGATTAAAAAGCTTTATTGCTCACACAAAGCCTGTTTGGTGGTCTCCTCACATGGACGCGCATGACAATATGATTTTCAGAAAAGAGGGGGAAAGGGGAAAATAGCACTTTGCAATCAACCAATCAATCATTTATTTGTTGAGTAAGTGAATAATGCAGCAAGTACATAGAAAGAGAAAAGGTAGGGACCAATGAATCAGGTTTGTGAAACATAATTTGAGGGACAAAGCGAGTCATAAAAGCCTCTAGGGGAAACATGAGGAAGAACCTGAAATCTTACAGCATTAAAGTGAGGTGAGGAATTCACAGAGAAACACTTGAAAGGACACAAAAATGTGTGCCCACTCTCCTGCCACACCCTATTGCTAAAACCTTTGTTCTGCTCTCACAAGCATTTTGTAAAGATTTTGTAAGTTCCTGTTTTTCTTTCTGTGGCACGGCAAGGTCACAAGACGCGTTTAAGTAAGGTACATTCATGTTGCAAAACCTGTTGTGAAACCTGTCACAATATGATTAACTGCCTTTGTTCTGCTTCTGTAGGACTGCTTTCCCGCCTCGGGGTTTGCGAAAACAAGCCCTGCCCCTGCCCTGCAAGCCCCTGATAAATGTCATCAGAATTTCAAAATTAACCGAAATACCAGAAATGGCGGGAACCAATCATAATTAGCCAGATCGCCTTGTTCAAATATCGGCTAATCATACATCTGATTTGTATAATGACTCTGTGCCTAGTTACCCCAGACTATATAACACTGTCCTGAGCCCAGTTGGGGAGCTCTCCCGCCCTGCTCGTTTCACGGGTGTGCATGAGAGTTCCAGGTTCGAACCTGTAATAAAGATCCTTGCTGCTTGGCTTTGACTCTGGACTCTGGTGGTCTTCTCCGGGGAATAAACGGTCTGGGCATAACACACTCACACGTCATAATGAATTAACATCTTGTTGTCTGTGGTATAATTTTAATTCAAAATTAAATGTGTTTGTGAACAAAAACACACATTTCTGAAATAATACCACAATTTTAGCAACAGGAAAGCTTCTATTAGGTTAATTACTACTATTTTTTTTAACCATCAGTTTCCTATATTACACTAGAAAATATCTAACATCAATTCAATTTTATGTTGAAAATTATTTCAGAACAGAGTTTTCAATGTATAAACACATCTCTCTTTAGGGATTTATGTAGCCAAATGCATTATTTTAAAAATTTCAAATGTAAGACTACATGGTAGTCCCAATGAAACTCCCTTGCAGAGCTGATTTTTCTATTTCATAATTCAAAATACAAATATAAATTACTTCAATAGTTTATCATTCATATTATGAGAGAAATAAAGTAAAGAATTAGCAATTGTTAGGTAATTTTAGAGCTTCTTTTAACAGTAAAGGTAAAAAAAGAAAAGATTAAAAAGAATCCCTCAGCAGGCTTCATTAACATTCAAAGAGATTACAGTTGAACTTCCAATGAATTTAGTACATTCATTTGCATGTCAAGTTTTCACAGCATGAGATAACTTCCTTTTTAACAAAAGATAAGCTGTACTTCAACCTCTATTATTGTTATCAGCGTGTCTTATCACAGTGTCAACGCTTTTCTCTCAAGGCAAAATGCCACTGTACTCTAGTTTTCTTTTAGAAATTATTTCCTGTCCAATCGGCTTTGCAATCAGTCTAAATTCCTACTATGTGGAAGAAAATCTGGTAGGCATTTATTTAGGAAAGGAGAACGTAGAGAGCGTCTTTTAATGCGAAACGTTCTGATGGGCACTGGAAATACTGTGTTGTAGGAAGCAGACGTAGTTCCTGCCTCGGAGAAATTAGAGTGTTTTTTGGTAGACAGACATTTTGCAAAAACTCCTGACAAACTAAGGACTATGAGAACTAAAAGGTAACCTGACTAGTCAAGAGTGCTAGCAAGGAGTTAAGGAATACTAAGGTAAGACCCATTCCTGATCTCAACCATAACATCAACTGTTGGAAGTAAGTTTAGAAGAAGAATTGTTTATATAAATGTTAGTGTCATTTAGAGAGGTAGAAAATACAAGAGAAGATGTTTGTGGTGGGGGATATTTTATGAAAAATTATCTCAGCAGCCTCCCAAGTATAGCATTAAGCAAGCTATTTTAGACATTATGAGAAACAAATGTTCATGAACCATTTAGATTAAGATACTAATGTTACATGTCTTGTTTAATTCATTCAAGACACCCAAAGCCAAACAAGAAGAAAAAGGTGGGGTGAGTTAACAACTTTATGATAGTGTACAAGAGGAGGGAAGGACTATGCTACCAGAATCCTGTATTTTGCAATGTCCGTAGGTCCTAACTTTATGATAGGGTACAAGAGGAGAGAAGGATTATGGAATCCTGTGTTTTGCAATGTTCATAGGTCCTGTATCTCTGAGATGCACCAATTTCCACTGTTGGGGTAATTATAAGGAGAAGAGTGAAGTTAAACCAAGGAATTCAGCAGTCAAATTGTGCCTGGAATCAACCAATGCTGTATTGATCAAGCATGTCGACCATCGCTGTTGCTTACCAATGAGCTTGATGAATAGCTCTAAGTTTCATATGAGTTTCTTAGTAGAGCATGAGGCCAAAATAGGACTATCATGTCATCAAACAGTGGCCAATTTGGGGATGACATAGCTGTTTCTCTGGAGTTGGTGTGATCCAGAACTCACAACTGGGCCTTTTCATCCTTTCTGTCTATAAGTAACACTTGCATTTGACCTACCTATGTTTCTTTCAATCACATATTACATTTATCCTATGTACTTTTAACATGTCTTAGAGATGACTAAGTTGCTATTCATACCTACTGTATTTTATCAATTCAGCCTATGTCTCATAAGATGCTTACTTGCTTACTCTCTCTCTAATTAACATGTCTTATAAATTTTCCTACATTTCATGTGTTTATTCTCTTATAGTTAGTCATTCTTATGAGTTTTATTTATACTATTTGTTTTTCTTTTCTTTAAAAACATAGCAATATTTTTACAGAAACAGAACAAAAATCTATACAGTGGGAAAAGAATATTGGGTTGATTTCAGATGTTTCATTTTGAGGTACCCATGTGAAAATTCAGAGAAGGCAGGTGGATTTATGAGTAGTTTAAGAGGAAGACATAAATAAGGAGGTTATACTTGGGGGAAAATTGGAGACATGAGGATTAATATGACGTCCCAGGAAGACAATGTAGAGAGAGAGATAAAGTAGCCTATGGCCAATTCCTGATGAACCTCAAGTTTTATTGTCAAATAAAGGATAAGCAATGGCTAAAGAATCAGAAGGAAAGTCAGGAATTTAGTTCTATAAATACTAGAAGAAGAAACAGAAAATGTGGTCAACCTCCACGCGAGGAAAGTGGTCACTTCTGGCAAATGAGTAAACAATGGGTAGTGATGAGGCTCCGACAGTGTCCATTAGTTTTGTTGTCATAGCATTCACGTTTATGCCTGGGTAAAGCTCTCCAGCATAATGGCAAGGGAGAGGAGACACAATGAAGATTCCTGATCAATAAACGTGTGGTGACAAAGTGGAAACAGCAGCTACTCAAGACGACTCTTGCAAAAAGTTGAAAATAGAAGAAATACCTGGAAGAGTATGTGGGATTCATAGAAAAAAAATTTTTAACATGAGAGAATAAGGAAGGATTAGATAATGTGAAGGCAAGATATGGGAAAACAGAAGACAGATGGCAGAGCTGGCTTTTTGTAGTAGATGGACAAAATGTTACTCCACTGACATATGGAGTCAGAAAGAAAGGACGGGGCTGATGCCCTTCAGTTTTTATATTTGCTGATGGAAAATTGAGAAAATTACAATCTGATGATTTATGTTTTCTCTGAAGTAGAATGCCAATTTTAAAAATATATGCCTATGAGTGTGTTTAATGGTGTTGAGGATCCTGTCAGATTACGAACTATAATTTAGGTCTTACCAATTATCCCAATTGTGTGAATTTTTTTTTTTTTTTTTTAGTTGTGCAATCCTGTTAGATGCAAGCATAGAGTAGACGAGTGGCTTGTCTAGAATGGGAATATAGCCAGATGACGTGAAGACAGATGAATGATAATTTAAGTTATCCTCAATAGAGTAGTTGAAATGATAGACTTTGGAATCTAAGTTAGAAAGAAAATGAAGAAAAATGGGCTGATTTATTATTATTATTATTATTTATTTTATTTTTTTTGAGACGGAGTCTTGCTGTGTCACCCAGGCTGGAGTGCAGTGGCTGGATCTCAGCTCACTGCAAGCTCCGCCTCCCGAGTTTACGCCGTTCTCCAGCCTCAGCCTCCCGAGTAGCTGGGACTACAGGTGCCCGCCACCTCGCCCGGCTAGTTTTTTGTATTTTTTAGTAGAGATGAGGTTTCACCATGTTAGCCAGGATGGTCTCGATCTCCTGACCTCGTGATCCGCCCGTCTCGGCCTCCCAAAGTGCTGGGATTACAGGCTTGAGCCACCGCGCCCGGCCAAAAAATGGGCTGATATTCAGACTTTGTAGGTTAATTGGCTGCTGGTCTTAAACATTCCATCCCTTGTCATTATTAGTATGTCCTTTGTTCTATTTAGTTTGGGTTTATGTTTCTCACCTTTTTGAGCTTCTTAAGAGGAAACTTAAGGTTATTTATTTTAAAATTTCTATTCTAAGCTTGTAAAGTAACTAATTTCCTAATAAACACAGTTTTATTTGAATATTTGAATTCAACAATATTCAATATGTTGTAGTTACATTTTCATTGTTTGTAACATTTTCTAGTTTCTCTTGTTGTATCTCCTCGGGAAAAATTGATTATCCAAATATTTAAATTTCCAAATATGTCTGTTTTTTGAATTTCAAGAAATATTAGATTATAAGTATTCCAATATTTCCAAATAATTTCAAATGTTTTTCCAAATAGTTAAATTTTCTAAATATTTTTAGTTTTTTTTCTTGTGAGAACAGTCTTTAATATTTCAACTCTGTTAAATATTTTAATTCTTATATACAATGAAAATATGAAAAGAGCATGTATTCTACTTTTAGGGGATGCAGTGTTCCATAAATATCAATCAGGTGAAGGTGGTCGATAATGTTTGTTTAGATTAACAGTCTTTTTAGGTCAAATGATATTTTGTGTAGCTTTTCTATCAGTTACTGAGACAGTGGTGCTAAACTTTCCAAATATGACTTTGGAAATGTCAGCTTCTTTCTTTAATGCTGTTAATTTTTACTTTGTATATTTTGAAGTAGTTTGTTAATGGAAACCCATTTCTGATTGTTGTGTCTTTTAGATGAATTCATCCTTTTATCATTTCATTATGAAATGTCCTTCTTCATCTTGGCTGATATACTTTTCAATGTTGTAGTCTGTTTTGTGTGATGTATGTAGTCACTTCAGTCTTCTTATGCTTAAGGATTGCACAATACATTTTTCCTATCCATTTTCTTTTAACCTGTTAGTCTCTTCGTATTTAAAATGTATCTCCTGTAGTCATTAAGTAGTTGGATATTACATTTCCATCCGTTTTGACAATCTCTGTTTTCTGGTTCATTAACATTAAAAGTTAACTGTTGACATAATTTGACTTAATTCTACGATTTTATTCTTTGCTTTATTTGTCCTCCCACTTCTTCTTAATTTGTTTCCCCCTTTTTTGTCTTTAAAAATCTGAATATATATTAGCATTCTAATTTACCTATCAGATGTGTAGCTATACCTCTTTGCATTACTGTTTTAGTTCTCGCTCTAGCGATGAAAGTATATACTTCTAACGTTGCCTAGTATTTTCTTAGAGTTAATAATTTTCTCATTTTACAAACAATGTAGGAGTTTTACAGTGTGATTTTTAAAGTAATTTTACTCTTCTCTGGCTTTTATGACATAGTTAACATATATATGTTTTTAGTTTATTTACTTTTATATAGTTTATATATAATAGTTTATATAATTTATAGTTGACATATATACGTTAGACCCCACAAGACAATGTCATATTTTTTCTTAAACAACCCTTTATATATGAAGGACATTAAAAATAAATAGTCCACCGTATTTACATAGATACATGCCTTGCCCAGTGGCCTTCATTCCTCCTGAAATTCTGGGCTTCCTTCTGGTATCATCTTTATTCAGGCTGCATATTTTGGCTTACTATTATAGTACAAACTTGCTGGCATCAAATTGTCTTAGTTTTGTTTTGTTTACAAAGATCTTTATTTTCCTTCAATCTAAGAATATTCATGCTAGCTAGAGACTATGGATCAACAACAATATATTGTCTTTTGTTTCTTGCAGATATTATCACATTGTCTTCTGATTTCCACAATATCTTTTTAAGAAATCAGCAGTCACTTAAGTCTTTGTCGTTATAAAAACTGGAAACATAACAGGGTGTTAGTGAAGAATAAATTAAGATAAATAATTCATATTAAGTTTATGCTTGTTGGTCTCATATTATTAAGACACTGTCTTTAGTTACACTATAGCATTATTTTAAAAACCTAGTTTTAAATAAGTTATAAAGCGAATATCCTCTAGTTAAAATACCTGGTGAGTGCATGCAAGTTTTGAGTGAATTCAGTCCACAGAACTTCCTTCTTTGCTGACACCAGCTGCAGACTCTGAGGATTCCCAAGACCACCATTAGATTTGATAATCTTCTAGAAGAGTCCACAGAACTCAGTGACCACTGTTATATTTATGCATCATTACAAGAAAAGGACACAGATCAAAATCATCGAAGGGAAAAAATACATGTGGCAGACTCCAGGAAGTTTCTAAACATGAAACTCCAGGCTATTCTCTACCCATGTAGTTATGGACAGTGTTAAGTTCTCCTGGCAAAGATGGGTAACAACACGTACTGAACATTGCAAACCAAGGAAGCTTACCCAAGATTTGGTGTCCAGAGGCTTCACTGAAGCTGCATGGTCCACTGACCACATGGCTCACCTTAACCTTAAGCTCCACTCTAGTCCCTCTGAAGGCTGAGTGAATATTGAATGACCAAATCCCCCACCGACACACCTACAACTCCATGAGCCACAGTATTAGATTTTCTGTCATGCTCCAAAGAGACCCTAAGCAAAGACACGTCTATCAGGCAAGAAATTCTAAGGGCTTAGAGATCACCTCCTCGAAGCTAGGGCAAAGCTCAGACTTCTATTTGGGTAAAGGTAAATTCTTCACCATACAGTATATCTTTCTCTTCCCTTTTATTTCCAATCAGTATTTACAGGCTTTATGTCTGGATCAAGGATTTTAGCATCACTATGGTCAACCTATATTATTAAATATTTATTAGTCAAATGTGCACTCTGTTGAAATTTGTCCTTGCTATATTTTCAGATATTTTTAGACACTATTACAAGTTGTAAAAATAAATTTATTTTTTAAAATTTCAGATATGAGAAGGGAATTTATTTGAGCAATTTGGGATACACTTAGCCAAAGATAAATGGATGAAAAGGAAGTGTTTATTTGGGTTGTCAGTAGCAGGTCAAATATTTTAAAAGTGATTTAAGCAGTGGAGTGGAATAGTGAATTCTAAAATCTGTGAAAGATTAGAGTGAAACAGATGGAAAACAGTTTTTTTTATGGTTATGGGAAACCAAAGGTAAAATTAAAAATGATGATATTCCTGTTAGTTACAATTTTTTGTTTCATAATTGTTGCTGGAGTGAGATTGAGAAGTGCAGTGAAAATATCAACAAATGTCACGAACTTTTCAGACATGGCAAGCTGTTAAAATTATAGAAGGTTAGACTAAATAACTGATAAAGAACTCCTATTTGTAAAATTTTATTAGCTTGTTATATAGGGACAATTTTTGAAATGATAATACGGATACCTGCTTTCAAATCCCAATTATTTTTAGGAAGATTTTAGCCCAAGGCAATACACTTAAATTGACCAAATATTTATTAAGTATGTACTATATTCCTGGAAATACAGATGTGAGATTCAAATGAGGCTTATAGATATAAAATTATGTGAGTTTTTAGTTTGTTGTCATTCATTAATTTATTTGTACTAAATATTTTTGAACATTTAATGTGTGTTAAGAAATGTCAGATTTGTGAGTTTAATGATAAGCAGAATGCATCTCTTGCTGTCTAAAATTTCATCTCCAAAAGTCAAAAAACAGACATAAACAACTGTACCATAATGTGATGAGTATTATAATAAAATCAGTATAATAGAAGATTCTAGATGAACTCAATACATTCTGAACACAGAACTTACTTCACAAGCAACTGTGTCAATGCATATAGTCTAAAACATCTCACAGTTCTTAGCAAATTCTACATAGTTTTATCCATACTATTTGATCCCAACTTAGCTCTACAATCAAAACATCATCGTTGTCAATAATCAAAATATGGCAAAAGTATACTATTAGAAACATCTTTTGTGGTAGGAACAAAATGGACAAACCACAGTGAAAAATCCACTTTATTTAATACTTGGTAATCAATCAACATTCATTGAATTGAATTAAACAATGCCCCTAACATTGCTAAATGATGCACTTGCTTAAATATATTCAATATAAATCATGTTTTGAATTCAAAGACACACACAATATGCACAGGCTGTGTGTGTAGATAAAATGTTGGTCACATTTCAGTGGATTTCATTCTGCTCCTTGAAGTCTTTCAAATAGCCTAAAGTCAGAAATTCCCTCACTTATTTATATATATCTATATTTGCATTTAAATCTATATAATATTTATCTTATATTCCCTTTTCAACACTTGGTAAGAATATCGTGTCAACAATAATTAGTCTAGACAATAATTTTCTTTGTTAAAGGGGATATCAACATTTTAAAAAATGCTCGTTCAAAAGGTAGGGTGTTGCAGAACATTTTTGCTTGGCATCTATTTGAATTTTGCCACTGAAACTAAACAATTAGTCACCTTAAAAGTCTCCTCTCTGGTGTCATTCATTCTTTTCTGATTAGAAGCAATATATATATGATTCAGACTGCTGTTAAAGTCCTATAAAATATTAATCAAACATATGAAGGTCTAGTTGAATATGTCCAATGCTGGTTAATTCCTGTCGCTGCCCTTGGCCTTCATTGATCCCTTCCTTTAACCATAACACTTTCACTAGGGAGAACTTATGGAGATTGTAAAAGGAGCCAGTAGTGAACTGAGAATGTTACCCTCTATGAGAATCAGATATTCATAAAAAGTTGAAGAGCTGTTTTCTTTGTTTTAATGTAAAATTTCAGTTGTACAAGTGTATATTTATCTCCTGTCATCATGAAGTTGCATGTATTATAAAGCGTTTTGGATACATATATTTTTCTTGTTCAGTAAAGGTAAAAAGCAATCTTCTGCCTATTTTATTTACACTGCACAAAATAATACAATTTGAGCATACAGTGAAAATAATGTATTCATTATAATCACAATAAAATAGAAACTTTCTGTCTGAGTACAGCTGTGTATGTGTTACCAAGAAAAAAAAGGTGGTCAGGTACCTTAAATTAAAATCATATTTCCACAGAACATTCTGTTCTTTGAGTAGTAATACCTTTGTTTCTGAAGTGCTTTTTAGTGATGTTATTGAATTTTATGTCTATTCTAGTGAAATAGCCTCCTTATGATGTAGAGGAGCAAAAGCTTGCTAGACATAATTCTGTAGTTTATTTAATTTTTCATTTGAATCTCAGTTTATGAAACCACTCTATAGTGTATTTTTCTAATTGTTGAAAATGATAAAAATGTAAAGAACGTGTGCCTCTCACATACAGATAATGTACAATTTCAGTGTCACTGAAAAAAATCTATGCTTAGTGATAAGTAGAAAATTATAGAAACTCTTGAGAAATTTCAGTTTTAACTGAATTTGATTATGTTATAATATATAATCTGAAAAGTCCAGATGATATAATACAATGCAATATAATCAGAAAAATATAATATGATCAGAAAAATCCAGATAAAAATAGACTTTGAACACATTACTTGTTTATATTCTAGTACATAACTAATAAAAAGCACATTTGCAGGGCCAGCAACTATTTTAACATAATCTCAATTTTTAAAAATGGGATAAATTCAAACTCACCAACAAAATACAGAGTTAAAATTTGAATTAAAAATATTGTATCCAGGTGGAAAATTAGAAGTACTAAGTACAATTTATTTGATTCCTATTTAAAGCCATAAGTTAAATAATCAAATAAATAGTTCCAAATAAATAGTAAAACAAAATTAGAGCATAGCTCACTATTTTTTAGAATTTTGTTTCACCATTTATGTAGCTAATGTCTTGGGTACTACTGTTCATACAAAATATGGTTACTATGTAAGTTAGGATTTTTTAGAGAAACAGAAGCAATAGGGGATGTATTTATTCATCTATGTATTTATGTATTTGTTTATTTCTGTTATTATGAGGTTTTGGATCACCCAATTTTGCAGGCTGAGAAATCTGCAGTCTGCAAACTGAAAATCTCAGAAAGGCCTGAGAAGGAGGGGACCAGGTGGTGCAAATCCCACACCAAGGCTGGGAGGAGGCTAGTGTCCCAGCTTAGCAAGCAGGCAGGAAGGGGAGGAATGTCCCCTTCCTCCACTGCTTTTTTTCCATTAAGGTCCTCAAAGGATTGAATGGTGCCCACCCACATTGAGGAGGACAATCTATTTCACTGAGTTCACCAATCTACATGCTAACCTCATGCCAACAGCATCACCGACATATTTAGTGATATGATTTGGCTGTGTCTCCACCCAAATCTCATCTTGAATTGTAGCTCCCATGATTCCCGTGTATTGTGGGAGGGTCATGATGGGAGATAATTGAATCCTGGGGGCGGTTTCTCCCACATTGTTCTCATGGTAGTGAATAAGTCTCACAAGATCTGATGGTTTTTACAAGGGGAAATCCCTTTCACTTGGTTCTCATGTTTCTCTTGCCTGCTGCCATGTAAGACATGCCTTTTGCCTTCTGCCATGATTGTGAGGCCTCCCCAGGCATTGGGAACTGTAAGTGCATTAAACCTTTTCTTCTTTGTAAATTACCAGTCTCAGGTGTGTGTTTATCAGCAACACGAAAACGTACTAATACACCCATAAACAACGTTTACGTGGGCACCTCTGGCCCACTAGGGACACATGAATTAACCGCCGCAGTTTGCCTTGTATCCTCAGTTCAGGAATCATCAACAGAATTGCTTGGGTCCACTATTTCCTTAGAAGTTAATTTATTTCATTTAAGTTTCTACCCAAATTCACTGTAGCAGAATGGACTTCCCTGATAATTCTTTCTCAAACATTAACCTATCACTTACTCTGTTTTATTTTTCAAAAGTAAAGCACTTATAACTATCTTGCACAGTATGTTCTGAGTTTGCTTATTTAGCCATTGTCTGTCTCGCTGCGTTGGAATGTAAGCTCCCTCTGAGTAAGGCTTTAGCACCCTCAGGACATCGTTCAGGTGATCAATAAATATTTCTTAATGAGTGACCAGATTTATGGTTGAATGAAGGATACAATGATTCTTTCTTCAAGGGAGTAAGCTTTCTTCTATTTGAGGACCACGTTTAATTCAACTTCTCCAAACTAGCAACCAATATTCCTATTACTACTTTTTTCAAAGCCAAATGTTACCTCCACTGTGTATTCATTGAGGTTTCATGTGTCGCTCAATAAAATCTCTCTAATGAGCTCAGATGCACCCTCCATCCCTATTCTACATTTCTGCAAGTTTTTGAAAGGGCGTCTTCTTTTGAGAAGTGTCCGTTCATGTCCTTTGCCTACTTTTTGACTGAGTTGTTTGCTTTTTTCTTGTAAATTTGTTTAAGTTCCATGTAAATTCTGGATAATAGACCTTGTCAGATGGGTAGATTGCACAACATTTTCCCATTCTTTAGGTTACTGTTTGCTCTGATGACAGTTGCTTTTTGCTGTGCAGAAGTTCTTCAGTTTAATTAGATCCCATATATCAATTTTAGCTTTTGTTGCAGTTGCTTTTATGTGACCAACAAATATGAAAAAAAGCTCAATGTTACTGATCGTTAGAGAAGTGCAAATCAAAACCACAATGAGATATCATCTCATGCCAGTCAGAATGGTGATTACTAAAAAGTTGGGAAACAACAGAGGCTGGCGAGGCTGTGGAGAAATAGGAATGCTTTTACTCTGTTGGTGGGAATGTAAATTATTTCAACCACTGTGGAAGACAGTGTGACAATTCCTCGATCTAGAACCAGACATACCATTTGACCCAGCAATCTCATTACTGGGTATATACCAAAAGGAATGTAAATCATAAAGACACATGCACACATATTATTACAGCACTACTCACAATAGCAAAGACATGGAACCAATCCAAATGTCCATCAATGGTAGACTGGATAAAGAAAATGTGGCACATATACCCCATGGAATACTACGCAGCCATAAAAGGAATGAGATCATGTCCTTTGCAGGGACATGGATGGCGCTGGAAGCCATTATTCTCTGCAAACTAATGCAGGAACAGAAACCCAAACACCACATATTCTCATTCATAAGTGGGAGCTGAAAAATGAGAACACATGGACATGGGGAGGGGAACAACAGACACCAGGGCCTGTTGGGGGGTGGGGGGTAATGGGAAGGAGAGCATCAGAACAAAAACTAATGCATGCTGGGCTTAATATCTAGGTGATGGGTTGATAGGTGCAGAAAACCAACAAGGCACATGTATACCTATGTAACAAACCTGCATATTCTACACATGTATCCCAGAACTTAAAGTAAAATAAAATAAAAAAAGAAAGAAAGAAACGGTGTTACTCCTTTTGTTCTTAGAATTCCCTGCCAGTGTCTCTGAAGTTTATAGGTTATTTTGCTCCTGTGTTCAATGTGTAGTGATCTTTGAGCTTCTGGGTTTATGTCTGTTTCACTGATGTAAATAAATATCATTTGTGCCTTACTTTCATGTAATGCCTCAGAGTTTAAAAGTTTTTGTTTGTTTGTTTGTTTGTTTATTTAAAAAGAATACACTTCATTAACTGGGACATGACTCTTGTTATAGCCAGTGACAATTCTTGGAATTATCTTTTGGGAAAAGCATCTATACTCTGACCCTAAGAGAAAACAATTTCCCTCCTTAACTGTTTCTCAGGGAAAGTCTCTTTGATAAGCTGGTGGATCAACCTCATAGTCCCTAAAATGTCCCATGGATCATTTTCCCAAATATGGTATGCAAGTATCCCTATAGTTATGGTTCCTGTGCTTCTTGAGATAGTCAGGCATAATTCTATCCCTAACTTAATTTAACACGCAATCCTTTGACCCTGTCATGTATGAGCAAAATCTTTAATAATTAGAGATAGTAATGAAATAATAAAGATGAAACGTGTACAGTGTACTTAATAAGTTGTTGTCTTTATGTGTTCAGCAATTTAAAAATTATATCTTATTTACTCTCACTAAAATATCTGGGCAATAACAACTTTACTGATGAGATAATGAGGAATAAAATAAGTAATTTCAAAGTGCAAGCAGTCTTTAAGTCAGAAATGTTCTGTGTCTTCTGTGGTACTTGCATAACAGTTGAACATGGCCACAGAGGATACACTACCTTCCGATTGAATTGATTTGGACTCTTGACCTAGACATTGAGAACAGAGGATTCAAATTCTTTCATGCATTTCTACAGCGCCTTAAATCATCTTCCGTCCCACAAGGGGGTCAGTAAAATGATGAAAGCACCGATACAATTTAAAAGAAAATGTGGTATGTACTTTCATTCAAAAAAATACTATGCACCTATTAATAATGCTGAAGTAGAACATATGTATTTAAGAATGTCAGTAACTAGAAGGCATAATTGTTATTATATCTAAAAAGTAGAATATGACAGAGCGTGAAGCGTGATTAGTTTTGTTTTATTTGTGTATTATATGTTCACATATAACATCAGAAGACATGCTCCAAAATGGTGGCCATAGAGATTTCTGTATTGTAAGATCACATGTTCTTTTTACTTTATTTTTTGTTCATATGCATTTTCTAATATTTTTACAATGAGCATGTATTACATAAATCAGAAGAAAACAGTAACACCACCACTAACAAAAATAATCAGTTCTTTTGTTTCTGTTTTTAGTCCTCTGGTCTAGCATCTCCAAGAGGGGAAATCTATGGACGCTGTCCTTAGCAGCAAGATGTCATTAGTGTCAGCAGCTAAGCGAGTCCTAATGGAGCTATTTCAAACTAACGCATGGAAATTCTGTTTCTCCTACCTTTTTCTTCTTCAGTCATACTCTTCAAGCTTGGTGCTACTCACGTTCCCCTTTCATCCTCCTCACCCTCCTATGAAGTCACATAAACCAATTCATGATCTTAATAATATTCAGTATTCCCTAAACAAAAGAGAGTCCGAGGAGTTCCAATCATCAGCAAATACTTTCTTTTTTCCTGGGAGTATCACAGTCACGTGAGAAGGATTATGCAGAGTAGTAGCTTTTATGTCGCTTTGGGGTGCTATGCAGGGCCTGGCATAAGAAGGAAGAATCCAGCCCTTTAAATAATAATAAAGATGATGGAATACTTTAAGAAATATTTAATTTCTCTTACGAGAAAGCAAGGGTAATTAAGAAGCCAAGCTGAAGTGGAGTAAAAGCGAGATTCCCTGTAGGCCAAAAACCAATGTAGATGCAGGGATAATGCATTGGGTTTTCTGATTTGTTTTAATTAAATTCATGTGGTTTTTATCCTCCATGAACCCAGCATTTTTTTAAAGTGAGGGTGAAACTCCCAAGTTTAGAAGGAAACACTTGTTTCATAATACATTAAGCTAATCTTTTGTATTTTCCTAGTGACGCTGTAATATTCTGAACAACAAGTCATTGTTGTATTAAGACACGAATGCTTTTAAACTGATACATTAGGAATCTGTTTCAGAAGAGACAATGTCATTTTTTTTCTCTCTAAAATTCTATGCTTATATAAATCTTTGCTTTCTTTGATTTGTATTAATGGAGGCATTTCTGGATATAAAATTTCCTCAATTAGGTAGTGACAGTATTTGTAGTATCCTGAGTGTCCCACCTGAGATTTTAGCAAAGCTGTGGAGAAGGTTCCCACACTGGGACAGAAGTGGAGAGACCATGGTTCACAGCACTGTGGGGTTCTGGCTTTTCCTATCTATCCAAGTATTAAATTTAATTTGAGTTGGTGGGAGGCACACTTTTATTAAAATGCCATATGATACCTCATTTTGCCCCCTCTGAAATTCATGTATTATTATGTAGTTTTAATTTTAAAAGTTATTTCATTGATATGTTAGCTAATTAAATTATGCAGATGATATAGAATAGTAGATAATCCCCCAAATACAATCATGGCTTCCATTTAATAAGTTTGATGTAGGTCTCTGGAGTACATCTAACCTTTGTGTCCATTTCATTTCATAGATGAATGAAATAAAATTTGGTGAAATTAATTCACTTGCAATTTTGCACAGGAACTTTCAGGGAAAAACTAAAACATCATTTCAGATCAGTGTGACTTTGAGCCAGTTCATCTCACCTCTACTCTATAGGAGCTGTTTGAATTTTATATCATGTTAAAACCTTTTATCTGCATAATATTCTTGAAATATACAACATTTCAAAAATAGCAATGGACTTTCTCAGTAAAAAGGGGAAAGAAAATGGGATTTGAAGACATCAATGGAAATCCAGAAAAGCTTTCCCACTTTCCAATTATTTATCTATTTCACTTCCTTTTCATGCTTGTATGAACCGTTGTCTCTTATCCACATGATAATGAACCATGAACCCTTAACCCCCAACTAAAGAAGGCACCGTGGCTCAAGCCTGTAATCCCAGCACTTTGGGAGGCCGAGAGGGGCGGATCACGAGGTCAGGAGATCGAGGTCAGGAGATGGAGACCATCCTGGCTAACACGGTGAAACCCCTCTCTACTAAAAAATACAAAAAAACTAGCCGGGCGAGGTGGCGGCACCTGTAGTCCCAGCTACTCGGGAGGCTGAGGCAGGAGAATGGCGTGAACCCCGGAGGCGGAGCTTGCAGTGAGCTGAGATCCGGCCACTGCACTCCAGCCTGGGCGACAGAGCGAGACTCAAAAAAAAAAAAAAAAAAAAAAGAAAAGAAAAGAAAAACCACACACACACACACACACACACACGAGAGAGAGAGAGATCTCTATAAACTTGATGGCCTACGTATATGTTGCTGCCTAACCAACTCTCACGAATGAGGATAGATGGTTGAAAATATAGTTATTTCTTAAACAAAATAATTATTAATATTGCTTATGAATCTTCAGTTTGGCCAAGTCTCAGCAGTCACAGCTTGTCTATGTTCTATGTCAACCGGAATAGCTGTACTAAGGATGCAATAGCCAAGATGTTGGCAATTCAGTCATGTCTGAGGGCTGGAGGACTTCGCTCCTTTCCACCTAGGCCTTTCCGTAGGAGCAGCTCTGTGGACTGCATGGGCTTCCTTGAGACTGAAGATTTGCTTTCAAGTGTGAACATCCCAAGAAAGCCGGAAAAAGCTGTGTGACGCTTCATGACCATCTTCGGAAGTCACATACTATCACTTCTGTTATATATTGTAGTTATGAGAGCACTCAGATTCAAGGGGAGGAAGGTAGGGAGACCCCACTTCTCAAAAGGATAAGTCTCAAAATCACCTTGTAAGAAGAATATTGTGACCACCTTTGGAAAATATCTTCAACAACTGGTGCTGGCAATTTTCTTTATTGAGAAAGGTAATTAGTGCTTTGTGTTTGCTGGTTATGGTGATGCCAGTTGGGCAGCAGAAAGTACAAGTAAGTAAAATTAAATAACAGCTTTTGCCACCCATTTGGGCTGAGTTTTAAATAAGGAAATGAAAGCAGCAGTTGCCAAAGATAATCTAAGATTGACTTTTTGTTCATTGTGAACATTCTGTTTTAAAATCAAGTTTTCCCTGGGTGCATATCTTGCTGTATATACATTTTAAAAGCATCTAGTTGAAGGCTGCAAGTTTTCATATTCCCAACAGTATGTGTGTTACTTCTTTCAGGAATATGACCAGTGGACTACATGAATGCTATTTCTGCAAATGTTTCTGAAAATTATAAATTTTCTTTTTAGGATAGCACTGAACTGATTTTAAACTGATTTCATTTATGCTCCACTCAGGACCCTGGACACTGCCTTGCACTCCTGGGTGCTTACTAATGTGACTCGGTGATGAATTTCTATTAAAAAACCTTTCTAGAAGTCAAAATATTTCACTGTATTGTTTGGGTTACAGCATTTGACTAAAGTTTTTTTTATTTTATTCATTTAATAAATATTTATTGAGTATCCCCAAGGTCACAGTTTTTAATTATAGGCTTTAGGGGTGGAATAGAGGGAATTTCATAAATATATGATCTTTTTCTTTGAAATTATGTAAGGTCCAGGGCAGATGATATCATTTAAATCTAGTTATTCATCTTAAAAATATACAAGGCTGGGCATAAAGGCCATACCCTTGGCCTTTGAAAAAAAGGGGCAGTATGTTGATGTCACTTTGGAATATAAGACAATTACACAAATGGTCAGTTCAGCAAGCACTGCTCCACAAATATCAATGTCTCCTATAAATATCCTCCTGTCTTCATCTCAGGGAGTCTGTTCTATTACTCTGGTCACAGTCATGTTTTCTGCGTGTATTTTAAAAATTCAAAACACATTTTTACAATTTAAAATTATTGTGATCACTTTAATTTTCCTTTGATTTATCTATTAAAATTGAACTTGAGCAGCAAACTAAGATTATTTATGAGATAAGCTTTTGTGTATTTAAAACACCACTTTCCTCACTGTTCGAAATACTCATTTTCCCACGTATCCCACAGAGACCAATCCTGCTTAGGCCACTGCACGTGACATGACCATTAGAAATTATTCTGTCTTTAACGGGTAATTTTCTAGCATGCATATCTGAATCCATGTAGAGTATCAACCTGAAAGCAATAAGGTTGCATTTCTCTAGCTATAAATTAAATAATTCAGTTTTCACCATATCAGTCAGACACTGAGTCTTTTCTCCATTCCCCAAGTCAGATATATATTTTGAATGTCTAATGACATTATAGTGTCTATGTTATCCCTTACCCCAAGGGTCTCCTTCTTTAATTTTGAAGAGGAAGAGGGTGTGGCTTGTCTATCCCTAATCCTTGTCCGCCAGTGGCTGGCCTGTGTCTATGGCCAGTGCTCACACACAGCAACTGGGCACATCTACATTCTGCTCCCTGTGAAGGTGGCATGCTACTTTAGTGGTGTAAGGTGGACTGGCCATTTATTTTACCTCAGTTGATATGCTAAGAAAGATCTTTATTTCTCCTACAAGTAAATTCTCTTTTCTTCAACTAAAAAAATGGTAATAAGTTATATTGAAAGGCTTGTTTTCTTTTTAATTTATTGTACTAAATAAACATTGTTGTACATATCTGGGCAGTGTAGGTACTGCCTCGGCACCCTCCCTTAAATGTGGATTATGTTTTTAATGGCCTCCAAATCTTTCAGTGGGAGAACATTTACTCAACTGGAGGTTAGGTGACATTAACGGTCTTTGGCCTGGGTTGTAATGATTTCTCTTATTGATCCAAATACGCTATTTTTTCCTTGCAACTTACTTGAATTGCTATTCGGATACAAGTGAAGTTAGAAACTTGATTTTGTAGTGATCCACTTCAACCTGAAATGATAGGATTAGAGCCAAGATGTTATCCCTTCATTCATTTGCTCATAAAATGTGCTCCTGAAACTTGCATTCTTGTTGCCATGTTTTGAATTGTTTACTGCTGTAGTGAACCATCTCCATGAACTAACGAAGTCTCCCGCCTATGATGGAAAAACAAGGTGTCTGGAGAAATTAATGTGGTTAAAGGAATTGTTATTTGGGTGATGATTAGATCAGAGGGCAAAAGTGGGTGTACTGGCATTTAAGATGTAAAAAAAATACAGATCCTTTGTGAAGTTTATTCCTTGTACTAAAATAAATGATCATTATGCTAAAATTCACTTGTAGAACAGGGATTTGTTTATCCCGTTCTCCATTTTCTGAGTTCACCTCCCCCGTATCTTCTCTAATTCTATTGGATACAGCCTTTCTCACTCTCCGGCAGTTAAGTATATAGCACCAACACACACACTGGCTCTTTACAATCATCACGGATTATTTTGAAATAATTGGCAATAAATATACTAGACGTCTAAATTTACTAATGAATAATTTAGAATGGAAAAGGAAACTGTATTGACTCAGTGACCTTGTAAAACTCCTGGAGATCGTTAAAGTGAAATATGTGAAAATTATTATGTCACTGTTACCAGGTAACATCAGACAGAGTAAGTCATCTATCCCTAGAGGAACTGAGTTAAAATAAAAAATTATATTTAAAATCCTTCTCTGCTCTCCAAATAGTAATTAATGTGGTAGAGTGTAAATTGATATTTATTTTCACACAAGCTGTTTTCCTTAAACTGCATAATATTTTCTTATAAATAGTTACAAATCTTAGGAAATATGACTATTTTCTTTGTTTATAAATTCTGTGTAAATAACTTATTTACCTAATTTTTAAATTTCTAAGCTTTAGACCACAATTTTGTTTCTTATTTTTCTAAAAAGTATCAAACAATCCAATAACCTGAAAATTGTCCTGCTCCTTTCAACTTAGCTTTTGCTTCCATGTGTGAGAAAGTAACTTGTTTGTGCTTAGGGAATACTGTTGAACCACAGATGTCTCTTTTGTCTCTGTCAAATCAATCAGCAAATGCTGTAAAAGATGCAGCCTAGTCAATTGCATCAATTAGGGTTGTCATGAGGTGTGAAGTTGAAGGCAATGTTCACATTTGAACAGAAACAGTGACAAATATTTCAGACTGTTACGATTTCATCATTGTATTTCTAACTTGAATTTCAAGTAGAAACTACAAAACACTGTAGTCCCAGCTACCTGGGAGGCAGAGTCTGTAATGCCCTATGCTTGTGCCCATGAATAGCCATGGCACTCCAGCCTGGGCAACATAGCAAGACTCTGTCTCTAAAACATTTTTTAAAGAAACTACAAGACAAAAGCAGAAAAAGTATGGTCAATAGCTATGCTTTCTACCATTGCAAAGTATATTTTTAACTTTTCCTAAGAAATATTAATTGGATAAAATAAGGCTACCACAGGATGAATGAATGATTTTATTCTTTGTCAGGGTTTTGCACTAATATCTCAAATATGATATAAAACCATAGAGCAAAATGAATTTTAGCAAGAAGTGGCACGTGTTTTAGAGGAGTATTATAACATCTTTGAAGTAATGTGTTTCTTCATCTTGACTTGGGAGTTGTCTTTTCAGTTTGGTTTATATTTATACTTAAAATAAAATATTAATGTTATACATAAAAATTACATTTTAGTCACAATTGCATTCATTAATTTTGTTTTAATCAAAGTTATGAACACTGAACTTAACAGTAAATACAAAAATCTAGCCGGGCGAGGTGGCGGGCGCCTGTAGTCCCAGCTACTCAGGAGGCTGAGGCAGGAGAATGGCGGGAACCCGGGAGGCGGAGCTTGCAGTGAGCTGAGATCCGGCCACTGCACTCCAGCTTGGGTGATAGAGCGAGACTCCGTCTCAACCAACCTTGGTGACCGAGGAGCCTTCTCTGTCTATATATATATATATATATATATATATATATATATATTTCAACTTGACCTACAATTGTGAAGAGATTTTCTACCTGCTTCCTTTTAGTTACTTTATGCCAGGTGTGGTTTGGAGCACCTCATATGTTAACTGTTTTAATCCCAATCAGCATTATGAGAAACTGACTATAGAAATCACTGCATTAGACAAGGAGAAACAGACAGAGAAGGCTCCTCGGTCACCAAGTGAGTGGCAAAAATGAGATTTGAAACCAGGCAGCCCCATTCTGGAATCTCTGTTTAATGCTAAATAGGGCCACCTCTCAGGGTGCATAATAATTTTAGCTACAATTTTGTACTTCCCATTACTTGGCCAGAAAATGTAATTTCTCTGCAATAGTTCACTTAATCCTCACAGCAGACCTGCAAGATAAGGAAATTAACTTTCCTTAAAGACAAGAAAATGTTGTTTCAGAATGCTGCATGACTTTCCCCCTTGCCCTCAATTATGTCATTGAGGGCCAAACAGAGAGTAGAAATTTGAGCTGCACTACCCTTAGCTCTTAGATGCTTCAATCAATTATTCCAAAAGTTTAAAATGTTACTATTATTATTTTCCCTTTTAAAAAGTTACAGTGCAAGTGAAAAACAGATTGTGAGCACACATCAGGAAGAAGAGAATGAAGGAGCAATGGAAGCTATTGTCGCAAACCACACAAAGGGCGCCATTTTGAGTAACTGCAGATCGTTGCCATGAACAACACCCACAAAATGAAAGTGATGCAGTAAATTCTTATAATTTTATGTTGTCTTGACATTCGTTTTGAATGTGGTTTGGCTTTCTCATATCAGAAGCAAGGCTCAGTTACTCTTGTTTTATACTACACCCAAATGGCTCAAGCTGGTGGCCAGAGATGAGAACTTACAGGTTCGCCATTTCCTCTAGTCTCCATGGATTACCTGCTAGTCTGACCAGGCCCTCATTGCTAAGGAGTCTGAGCCCCTGGTCACCATGCCATGGTTGCCACATTAGCCAATTCATCGTCAGTCGCAGTTAAAGAGAAGAAAGAAAGGCTCCAGTGGGTCGTCGGTCCCTAAACCGATGCCTATTTGCCTGAATGTGTTACAGCAGCAATATTTCCTTCCAATGATGAGGATCAACCACTCTTAACATGATAGTGTCTCATTTTCTTGTCTGTTATTCATAAGACACGAAGACTCCAAGTATTTGCAACCTGCTAATGTAGTTTTCTTGTGACTTTAGGTTCAGTCCTGGATATAACATTCAGACTTACAATAGATTATGGCAGGGTTCACCTAACCTGTAAGCTTACTACAAGTCAGCTCGTTATAGGCAGCTCTGGCTGTTTGGTCACTTGGTGACCCCTATTCAATGGCTCCATTTCAACCAGGGCCTACTAGCATGCCAGGTGCAGGCTGTCAAAGGTGTTTAACCATTTGCTGCAGCTGTATGGCTAGTGCATCAGATACCTACGAGGCTGTGCTGTTACTTCCCATTAGAGCTTTGAATAAATACCACATGGCGTATTCTCCCACCATCGAGACCTCTAAAGCATTGGTTCTCGAGCAGGATAATTTGCCATTTATGGGAAATTAGAGAATGTCTAAAGATACTTTAGATTGTTACAACTTGGGATGAGAGTGGTATCACCACATAATGGGTGGAGGCCAAGAATGCCACTAACCATGTGACAATGCTCAGGGCAGCCCACCCAGGACTAGAAATGAGCCAGCCTGAAATGTTGGTAGTGCCGAGGTTGAAAAACCCTGCTCTTATGCCATAGGAACTGCCAGCTTTTGTGACTAAAGTGTCTCTGTCACCCTCCAGCCTCCGACAGGCCCCGGTGTGTGTTGTTCCTCTCTGTGTGTCCATGTATTCTCATAGCTTCCACTTCTAAGTGGGAACAGGCAGTATTTGGTTTTCTGTTCCTGCATTAATTTGCTAAGGATAATGGTCTACAACTTTCTGAGAAAAATGCATCCAAGGAATTTTATATTCATCCCAATTATCCTTAAATATGAATTCAAAAGACATTCCCTCTCAATGCTTTATGATTTTAGGGACTTGACAGTTAATACTGAATATAATGATGTGATGACTGATAGAAAGTGTTACATGCTTTCAAAGAGAGAGCTATGGCTAAATAACTGTATTAATACATAATACAATGTACACGCTATAAATAATGAGAGCAAGATAATGATATAAATAAAATTAGTTTCGACATAACAAAAGGTTGAAAGAAGTATAAATGCAATTGTTTCTCCATTTATCATACCAGGGAGCCGGTCACTGAATAGTGCCTAAAATTAAAGATTTTGATCTCTGGATTTTTTTGTCAAACATATTTTTAACTCTAAGGAGATCCCCTAGTAACTAATATTTTTAGGAGATCCCCTAGTAACTAACATTTTACTTGATAAAAAAGAATAGACGTTTAATTATGAGGTGCACCATTACGTACGACTAATGAAAAAAAAATACAAGTTAACCAGGGCACATTTTCAAAACACCCTTGACTGTAAGAGGTATTCTGATTTCAAAGAGCATAAAATGAGAATAATCAGAAGTTTTTAATTGAGGGAAAAATCCTTTTGGTGAAGAAATATTTGACTGAAGTTCAGAAATCTCTTTCATTCTATATTAATATCTACATATTATATTTAAGTAACCTTACGTGTACACTTAAGTGTAAACTCTTTATTTACATTAATATTGTATAATGCTATGTATATTTATTCATTTACTCCTATATGTTAAATGTGTCTACCTATCTGTCTTTCTCTCTCTCTATCCATTCATCTAGCTAACTCCACATATATTTCTAGCCATAGAAAAATGTGTACCAATTGTCTTTATCACATAGTAACAAAGATTGTCTTGTGTGGTTGTCTCTAATGCAGTGTAATGTAATTTTCGTGTCCTTTGATTTTTTTTTTCTTGCCTTGAAATTTTTGTGATAGCTACAAAATTTGCAAAATCATCATTATTCCTAGAAAAATGTCTTTCTATGCAGGAATAACAATATGAAAAGATGTGTCACCAATTTTTCTCACAAGGCATTAGTGTATTAAGTAGCAGTTGGAGAGATTTGTTCTCATTTGAATAGGTGTGACCCTTGCATATCTAGTTTGGTGTCCAGAAAATTTCTTTACTGATTTTTCCTCATAACACTTTGAGATATGTGCATGGTGTGTGGACAAACAGATACTCTTTTTTTCACTGCTCTATATCTGGAAAATCACTGTGAAATAATTCTCAGAAAGCTGCAAAGAAGTAGCTGAATATAGAGTGTAGTGTTTTCAGGCTGCTGAAATGTTGACGGACATTTTTATTTGTTTATCTTCTTGCTGATAGATTGATTGCTCAGTCTAAGGCAAATCATAGGAGTCTCTAATCCAGGTTAGCCAGTCAAGGTACTGCCTCAGAGAAATACCTGTCAAGTGAAGGTTCTCATTGATAGATGACTTCTGTGAGTAATCATCAAACTTTAATGACAAGTAAATAAACCAATGAACAAATAATTATTGGTCTATCTAATTGACTTTAAATTTCAGCCAAATCAGGAGGGACATGAGAAACAGAATTCTCATGTTGCCACTTATTAAAAATGCATTCCTGGGGAAATAATTTAACTTCTCAAAACATCCATCTTTTCATCTACAAAAAAAATTATTGTTATGAAGAATAGATGAGAAAATGTATGAAAGCATTAGCAAGATAATTGTTACGTGTATATATGTGTATACACATTTATTTTCTTAGTAAGCACTATGTATATGAACTTCTGTCTACACAAATCAAAAACAAGATTACATTCTCCATTCACCAAAGAATGACAATGGGCAAAGAAAGGCAATAAATCGACCTCAGGATTGGCAGAATCGTCACATGAAGCAAGGAACTGCAGTGGTATTCCCACCTTGAGAAAGATGGAGTTACAGAAGGCGCAGAGACAGCACTCAGCAGAAAACTGGACCCCGGCACCCACTCTCATGGGGACACCATCTCCACCAGCCTTGTGCAATGTATAGCCCCAAGCTGCTGTGTTAGGACCTGCTCAGAACTGTGGGATTCTGGAGATCTGGAGAATATACTTACATAACAACCAGATGAGAAATACCATCCTCAAGGTTTTCTTCAAATACAAAACTTCCCTTAACATTTGCTTGTACACAAAACATTAACAGCATGTAACACAGGCAGCAAGCACAAGAAATTGAATTCAGGTAGGAAGGTAAAAGCTGAGAGTATTGAGGAAAAAGGGAAATAAGTGTATTTATAATTCACAAATAGATAATGGAAGGAATATTATCTAAAATAAAACAGTATCTATGAAACAAAGCCAGAGGAATTAGATAGGAAACCTAGGCAAAAATAATGGAAAGAAAAATGAAAGAAAGAAAAGAACGACAACTCTGGAGCTTCATTCTTTCCACAAATCTTCCCACGTGTGACAAAAACATTCACAGATCTTTGCACTTGTTGATGATGGCATTGTTTTACTAATATGTTAAGCTTATGGCAGGAAGATGTGGATACAGATTCTGGGCTTCACTTACATGTCACGCGAGTTTGGAGAAGTACTTAACTTCCACCACTTCAATTTCCTCATTTGGATATCGGTAAAAATAGTAACTCAGTGGGTAACATTGAAGATTAATCAGCTACTGCGGTTTATTTCGTGGTAAGCCCATAATCTTAACTTTAGTGTTAACTTTAATGTGTTGCTAAACTTTAATGTTTACTAATTTGAGTGTCTAGCCTTGAAATCAGACTTCTCAATTAGCCGGCTCATGAGTATTTATTATTTTCATGAACAATGAACTCATTACTTTGTGTGTGTGTGTATGTTTTTACCTATTGTGAAGACATTCTTCCTTCAAGAAAGAAAATAAAATAATTACTACCAAGTTTAAAAATCCCTGACTTACACCTCTTCCAGCCAATCTAGTATATGAGAAACCTGCAGTCTGCCTTCCCGTTGTGATCTGATCAAGAGGGGGAGAACAAAAGCCCCTTTCTCAAGCTCTAGCTTACCTAACTTTCAGCAGAACAACTACAAAAGACCCTAGAAACTGTTAACCACAGTTTCTGCTTCAGGGAGCCAGGGACTTCCCTAAAGCCCAGCATGTGCAGTTAGGACTGAAACTCAACTTATAGTTACTCCTTGTTCACTTAAACGCTAAAAATTCATATCCAAAGGAGGAAATTTAAAATGCCAATACTACAGGAAATGAGTAAAGAAGCATGTAAAACCACTCCCTATGCATGCCCTTATAATACCTCTCCCCCTAGGAAGGCCCTGTAAAATTAACTCCCACATTTCTTCCAGGGAACAGCCAGTTCCTTTTCCTTTCTCAAGACTGACTCCCTTGTGCACAAGCTAAATAAATATTCTCTTAACTGCTATACATGATAGTCTTTTCTCATGATTTATCTCCTGTGAGATAGCAAGAACCCAAAGTACCAGTAACATATCTTTCACAGGTTCCGCAAATCATTATTGATAACATGACAAAATTGTCAAGATAAGAAGCTTGCACAAACCATTGTACTTCCTTATATATGTTGCTTTCTTTTCTCAATGTGCTCCTAACCGCTAATACATAGACTGTTAAATATGGGTGCTAAATCACATGGATTTAATTAATAAATGAAAAAAATCATGAAGAACATTGTAGACAATCCTTCCATAATCAAGAATATACTGACATATTTATTATTTCAGGCTTCATTTGGACTTTTTATGTATTTCTTCAGTAATAGATTAGAACATGGTTCTTAGAAGCGTTACGGCATTATTATTGTGAAGTTCTGAAATTTACAAAATATACAGCGTTTTTAAAAATTTTCAGTGAATTTAATAGTTCCTAGTAAACAGCTGTATGAATTAAACACCTCTGTGGAATATCTAGCTCTATCTTTCTGAACAATGTGTCAATGCTTTTTGTTTCAGATATTACTTTTATTATTTCCACATAAAATGAGTTTCAGAACTTAACATATTTCAAAAGTATATATATTTTAATAAATATTTATATTTATATAAATATGTATTTTAATGAATATTTATATAAATATATATTTTAATAAATATATTTATATAAATATATATTTTGATACTTATATACTGAAGTTTTGTTTTTTCACACATATTATGAATATTCAAGACACTTGATCATATCAATGCAAAAATACTTACAACTTAATGGAAAAGTTTTCACTTTATTTTCTCTCCAACGGATTTGTGTGTCTGACTACTAAAAGGTTGCTTTAGATTTGTTTTGTGTTGTGAATTATTATTGGCATCTTGATGTTCTTTACAATAATTAGCAGGGAAAATGTATTTAGATATACATTTATAGAGAAAAATTATAATGTTAAAGACTACATATGTATATGTGCAATATATATATATGTATATCCCATTAAAAAGTACCAGATACTTCTTTATTCTATGGCTTAAAACAACAAGAATGTATTCTTTCAAAGTGCTGGAGGCTAGCAGTCTGAAATCAGGATGTTGGCAGGGCCATGTGCTCTTGGATGGTGCTCAGGGAGAACCCTCCTTGCTTCCTTCGGTTCCTCCTGGTGAAAAGCCTTCCTTGTGATGAGAAGGCATTGTGGCCAACAGGAGGAGCTGAAATAGAAGACAGGCTGAAATAGAAGATAGGTTCCCTGCCTTGTTGATGCACCACTCCAGTCATATGACCATCTTCTCCCCAAGTGTCTTCATGTCATGTCATTTTTACCCTTGTACATGTCTGTTTCTTCATCTGAATTTCCCCCTTTTAAAAGGACACTAATCATATTAAATTAGGGCTCACACTAATGGCCTTATTTTAACTTGATTTTCTCTGTGAAGACCCTATTTCCAAACAAGATTCTGTTTTGAGATAGTGGGGTTTAGGACTTTAATATGTCATTTGTTATGATGCAATTCAAGCCCTACCAATATATTTATTTTTAAAATGAACCTTTGAGCAACTATGTCTTTCTCTCTTGTATAAGTGAAATTACTAATCAAGATCAAGATAATTTTCATCTTCTAACTACATGTGATGATTAAAGGAATTTTCAGATGGGCCTAAATTTTTGAAAACAGCTTCATTCATATTTATTTTAAATATTAGTCATAGTTTCACTCTCTCATCAGATTTTCCTTTAAAATATGAACTGAACATAAGATTCACTTTCACATTGGATGTTTGATAATTGTCTTACCAGATCAAATTATGTATACTTTGTAAGGAAGGGACATTTTTATGCTTAAATTTTCATTGCATATGGAAGACAGTCCGTGCCTAGGTGACATTGGCCTTATGTTAACATATTCAACTATAACTTCTCAGATTAGGGTGTTCAAAGGACAACATCTGCTTGTCTAGTGGACTTATTCCTGGGGGAAAGATGGTTCTAACAGGGGACACGGTATGGTATTGTCTCCATTAAAATGAATGGTCTTCCTCGCAAAAGCCCAGAAGCTCCTTCTAATCACAAGAAAAACATTAAATACATATTGAGGGACATTCTACAAAATTCCTAACCACTATTCCTCAAAACTGTCAAGGCCATCCAAGCAAAGAAAGTCTGAGAAAGTGTCATAGCCAGGAAGAGGCTGAGGAGATATGACAGCTAGTGAAATGTGGCTTCCTGGATGGAGTCCTAAAACAGAAAAAGGACATTAGAGGAAAATTAAAGGCATTGAAATGAAATACGGACTTTGTTAATCTCATTAATGTTGGTTTTTTAGTTGTGACAAATGTACCATATTAATGTAAGCTATTAACAACAGAAGAAACAATAATACACTGAAATTCTCCATATTAGCTGTACAACTCTTCTATAAATCTAAAAGTAGTCTAAGATTGGAAGTTTATTTTTTATTTATTTATTTATTTTGTGACAGAGTCTTGCTCTGTCTCCCAGGCTGCAGTGCAGTGGCGCGATCTCGGCTCACTGCAAGCTCCGCCTCCCGGGTTGACGCCATTCTCCTGCCTCAGCCTCCCGAGTAGCTGGGATTACACGCGCCCGCCACTGAGCCCTGCTAATTTTTTGTATTTTTTTAAAATTAGAGACAGGGTTTCACCGTGTCAGCCAGGATGGTCTCGATCTCCTGACTTCGTGATCCGCCCGTCTCGGCCTCCCAAAGTGCTGGGATTACAGGCGTGAGCCACCGCGCCTGGCCGGAAGTTTATTTTTTCAAAAAAAGAAAAGTGAAATTGACTTTTGGCCATATTGGGCTCCTCATTTAATGAAAGCATTAGTATATTGACTGCAGTAATTGACACTAATTATCAAAGAAAAATTATGTTGCTACTCCACTACACAAATGGGGATAAGAAAACATGTGTCTGAATATAAGAGGCTCTGAGATACCTCTTTGTACTCCCATGTCCTGAATAACAGTCAATGGAAAACTACAGAAACACAAAATAATCGGCACTGAACTGCTGATGGCTTAGAGCCATCAGAAGTGGAAGATGATTTGGGTCATTCCAGCAGACAAAAAGCCACAATCAGTCAAGGCACTTGGAGACACCAAAGAAAATAAAGCAAGAAGAGTGGAAGAAAGGTTTGGACGAATTACAGCAATGAATATTGTAATAGTTAAGAGTATTTTTTTCCTTGTTTGGGTATGAATGTATTCAAATATAATTCAATAATTTTGTCCCTTCTATACACCTATCATACCAGATTAGTGTGACTGGTAGCTAATCTTATCTTGGTATTTAGTCTAATGCATATTAAAGGGATATATGACTCAGCTAGAAGCAGACTGAACTTCAACCAAAGGTAGATAATGTGACCATGTATCCTCTTTGGGGAGCAGTTAGAGTGTTCTCATTTATGTGAGGAATGGTTGAAGCATTGCAGATAGAAGCATGATTTTATTTACTTGAAGATTACATATAATAAAAAAGAGATGTGCACGAATGCCAAGTTCACAAGAGGTGGACTGTTGTGCCATTGTACTGTGTCAACTTAGCTAGGTTTCCCAGCATTCCCTCACAGTATGCACTAGGTTAGAGAGAGCTGCGAAAAATTTAAGGGCAACACTGAAGCAACAGTTGTTATCATCTGAAGACCACTGAGGACTGCTAAAGGAGCTGTAGCTCACATACACCCTCACTGACTGACTAGCTCATTTGTTCACCCAGACACTCCTGGTGCAGATTCCATAGCTTAGGCCAGATGGTAAGCAACTATGCAAGGTTGACATTCTTTTCTGCAGATCATTTTCACTGTCAAGGTTGGAGGCAGTCAGAGACAGACACAAGTTTCCCTTTGTTTTTGTAGGTTCTGATATGTTCTCATGGGTTTGAATTTTTCTATGGTCTTTCCTGATGCACATCCAGCTTTTTTTACTGGACTCATGACACTGCCTACCCCACGCTCACTACCACAACAAGACTTCTTCATGAGTTTCCATAATGTATAAGGATTAACCTCTATAATAAATACCTTATTTCACATTATTCACAATAGTCTGCTTCTCCAATCAAACATTTATGTGATTACAAAACACACAAAGAAATGTTGTGGCAGTGGCAGAAATTCTGGGTTGTTACACTTTTACAGTTGACGCACGCACCGGAATAGGAAGCCAGCTGCTATGTTCTGAAGGTTTGTGTCCCCTCTCCCAAATCGTACACTGAAATCCTAACCTTCAAGGTGATAGTATTAGAAAGTGGGGGATTTGGAAAGGGATTAGACCATGGGGCTGGAGCCCTCATGAATAGCATTATTACCCTTAGAAGAGAGGCCGAAGAAAGACCCCTTGCAGAGCTTGAAGACAAACAAATGGCGCCGTCTATGGTCTGGGAAGTGGGTCCTCAACAGACACTACATCTGCTGGTGCTTTGATCTCAGACTGCAGAACAGTAGTAAATTTCTATTGCTTATAATTCATCCAACGTATGAGATTTTATTATAGAAGTCCAAAAAGACTAGGACTTCAGGGAACAAATATTAAGGCCACTAATTGGAAAGAGAATTTGGGGACTAGCCTGGTTTCTTCTTGTCTACACCCCAACACTGCTTGAAGAAGCAGAGGTGAACAAGTGTAGCAAATAAAGCTACTAGCAGTGGCTGGAGATTCAAAGGAGTGTTTCAGGAAGATAGTAGCACCTTGAAGAGACAATGTGCACTAAGAAGTGGAGGTCAAGGTGCCAACATAGACTCCAACAGGAAGCATGGTCTTCTCCAATCTGCACAGTGGTAAGAAATAAGATCCTGTAATCAATCACATCTCTATCCACAGACAAATGAACATGGATTATAAAATTAAAACTAGCACAATCAAATCTCACTAATTATTTGAACCAAAGCAGTATCCTGGTAGAAACATCAACTTTAACTAATAGTTACCTAACACAGGACTAGTCAAGAACAATCACAAAGTATTTAATAATTTTAAGAAAATATTTTTAGAGATATTGGGCAGATTTTACTTCCCAAAAAGAAAAGTGTTATAAAATGGAAACAAACATGTTGAAACTGTAAACATTAATGGCAACAAGTTAAGAATGAGAGCAACATACTTCAGAGGATGCAGAATGAGAAGACCTAGGCTATCTACAAGGGAAGTTGACGGAATTATCTATGAAAAGTTCATTCAATACATCAAATGTGGGAGGATGAAGCGATATCTTAAGTATTCTGAGGAAAATTTAATTTGGAACCCGACCTTCTGTTCAGACAAGGTAGAATTTGCAGAAAAACACAAATAAAAAAATTTTTGAACATTTAAGTCAGAAATATTTGCCAACTAGAGGATCTCTCTCAAAGAATTTTTTATGGGTAAATAGTTTTAAGAAAATTTTAGGCTAAATAAATAGTACTACTTACAATGGCAGTAAAACTTAAGTATATGTTGAAGTAAATGTTGCCATAATTTAAAAAATATAAATAAAAAATCCGAGGAAATCTCCCAATGGGATACAATGGTAATAGAAAATGGCGAGAAAGTGAAAATATGTTAAGGTCATTTTTTTCTTATTCAGAAAAAATATATAAATATTGTTTAACTCCAGAATTTACTTGAAAAAATGCTTTTAAATAAAAGATGAAATGAAACAAGGAAAATTTGTTCAAATCAACAAAAGAAAACAAATGAGAATAAATAAAATAGAAAGTGTATCTAGAAAACCTGAACTAAGATGACAGAGGAATAAGATCAGGTGAACATAGGTGATGATAATTATGAATTGTAGATAATCTCAATAGTTGACACAAGCAAGCAAACAAACAACCTGAACAATACACTTTATAAGGGATGATTTTTAGAGTCAAAGAATTAGGAAGTTTGAGAACATTGGAATAAAAATACCTGGTTGTACGAAGAAAAATAAAACACGTATTGCAATATTGTTCTCAGATGAAATTCAAAACAAAAAACTTTCCCAAGGTGGAAAGACTACATCTGATCAAAATGGCAAAGTCTGTGATAACTGAAGGAGGGTGTTCATGAGGTCAGTAAATAAGGGTGATGCTGTGGGGAGAAAGCTGAATAGACTTATGGACAGAGGTGTCGAAGATACTGTTCTTATTACGGGAGTGACTGAAAACAAGATGAACCCTGTCCTTCCTTTCTGCATGGTGAAAAACAAACAGCTTCCAATTACAATTCTTGGAGAGCAGCGCATTTTGAAGCACTGCCAGTCTCAGTTAAGGCATAGAATGGTGCAAATATACCAAAAATATCTTTTGATGGAGGTGAGTTTGCAGGTCATCTTAGAAGGGATGATTTTGGATGAAACCACTCAATAATGTAGGGAAAAAAAGTTGGGTATAGAAGTACAGAGTAGAATGGGGCACCAGTCCTAGAAAGGGTTGCTCTTGGATGTGGGCCATGCTGGCCTAAGATAAATCATATTTAAGGGTGAGGATTTCCCAGAGTTATAATAAGGCCTTTCCTGTCTCTCCAAGTGACCAAGCAGCAGCCACTGAGACGGAGGTGAACAGAATGCCCTTATGGAAAGGCTGGTTGATGACAAAGTGGTGCCTCCTTGGGGAACTGGGTTGGCAATCTGCATCCTTTGGTGGCTGGCACTCTTAAAATGGCAGCAAGGGTGGGTTATTGCTCAGACAATGATCTTCACTCTCTAAATCTGCTTTAACAAATATTCTTGGTATTTGCCAGTTTGTAGCAGTATCCTTTCTCTGTGGAGATGCAAGGACATTAAGTGAGAAAAACCATGAGATTCCTCTTGTAAACATCAGCCTTTGGTGAAATAAACATAAAAAGAGAGAAATCAATGCAAAAAGTTAAGGGTAATTTGTTCCTTGTGCACATAGGAGGGGATGTAGTTAAATGCATATACCCACATACACTGAAACATGTTGTTAAACATTAAAAAATAGGCTCACTACCTCCTCTGAAAGTGCAGAGATGGTTAAAAGCAAACATGGTTACATATATGGAGGTGGAAACAGGTGTCTGAGAGATGAGAAATTTCCCCTTAGGCAGCATCGTTATGGTTTCTTGTCTGGTATAATAGTTATTAGCACAAGACCTGGATACGGACTGCAGGGTGAGAATCCTGGCTCTAACGTGTATTAGGTTTAGGATATTTGTCTGCAAAATTAGTATACTGATGGTATCTAATTCGTAGGATGTTTGTGAGAATTAGCTCAGGCCATCTACGGAATGTGCTTAGTCTTACATTGAGCTCAATGAATGAACAATCACTATTATTATGATGATTAGTCTTTTTTCCCCAGTATTTGCTTATTTGCCAGAAGAGGAGAGAATACACAAATATATATCCAAACTATAAAACCTTGAAAAACAGTGAAATTTTAATAGGAACTCCAATAGAACAAACACCAGGTATGTAGGGGGACTAGTAGGAAGACAGGTAGATATAGATGACATACATACAGACATATCTGTTACGTAGAGGGGCATTTGTAGTCACATAGAAAGTTTGTCACCAGAGCACATCTATTTATAAATCCACTTCTTGTCATAGATTATGTATATATAGATTAGTTTAATATACCCTCTTGTGTGACTGCCTAACAAACAGTAATAATAGAGCTTTAAAAACAAATCCTTCTTGAGATTTTTACATGTATTCTGAAAAATTCAACCCTTAAAAAGTCTAGTTTTTTTAAAAGTGTTTTAAATATTTTGCTTAAAGGTGGACTGAATATTTGGATTCTTTTCTTACTAGACGTAAATATAATATGGTTATGTTGCTACCAGAGATTATTTTTCTACCAGGCATTAGCATATTTACTTATTTTCTGGGATGACCAATATCAGGTATTTTTCCTTTCTCTCTGTCTCTGTCTCTCTCTTGCCTCATTCCTCTTGCTCTCTGTTTACCCTTCCTCTCTGTTTATATATACAGAAATGTCCTAAAGATTATTGCATGTTTTTTCAACTAGAGGAAGGGATAAGTATCTTAAGATATTTAAAAGTGTAAACTACAGATAAAGTATTTTGACATCAACAGCAGAGCCCACTTTCTTTATTTTTAAAATTTTATTTCAAGTGTAACAAGCATAGAGAAAAGAGAAAAATCCTAACCGAACAGCTCAATGGATTACCACAAACTGAACCTACTTACAGCCAAGACTGGATCATTAAGTAGAATATTTTAGCATTCAGAAGTCTCTTGTGTCTCCTCCCCATCAGTAACATTTCACTCCTCTAAAATAAAATAGCCATTAATTCTTAAAAGAGAGTTTTACCTGTTCATGAGTTGATATAAATTGAATCATAACATTGAAATTATTTTATTGGCAACTTTTATAAAATATTTTGAGATTATTTAATTTGTTTTATGTAGTGATCACTTGTTTTTGCACATACCCATTAGTAAGCATTCCACTGCATTGTCGATTAATATTTGGATGGTTTCTCACGTTTGACTATTAAGAATAATTCAGCTATGGACATTTTTGTACCTATGTCTTGGTACACACATGCATAGATACCTTTTTGTTGAAAGTATACCTAGGAGTGGAATTGCTAGGCCACACCATCTGTTTATGTTGAACTTGAACTTCATGATTGACTGACACACTCACAAATGTGCACAGAGAGGAGAAGTGCAGAAGTTTCTTGTTCCAAAGCTTACCTTGCTCTAGGCATGATGAATAACCTTTGCCTTTAATCATTCTGGAGCATGGGTAATCATAATCCTGTAGAATGCATTGATCAACTTTGTACTTAATAACTATAGGGCATTTAGGTAATAATGGGTGCACTGTCTGATTACATGTCTTGCCTTTATTTCTGTTGAGTTGTCTGTCTTTTGTTTATTCTCTGGCAGTATTTGATTATTCTGGATATGAGTTCTTTTTCAGTTACGTGTGCTGTAAATTTATTCTCCTGCTCTGTTGCTTGCCTTTCAATCTGTTAAAGGTATTTTGGATGCAGGGGGTTCTTATTTTATATAGTTAAATTTATCAGTATTTTTGTCATGTTAGTGTTCTTTGTTTCTTAAGAAATCATTCTCAGAAGTCCTAGCTAGAGCATCCACATTGGAAAAGAAGATGTCAAATTATCCTTGTTTCAGATGATATAACCTTATATTTGGAAGGACCTAAATACTCTACCAAAAAACTATTAGAACTGATAAACAAATTCAGCAATGTTACAGGATACAAAGTCAGCATATGAAATTGATAATATTTCTATATGCTAACAGTAAAAAGTCTAAAATCAAATCAAGAAAGTAATCCCACTTACAGTTGCTATAAATAAAATAAGAACTTAGGAATTAACCGAAGAAGTAAAAGATCTCTACAATGAAAACTGTAAAACATTGATGAAGAAATAAAGAGGACACACAAAAATGAACAGACATTTCATGCTCATGAATTGAAAGAATCAATATCGTTAAAATGTTCATACTACCCAAAACAATCTACAGATTTAGTGCAATCCCAATCAAAATACAAATGACATTCTTCACAGAAATAGAAAAAAAAATCCTAAAATGTATGTTGAAGTGCAAAAGACCCAGAGTAGTCAAAGCTATCCTGAGCAAAAAGAACACAACTGGAGGAATCACATTACGTGATTTCATATTATACTACAGAGCTATAGTAATCAAAACAGCACGGAGCTGACATTAAAACAGACACAAAGACCAATGGAACATAATAGAGAACCCAGAAACAAATCCACACCCCTACAGTGAACTCATATTCAACAAAGGTGTCAAGAACATACATTGTGGAAAGAACAGTCTCTTCAAAAATGGTGCTGGGAAAACTGAATATCCATATGCAGAAGAATGAAACTAGATCCCTATCTCTTACCATATACAAAACTCAAATCAAAATGGATATAAATTTAAATCTACTACCTCAAACTATGAAATTACTACAAGTAAATATTGGGGAAACTCCCCAGGAAGTTGGACTGGGCAATGACTTCTTGATTAATACTTTGCAAACACAGGCAACAAAAGCAAAATGGACAAATGGGATTGAATCAAGTTAAAAAGCTTCTGTATAGCAAAGAAAACAATCAACTATGTTCCCAGAATGAGAGAAGATATTTTCAAACCATCCATCTGAAAGGGATTAATAATCATAATATATAGGAAGCTCAAACAACTCATTAGAAACAAATGAAATAATCTGATTTAAAAATGGGCAAAAGATCTGAATAGATATTTCTCAAAAGAAGGCATATGAATGGCAAATATGTATATGAAAAGGTGCTCAATGTCATTGATCATCAGGGAAATGCAAATCAAAACTACAATCAGATGTCATCTTACTCCAGTTAAAATGGCTTTTATCCAAAAGACAGGCAATAACAAATGCTGATAAGAATGTGGAGAAAATGAAACCCTTATACACTGTTGGTAGCAAAGTAAATTATTACAACCACTATGGAGAACAGTTTGGAGGGTCCTAAAAAAGCTGAAATTAGTACTAACATATGATCCAGCAATCCCTCTCCTAGATATATACCCAAAAGAAAGGAAATCAGTATATCAAATCGGGATCTTCACTCCTATGTTTGTTGCAGCACTATTCACAATAGCCACAGTTCAGAAACAACTTAAGTGTCCACCAACAGATGAATTGTATAAAGAAATGTATAACACATACACAACAGAGTACTAATCAGCCATAAAAATAATAAGATCCTGTCATTTGCAACAAAATGGATGAAACTAGAGGCCATTGAGTTAAGTGAAATAAGCCAGGCACAGAAAGAAAAACTTTGCATGTTCTCACTTATTTGTGGGAGCTAAAAATTAAAATAATTGAACTCATGGAGAAGTATGGTTTCCAGAGCTGAGAAGAGTAGTTGGGGGTAGTGAGTGAGGGAAGTGATTCTGAGTATTTCTTTTTAATGGGTACAAAAATAGTTAGATAGAATGAATAAGATCTAGTATTTTATATCACAACATGGTTACTGCAGTCAACAATAATTTATTGTACATTTAAAAATAACTATAATAGTATAATTGAGCTGTTCTTAACATAAAGTAATGATACATCTTAGAGGTGATGGATATCCCATTCATCCTGTGATTGTATCAAAATATCTCATGTAGTCCATAAATACATAATCCTACTATAATCAAATTTTTGTGTCTCCACAAAAATTAAAATAAATCATTCTTTTTGTCAAGAACTCAAGTCCTACTCAAGCTCAACTTAATCTCCTATGTTATTTAAAAGCTTGTGTGTGTGTGTGTGTGTGTGTGTGTGTGTGTGTGTGTGTACAAAGATTCTTTTCATTATAATGCCTTTGTTAGGGTTTTGTATCAAGTACATGTTGAGAATAAACAATATTTGCAGAGTGTCTACATTTTTTCTTATTTCTTGAAGAGATGTCTAAGGTTCAAATGATTCATTTCTTAAATGTTTGGTCAGATCACTTACAAAGCCATACGGACCTTGAATTTCTTTGTGAGAAGATATTTAATAATGTATTTTCTCTATTATACAACATTCAAATTTTATTTTATCTTTCTGTAAAGTTTTGTTAGTTTTCTTTAATGTTAATTTTACTTTCATCTTCAAATATATTAGTATATATTTGTTAATAAAGTATTGCTCTCTTAATTTAATGTCCATAGGATTTGTAGTAAAGTCACTTATTCATTCCTGATATTGATTCTCTATACTCCACTTTTCTCTCAGTTGGTCTGGGCCCATTTACGCCTGAGGTTTCAATTTTTTGAATTTTTGCAATCAGACCTTGATGACGACCTTGAGCAGTAAGATATAAATAACTCCCACATGCTTAGCGTTCCAGTAATGGAACACTAGGTATAAATTAACAAGTATTTGTCTAGTTTATTACTCTTTCAAAGAACCAATATTTGTTTTTATTGATGTTTTTTATCTATTTATTTCTTCTGTTATTCTTTTCTTCTTTTTATATTATGTATATGTCATTTGTTATTCATTTTCTTTTATAGAAGTATATTTAGCTCACTTCTCAGCCTTTTTGCTTCTTCAGTTTTTACATGATAATATTATGACTACGAAATTTTTTAAGTATAGCTTTGCTGCCTTCTACAAATTTCTATAGCTTTATCTCAATTATAATTTAGTTCAAAGCATATTTCCAGTCCTTATTGTTATTCATCCTTGGAACAATAGATTATTTTGAACTCTCTCTCTTAACTTTTACATTTAAACTTTTTAATTTATTTTAAATTTATGAATTTTTCTAGTCACTTATGCTCAGCTGAATTGTGTGGCAATTAGATGCCTTGTTTAATATGATTTTAATATTTTTAATTAGGCGATATTTAGTTGAGCGTATTATTCTATTTAATTTTTTTTATTGCTCCAACTAGACATTTGAACACAAGTTGAATTGAATGTATTCCTTTGTCAAAGATTAGCTACCAATGTTTGTGTGAGTCTCCCTCTGGGCATTATACTCTGTTCCATCAAATTATTTTTTTATTCTTTTTTAATACAGTGCTGTCTTGACTACCAAAGTTTTACAGGAAGACTGGAATTTGAATAGTGTGAATCATCTAGCCTTGTTTGCTTTTTTAGTATTGTGTCAGTTATTCTGGGCCTTTTGTCTTTTCATATAACATGAGAATCAATGTATTAATAGCCACAACATTACATGCATAGGTTTTGATTAGAATATATTGAATGTATACATTAAGTTGGATAGATTGGAATCTTATCAATATTGAGCCTTCCTATCCATGAACATGAAATATCTTTCCATTTATTTAGATCTTTGATTTCTTTCATCAGGGTTTTGTAATTTCTGTCATATAGATCTGGTATCTGTGTTGTCATACATACAATTAAATGTATATGTCTTAAATGCATGAATGTATATACTTAAATGTCAGACATACACATAAACTTAACTGTTTCATTTTTGGGTGCTAATGAAAATGATATTTTGCTTTATTTTCAAATTCCAATCCGTCATTGCTTTTTCATGTGAAAAAGCAATTAACTTTTGTATATTAATCTTGTATACTATGACCTCATGATAATTGCTTATTAATTTTGGTGTTTTTGTCAATTCTTTGTAATATTCTACATAGATAAACATCTTATAGTTTAAATAAGACAGTTTAATTTCTTTTTTCTCATTCTGTGTAGCTTTCATTTGTTTTCTGTCTTGTTGCATCAGCTAGGACTTGCAGGAAGAGGTTGAATAAGAGTAGTAAGAGGGACGTTCTAGTCTTGTATTCTGGGGCGTGGGGTAAGCTTCCTGTTCTGCACAATTAATTATGTTAACTTGAAGTTTTTTGTAGAAGTTATTTGTAAGTTGGAAAAGTTACCCTCTATTCCTAGTTTGCAGAAAGTTTATTTTTTCATTATTAACGGATTTGACACTTTGTCAAATTCTTTTCTGCATGCTCATATAAATTTATCTTTTAGCCTGGTGATGAGATGGATTGCATTTACCGATTTTTAAATGTTGAACTAGACTTGAATACCAGGAACAACTCCTACTGGGTGGTGGGTATAATTATTTTTGCAAACTCTTAGATTTAAATTGCTAATATTTTGTTGAGAAATTTGACATCTATGTTTATGAGAGATGTGGGGCTGTAGTTTTTCTATATTTTAATGTACTTATCCGGTATTACAGTAATGCAAGTTTCATAAATAAGTTGGTAAGTGTTCCTTCTACTTCTATTTTCTTGAATAAATTGTAAAAGATTGGCATTTATTTTTTAAATGTTTAGCAGAATTATCTAATAAAACCATCTGAGCCTTGTGCTTTTTCTTTTGGAAGGTTAATCATTGATTTTTTAAGCATATACTTGTTTATTCATATCATGTATTTTCTCCTATGTGAGATTAGGCACTTTGTGTCTTTTAAGGAATTGGTCCTTTTAACAAAAGTTATCAAATTTATGAGCCTAGAGTTAGTTGTTTGCAATATTCCTTTATTATCTTTTTAATATGTATGTGATCAGAAATGATGACCTCTCTTTCACTTCTGATAAGTGTATTTTGTATCTTCTTTTTTTTTTTTTTCTTTACTGGATTGGCTACCGGCTTATCAATTTTATTGATATTTTCCAGGAACCGGCTTTTGGTTTTATTAATTTTCTTTTTGGATTTCTCACTTTAAATTTGATTGCTTTTTTTCTAATTTTAATTATTCTCTCTTCTCTGCCTGGTTTGGTCTTACACTGCTCTCTTCCTTCTGTAATTTCCAGGCAAGAACCTTGATCATTGATTTTTTCTTTTGTCTTCTAAGATACGCATTCATATGCATCTTCTAAGATATAAAATATTTTGTCTAAGCACTGCATTTGCTGTATCACATACATACTGAAAAGTTGTAATTTCATTTGGAGTTTGTTCAAAATGTATTGGTTTATCTAAAACTTCTTTCATGATCTGCAGTTATTTAGACATTTTCTGTCTTATTTCCAAATATTTTGGGATTTTTTGGGCTATCTTTCTTTTACTGACTTTTAGTTTAATTTCATTATAGAGAACATACTTTATATGATTTCTATTTTTAACATGTGTTCAATGTCTCAAAATATTGTCTATTTTGGTGAATGTTCCATGTGAGCTTGGGAATAATAATTAACCTCTGTTGTTGGATAAATTATTCTATAAATGCAAATTAGAATCAACTGATTAATGGTGCTATTCAGTTCAACTATATCCTTACTGATTTTCTATCTGCTGGATCTTTCAATCACTGTTGGAGGGATGTTTAAGTTTCCAAGTGTAATAATGCATTTGTCTATTTATCTTTGAAGTTCTATTTTGTCTCACTTATTTTGACATTCTGTTATTAAGTGCATATACCTTAAAAATAGTTATGTCTTCCTAAAGAACTGATCTGTTTACATTTTGTAATTTCCCTCTTTATCTCTGTTAATTCTTCTTGTTTTAAAATCTACTTTGCATAAAATTAATATAGCTACCACAACTTGCTTTTGATTAGTGTTAGCATGGTAGATCTTTCTTTATCAATTTACTTTTAATCTGTTTGCTTCTTTATATATAAAAAAAGTAGACAAGATAAGGTTGGGTCTTGTTTTTTATACACTCTGATAATCTCCACCTTTTAATTGGTGTACTTAGACTATTAATTTAACATTATTGTTAATATTTTTGAATTAATATCTCTATCTTTATAACTGTTTTGTATTTATCAAGCTTATTATTTTTCTTTCTATGTCTTCGCCTTTTAAAAATACTTTTTCTAGTTTTAATTGGTCAGTTGATGACTTTATTTTCTTTCCTCTCTTAGCAATATTATTTATAATTTCTGTAAGAATTTTTTATAGTGTTATTCTAGTGTTTGTAATATACATTTACAACTAATTTAAGTCCATTTTAAATAACACATACCACTTCATGGGAAGCGCAGATAACTTTTAACAAAACATCCCCATTTCCTCCACTGGATCTCTTATAATATTCACTTATTTATCTCTAGGTCAGGTAAGAATAAGAAAAATAAAGTTTTTTTTTTTAACGTAATTCACTTCTCCTTTGATATTCTCCCTTTAGTTTTTAAAGCTTTATTCAAATATAACTGATATACAAAAACTTCACCTATTTAATGCATACATGTGATGAGTGTGACTTTAGGTATATACCTAATCCACCATCACTACAATCAAGGTACTAAACACATCCTTCACCTTTAAAACATTTTCTTGTGTTCTTTTGTGTGTGTTTTGTTGTTGTTGATGGTGGTAACACTTAACATAAGATCTATTCTTTTAATATCTTCTAAAATGCACAACACCATGTTGCTAACTATAGGTACTATGGTGTAAAGCAGATCTACAAAAGTAATTTACCTTGCATAAATTGAAACTTTGTAACCACTGCACAAAAATTCGCCTTCCTCCCTCCTCTCTGCTCCTGGCAACTACAGTTCAATTCTCTGCTTCTATGAATTTGACAGCTTAAAATACCTCATATAAGTAGATTCATGCAGTAGTTGTCCTTCTGGAATTGCTTATTTGACTTAGCATAATTACCTCTAGTTTCATCCCTGTTATTGCTAATGTCAAGATCTCCTTTTTTTTTAAAGACTGAATGATACTCCATTGTATGTAAATACCTTGTTTTCTTTATCCAGTTATCTATTGATAGACATTTATCCAGAGAAGATATAAATGGTCACCAGGTGTATGAAAAGATGCTCCATATCACTAGTCATTACAGAAATGTAGATCAAAACCACAGTAAGATATCACCTCACATCTGTTAAGATGGGTATTATTAAAAAAAGAGAAACCCACAAACACAGCAAGTACTGGTGAAGATGTGGAGAAACTGGAACGCTCATACAGTGTTGAAGGAAGTGTGAACTGGTGCAGCCACTACGAAAAACAAGATGGAGATTCCTCAAAATATTAAAATTAGAACTTCCAAGTGATCCATCCATCTTATTTCTGAGTATTTATCCCACATAACTGAAATCAGGGTTTTAAAGAGACGTCTGCTCCCCCATATTCATTATAGCACCTTTTACAATAGCCAAGGTACGTTCTTGTTTGCTTTATGTAGATTTCAGTTTCCGACATGTACCATTTTACTCTTCTCTGAAGAACTTCCTTTAACATTTCTTGCTGGGCAGGGATACTGGTGACAAATTGCCATAATTTTCATTAGGTTGATAACGGACCAGGCAGAATATAATCAGAAAAATAGCAACCACTTTATTTATCTGAAACAAGATGATTTAAAGAAATAATTTGTAAAACATGTGATGGAAAATTGAGAAGCCAAATGAGGGCAAGTGTTGCCACCAGAGAGAGAGCAGTGAGCCTCTGGGACCACTGGACTGAAGGGGCAAAAGCTGAGGCTGCTCTTTGGAACTCAGCAGACTGTTAAACATTAGGGGGCGAATCCAGGGAGCAGATGCTACTTCTGACAGAGACAAGGTTTGGGTAAAGAGGGAGGGGAAGAGACACGCTAGTTTCAGCCTCCTTCTATCCAGTTTTGCTATCAGACAACTACAAAAGTCCCTGGCAAAAGACCAGAGAAATATGCCCTTTCAGCAACCAAGCATCTGTTTTACAGAGCAGCGTGGGCAAAGACTGAGGAATCAATCTAAGGGCAAATGGCCTAGAGGCACTTAAATGTTATCTTTGTTTATATTTCACATACATTTACTCCTTCAGAAAAAAATCTTTGAGCACAGTACTATGCCAGATGCAATTAAGGTAGGTGCTGGGGAATAAAAGGACTAGGGAAATGAAGCAAATGCCTGTAAGAGTGTTGGATTGTTACAAAAATGGAGAGCCTGTATTGTGTGACTCTATATCAGGGAAATTAATTCTAGAATCCGGTCAGGGAGTTAACGTGTTTTGCTTCTTCCCACCGTCCCAAGGAAGTGAACTTTATACTTCCATGTGTAGGTTAGCTAGGAGAAAATGAGGAAAATTGAGTGAGGAAGAAAGTCCTAAGCAGAAAGAAAGCCATATGTGAATGCAAGAAGGTAAGAAAGCATAATCCATTAGGAAGTAAGTAATAAAACTATGGCTAAAGTCTCATGAGAGGATGGGAGAGAATTTCCTAGAATATCAGTGGTATGCAGAGGCCAGGTTGTGCAACTCTTTGAAAGCTTTGTCAAAGTTTCCAATATTCTCAGATGAGTAAAGCAAAGAAAAAAATAAAGTTATGACTGGATATAGATTTGTAAGGGATTTCTCTTACTACAGGTAGTAAACTGACCCACAAGGCTTCTGAAAGCAATAGAGAAAACATGCAGGGGTTTGTGAAAGAGGGAGTGGGTCGCGAAAGAGGCAGTGTCTCAGAAGAGATGGTTGGAGCTGGACTTGGGAGACTGAAGTAAGAAAGACAGTCTGAATGGGCCAGGTGTGGTGAACGCCTGTAATCCCAGCACTTTGGGACGTCGAGGCGGGCAGATCACCGGAGGTCGGGAGCTCAAGACTAGCCTGACCAACATGGGGAAACCCTGTCTGTATTAAAAATACAAAATGAACTGGGTGTGGTGGCGCACGCCTGTAGTCCCAGCTACTCAGGAGGCTGAGGCAGGAGAATCACTTGAACCCGGGAGGCAGAGGTTGCAGTGAGCAGAGATCGAGTCATTGCATTCCAACTTGGGCAACAAGAGTGAAACTCTGTCTCAAAAAAAAAAAAAAAAGACTCTGGATGAATTCTAGAAATATTTATTCAGAAAAATAAATAATAAACAAGAGTTAGTGATGTCTGCTTATTCAATTATTTAGCTATTCAACAATATTTGTTGAACAATGATTAAGTGAAGTGAACAAGATAAGCAGGAATTTATGGAGTAGTTTGGATGCGTTAAAATGTTACTATTACATATCATTATAAATACATATAATTATTTTTGTCTTGCTATAAAGGCCAAATATATATTTTCTGGAAAATGTTTTAATAGAGAATAGTAAAAGAGAGGAGATTAAGATTGTCATGTAGCATTAATTCGAATTCAAATAGATGCACAGATTTCTGGAAGAATTTCATTAAATTGATCATCGAAACCATGAAGTGTATGAAATGCCTCTGGAGAGAAAGGATTCCCAAGTGAGAGAAAAGGAGGCCTGGAAAAGGTGAAAGTGCAAGAGGATAAATGGTTCCTCTCCTCCCCCAAAGTTCCCACATCTCACTAGCAAATCAAGACAAGATTTCAGAGAAATCTTTTCATTTTCATGTCAATGAAACAAATTTAGATTCTCATTTGCGATAATAATGTCTTCAATAAAAAAAGAATGCTAGGATGATGGTCCAAAGGGTGGAGAGAACCAGTACAAATGATCAAGGGTGCAGCTGAAAGTAGACCTAGTTCAGAGTGCAGATGCGTTATTAGGGGTTTCAGCCAGGTCTCTCCTGCTCTGATGACTTCTGTACCACCTTTTCTTTGCCCTAATCTTCCTGAATTGGCCCAAATTTGCTTTTTATGGTTCTGTGTTCACTCATGGAAATCTTACAATATATGTATCCTAAAAACTGTGTTAAAATGCTCTAATGTAACAAATATGATTTTACTCCTGGACCAGGAATCATAAGTTATTTTCCTTTACTTTGATGGTGCTGAAAATGTTGCATTAGCATTACTACAGTAAAAAAAAAAAAAAAAAAAAAAAACACACACACACACACAAAAGTTACTCAAAACATCAATATCGCTATGGAGCCTGGAGAAGCACTGTTTGCCAAATATTAAACATCATCATGCATAAAATGCTGTGAAGGTAGAAAATATTTATTTAAAGGAAAATGTTTTAGATCTCATGTAAAAGAAATACAAAATATTGCAGAAAATTCAATATTTCTTTTTTTCTCAGCTGAAGCCATTGGGAGATTGTGGAAGAAGACGGGTTCAGCTCCCTGCCTGGCAGCCCCCACTGGTTGCTGAACTATTGCAAGTTGCCGAACTTCTTTAACCTAATGTCGTGTCGATAAGAATCCACTTTCCTCATTTACTGTAGATGAAAATCAGCTTTTTCACCTGTGTAACCCATAGTAGTGCTATGAGGATGAGGAATATGAGACATAACATACTTAAATAATGATGGTGATTATTATTGTATGAATAGGAACTGTTATTTCAGGCATGGTTATTTTTAATATAAAATGATATTATAATTATAAAACCCAGTAGGCCAATGTTTTATGAAATTTTCTATGCCATTAATAGTATCTTGTCATATCAAGATTCATTCATTTAAAAAGTCACATATTTGTGAGAGTATTAATTAAGGATATTGATTTAGCATAAGGTTGTGGAAAGAAAGCAAAATATTATGGATTTATGAAAAGATACACTTGAACATTCTGCCATTGCCTTTATCTAGTGAGTTTATCTCACTTAGACAATATAAGAATATGATCCAACTTTAAGCAATTAATATCAATGACTATCTTATACATTAAATATACAACTAGTAAAGAAATTTTACAATCAGAAACAACTGTATTTCTTTAATACCTAAAATAGACCTTATGAAGACGTTCTAGTTTCAAATGGCATGAATAAGAGCTATTTAAGGCTGGACTTTTACATGTAATAGGAAAGATGATGCTAGCTAGCTATAGACTTATTTTCTGTTAAAACATGATCACAGTAACAATGCCCCTAGACTTGCAAAATACGCTTAGTGATATATCTAAACGCTGCAATAAAAAATAAAATTTATAGATTTGAAAACATTAAATCAGACTGTTCATCTATAAATATTAAGCAAAAAAGTGACTTGAGTTATGCAATTACAAACATTGCCTTCAATATTATAAAACGTAAAACATGAATGAATAATCTAGGATTCCTTATTCCAAATTCTATTGATTAAAATGTAATTCCATATCCAGTAGTAAATCCACTGTAGAAATAAATGCTTCTTCAATAAATTCCTGCTGGGCAATTCCAAATTTGATTGCTAAATTACTATCGGGAGAAATGACACATTTACAATGTGATTGCCACATATTATGGCAGATAAGTGAAAAAATTCTCATAAATATGAAATACTTAGAGGTCCAAATATATTTTTATGTCTTAGAAATAAGATAATAATTATATTCATTCGAATGATGTTTTCTTTCTTTTTCTCTACTATGATTAGTAAATTCCTCTAATAATTCTGAATTTGCTCAATGTCTTGTTAGCTGCCAGTGTCCCTTCGTATTCTGGATGGATTTTAATGATGCATTCTGGTAGGTCTTCTAGGTATTCCCAATAGGCTCAGATCAATCTGCTTCTGCACAAGAAATGCTTTCCTAACTTTCATGTTATAGATATTTATGGACTTCAGAATAAAGACAACAATTTTTAAAACTTAGCTGTGCTACTTACTAGCTTTTCCAAGTTCATACAGTATGTCATTTATAAGCCACCATTTTTAAATGTAAAATGGTTGATAGTAATTATATTTCTGAAAATTAACTAAGATAGTATATGTGAATAGTTTTACAAAATATAAACCGTATTTTCTTCTTTCTTCTTTGTTAAAAATTTGCATCAGACATTGTGTGAAGCTCTGAGAATTCAAAAGCACAATTCTAATTCTCATGAAGTTCCCATCCTATGTACATAAAGAACAGGTACATACACCTGGTATGTCATATGGATACCACATTTTTAATCCGTTCATCTGTTGATGGACAGGTTGTCTTCATATCTTGGTTACTGTGAGTAATACTCAGTGGATTATTCAACCTTAAAAAAGAAGGAGAATCCACGTCCCTGCTAGTTCATCCTCCTTGCCCCTCTCTCCTGTGAGTTTTGTGTTCCTCAGAGCTCACCTTAGTCTGTGGCTCAACCCTCTCTGCACTTTCACAGGACTTTACATTCCCAAGGCTTTAATTATCCAGAAAATATTCAATAGATCTTAATTTCTATTTATACTGCAGATTTTCATTCCAAAATCTGGAGTTATAGCTAATGCCCTATTTGACATTTGAATTTAAGGAGATCACAGGTATCACAGATTAACATTTCTGATAACAGCCTTGATATTTCCTCCCAAATCAGGGTTTCCCTCATTTGTCACCATTTCAGTAAACGGCACCGCCATCTACCATGTGGCTTGATCTAGAAACTTCACCTTTCCTTGTTTCTTCTCTTTCTATTAGCATCCACATTACAGCCACCAAGCAGATCAAATAACTTTGCTTAAAATAAAACTGGAATATTTTCATTTATTACCTTCTCTGCTGCTACAACTTAATCTAAACCAGTGTCATATCTTGCCTTCAGTATTTATGCAACTTTCTGTGTTTATTCCTTTATTGTTCCTCACACCTCCCAAATCCTCAAAATAACAAGAGTCATCTCTTGAAAATGTAAGCTATTCAAATGGCTTTCCATTGAATTTAGAGTAAAATGCAAAATATATCACTTGGCATGCACAAATGTATATACTCCATTCCTATTTTCTTCTGCAACTTTATTTTTCGCCACCTATTCATGTAATGAGTGTTCTTTGATTACCTAGGTCTTGACATAGGAAGCTTGTTCTAACTTTAGGACATTGGCCCTCTGGCCTCTACCTTTTCAAGTGTACGGCTCTTTCTCATTCATTCGGTTTTATCACAAACACTTCCTTAGGGAGACCTTCTACAAATATCTGAGGTAGCTCTCAGTTCATGATTGGTAGATGAGGGTTCAGCATTCCTTTCAACTTTCTTCTAATGTCAGAGGGTCGGGCGTGGTGGCTCATACCTGTAATCTCAGCACTCTGGGAGTCCGAGGCAGGTGGATCACCTGACGTCACAAGTTCGAGATGAGCCTGGCCAACATAGTGAAACCCCATCTCTACTAACGATGCAAAATTAACCAGGTGTGGTGACACATGCCTGTAGTCCCAGCTACTTGGGAGGCTGAGACAGGAGAATTGCTTGAAGCTGGGAGGTGGAGGTTGCAGTGAGGAAAGATAGCAACACTGCACTCCAGCCTGGGCAACACAGAGTGAGACCTCACCCAAAAAAAAAAAAAAAAAAAAAAAAAAATGGCAGAGAAAAGACAGCCAAAAATAGCATTTCAGAAACTCTCTGTATCTAGGTGTGGCCATGAGATAAATCTTAGCTAATGGGATCAAAGTGGGAGGAGTGTTTGCAACTTTTGGGTGGTGTATATAAAAGAGAAAAAGTACAGGCTAGTATTAGGAGGTTCTGGCATACCATTTCAGAAAATGTGGATGAGTAAATCCCTTAGGGATGATGGAGCTGTTTACTGCTGTTTTGTGAAACACACACACATTCTTATATATATACACATATATTCACACATACACACGTTCTTAATAAAACAGTGTTATCTCGGGATCTCTAGAGTAGCATTTGATCCTACACCTTACTAATACAGTCCTGCCATTCTTTTCTGTCTCTGAGCTCTGTTCACTTCCCTCCCATTTTGCAATTATTAGCTTGTTTGCTTGTCAAATATATATTATCACTGCTAGACAAGATAAAGACAGGAACTTTTGTTGCTACGCTGATTACTGGATATCCAATGTCTATTTCAATAATTAGTAATAGACCTGCAATACATATTTGTGAATGTATGGATGAATGGGAATGGAAGAATAATTTAATTGGGTAAATACTTTGAAGCTATTATTTATACAATTCCTTCAGGTTAAAACTCCAGAAATCACCAAAGGAGATTTAATTCTGATGAAATTGACTGGGCCAGGGTGCCTGCAGCTGAACATCAGGAGGTCCCCAAATGATTCCAAAGTGCAGCCAAAGTAGAAAATCTCTATCATGAAAGATTCCCAGAAAAAACACAATTCTTCATCAAAACTGATAAAACATTGAGTACTGAGGTATTTGGGGATTTAGCATGCAACCATCTATCATATTTTGACAAGATAATTGATCCAGTGCATGGGCAATAGAACCATGTAGAAAGAAGTTTTGAATATCAAATAGTTATCAAAGCAATAAGAATGTTGGGCAAAATATAAAACACCAGAAGTAAAAATTTATATTTATTATATACATATTTTAGTTATATGTTAACTTATACTAAGCCATTTATTCAAATATAATCATGGGATAGTTGAAATCATTCAATAGAAATGTAAAATCTTAAATTCACTGAGTTTACTCCGTTTCTTTAATTTACGTAAAACAATGTGAAGTATATGGACCTTGGAATTCTAATGATAAACCAAATCCAGACATTGCTTTTGGGGATTTCAAGGATAAAGTTCATAAACATAGTATGAGAGTGCGTTGTCCCCTCAACCAAATATCCTGCTATTTTTACCTAGCAAGAAAAAATTATCAGTTCTCCAGTTGAATGGACAAGTGAAATAGATGTAACTCCACATATATGTAGCACAATTGTATACAATTGTATACCTATAATGATTGTATTAACAAAGACACATAAAATTATTGACCATATAATAATTATATATAATTACATATATATGTATAAAATAACCATGCCTACTTAACATTTTATCCAACTATGTGAAAACATTTACTATGTTGAGTTGTAGGGTGACAAGTCAAGAGTAATGTGTGGATCTGTAGCATCAAGATTAAATTGAATAAATACTCTGCATGCAACCAAATAAACAAATGAAAACAAGCAGATAGAAGCTGATTGTGTGCCTTGATATCACTGAACCGGCTACAGGATAAAGAGATAACATCAACTTTTGGTAAACCTTTCATTTTCAACACCTTGCAGATGAATTATCATATACATTTTGAAAGAAATCCCAATGGCACTCCTTAAAATATTTCTGGGTTTTCAAAAGTGAGGCTTTTGCAAAGATTCTCACCTCTCAATATGTCTAATTACTCTCTTTGTGCATTGACACCTACAAGGCTCTTTCAAGATTCAAAGCTAAAGTTAGAAATTCAATTTCAAATGATATCAAAGCCTGTTCTGATCAGCACTTTGGTTTTTAATATACAATGAAATGCTTGAGAATCTAGGCAAATTATCATGTTAAATCATAGGCACCTGTCAATGTTTCAGCCTTTTAAACACATTTCACTGCAAGTTATTGAGATTATAGCAGTTAACTGTAAATTTTCAGTTTTACATTTGTATGAAAATTAGAAACAAATTAAATAGTAGGGACAAAATGTGTTGGTTTGTTTTTATGAGATATAAGTATTATTTGGTATCTTATACCCAGTAGTGTATCTGCATTTCATCACTTAAAGCACTTTTACTTTGATTTGTCTGAAACACACACACACACACAGTAAAACTATGTATGGCGATATGACTGATAAAAAGAATCTCCGATTATACCTTGGAATCAAATCTGTCATTGACTCAAAGGTATCTCGTTCTTGAACATAATTGCATTCATTTATGACTAGCAAAACATCATTAACATGTTTGTAGGTTCTTTTAATTTCAGAAAAAAAATATTGCATGAGACATACTTTTACTACAATTTCTTCTTTGTTATTCTGAAGTTCTTTTTTTTTCAATTTAGAAGTATGTTTTTATTCATTTATTTATTTTTATTATACTTTATGTTCTAGGGTACATGTGCAAAACATGCAGGTTTGTTACATATGTATATATGTTCCAAGTTGGTGTGCTATACCCATTAACTCGTCATTTACATTGGATATATCTCCTAATGCTATTCCTCCCCCCTCACCCCACCCCACAACAGGCCCCGGTGTGTGATGTTCCCCTTCCTGGGTCCAAGTGATCTCATTGTTCAGTTCCCACCTATGAGTGAGAACATGCAGTGTTTGGTTTTGTGTTCTTGTGATAGTTTGCTGAGAATGATGGTTTCCAGCTGCATTCATGTCCCTACAAAGGACACGAACTCATCCTTTTTTATGGCTGCATAGTACTCCATGGTGTATATGTGCCACATTTTCTTAATCTAGTTCGTCATTGATGGACATTTGGGTTGATTCCAAGTCTTTGCTATTGTGAATAGTGCTGCAATAAACATACGTGTGCATGTGTCTTTATAGCCACATGATTTATAATCCTTTGGGTATATACCCAGTAATGGGATGGCTTGGTCAAATGGTATTTCTAGTTCTAGATCCTTGAGGAATCGCCACAGTGTCTTCCACAATGATTGAACTAGTTTACAGTCCCACCAACAGTGTAAAAGCGTTCCTATTTCCCCTCTCCAGCACCTGTTGTTTCCTGACTTTTTAGTGATTGCCATTCTAACTGGTGTGAGATGGTATCTCATTGTGGTTTTGATTTGCATTTCTCTGATGGCAAGTGACGATGAGCATTTTTTCATGTGTCTGTTCGTTGCATAAATGTCTTCTTTTGAGAGGTGTCTGTTCATATCCTTTGCCCACTTTTTGATGGGGTTGTTTGTTTTTTCTTGTAAATTTGTTTGAGTTCTTGTTAATCTGAAGTTCTAATTTAACAAGAATCCTTCATGTTATTTGCTAAGTCTCACAAACCTATTAATGGTAGAGACACTACGGAAGCCACTTAGATATTCATTGATGGAATATTTTAATACAGCAAACACATATATAGAACTTAAAACATGTCAGACACCATTCCAATCACTTTGCACATTTCTCTGGTAAATTTCTTGCACCTTGAATCCTATTTTGGTGCGTGCTTCACAGAAGATCCGAACTAACACAGAAAATCTCTTTGTCCAGCTGGTCTAGAATGCTGCTTGTAATGTTAGTTATCCTTCTTATACTATGAATTGATTACAGCTCTATAACCATGCCTTGAAAACTTTGGACAATACTGGAAGTTAGTGGTGTGTGTTATCCTTTTCCCCTCTTCTAATGATTTCTCCACCTGGGAAATAAACTGAAATTAGCAAAGTATATTTCCACCTGACTTGTATATTATACTAGCGATTTTTGTCTTATGTAACATATGCCTCGATATTTATTGTCATGAGATTTTATGCGTTTTATCACTACCGATCATTCCAAGTGTAAAATAAAAGAGTGTGGCAGAACACCTGGCAAAGTATAACAGTAATCATGTTTCCTTAACTCTCTGCTGGGGTATCCATAAACTTCAAACACTAGGGGGCAGTAAGGCAGTGTTATTCATTTCTACAGACTTGAAACAACTCGGGAAGTGATTTCATAAGCAGGTGGTCAAGAGAGCTATTTTGATGAGGCTTAATTTAGCTATTATTTGAAGCTATTTCATGTTGAAAACTACAAAAAAAATTTTTACAAGCACCCTTCTAAATGGTTCTATCATTTGGAATTCTGTAATTTCATTTGTTAATAAAAAATAATGTATTGATTAATTTGAAGGCATTGAGGAGGAATTTTTCTTTAATTTTCAAAGAAAAAAGTACTTATTTTCAAAAAATCATCTTTTAAAAGTCATCCAGAGTTATTGCAATAACATAGCATTCTGGAAAAGCAAACTAATTGGTACAGAGAACAGATTTGGTATCCAGAGGATGAAAGTGGAAGAAAAGGAACTTTGGAGATAATGAAACGTCTGTATTCTAATTGTGGTGGTGAGTATACAACTATAGTTTTGTCTAAACCTACAGAATATACACTAGAAAGGGTAGTTTTACTGTATATATGTTAAAAATAAATTAATAGACGCATATATGTTGTTTGTTGCCCAACAATTATATATTTTGATATTTATTGAAATGTCACTACTAGATCATTGAAGAATTTACCAGCACTTAAAGGACAGTTAGCCTTGTATACATCAAAAAAGGGAATTTCATATCCAAGAAAGAAGATATAATAGTGCAATATAAAAGTCTTTGAAATAATTAAATCATCATTTGTATGAGATGAGTTTATTTATAAAATAAAAGGAAGAAAACTTGAAAGTAATTATATGAAAATCCTGAAAATGACAGCATAATATTTAAAGTAAGAAATAACTTTTCCTAACTGATTGTTGTGTGTTGAAATATTACTGCTACATTACTAAAGATTTTTTTAAATTGAATCCCATTTTCTAACCAAAACAGAATATAGCAATTACTGAACAAAAACAAAAATCAGCTTGGTAAGCTTGTGGACTTGGTCAAAGTTCATTGCAAATCTAATTCATAGGGATTACACCAAGAGAGAGACAAGTGCAATTACCATGGATACTTTTGCTAAAAGTATAAAGCATCTGAAAGAATCCACAGCTATGACATATAGAAAACAACAGCCTTGGATATTTCATGCCTCAAAAATAAGATGAAATAATATGAAAAACATTGAAATAGTTTTAAATATTATTTGTATAAGAAAATATTACTAAAAGGAAAGAAACTGAAAAACAGTTATACAGTAATCCCTGCATGTGAGAATTTAATATTTGAAATAAATATATGAATCAACTAATAAACACTGTTAAGTAGACACTCAGTGAACTGGAAAACCAATGTGAAGAAATCACACAATAAAAAAAACTGAAGTATAAAAAGGAAAAAATTAGAGATATTAAGTAAGTTGTAAGAGATATGAAAAGATAAAAAAAATCCAAACTTAATAATTCAGAATGTTGGTGTGTGCTGCTCACTGGGGCTGTTAGCAACTATTCCAGTTCTCTTGCTTCCAGGATGCTGGTAACACTTGCTTATATTGTCTTGCTTTGGCTCATTACTTGAGAAACATTTTGTACTTCTATTTGTAGCTATGACAGAATACTTTGGATCAGAACAATTTCCAAAGGAGAACAAGAAGCAAAGTTGGGTGGGTGTGGAAGCTGTGTAAAATTTGAAGTTATCTAGGGCTTGAGGAGCTATAACCTTGGAGTGCACAGAGTTTGAGCCTCAAATTTAGCTCTGATTTGCTTCTTAAAACATTTATGGATCCCTTGCAGTAACTGAAAGACCAAGAACCTGAGCATAGTTCTTGAGAGTATCATGTATTTGGGAAGAAAAATCTGTAAGGTCAGGGCAAGCAAATAAAGGATGTACCTGGTAAACATGCCAGATTTTTAGTTGGAAATTGTGTAGGTTTACCTCATAAAGGAAGAAATACCAAAGGTAGAACACCTTTACAAAAATTAAATTCCAGATACCAATCAGCTCAATCTCTAATCAAAACCACAGGAAAAAACCAAATGTTTCAATTAGAAAATGGAAAAAAGATATAAACATATTTTACAAAACAGGATATGTAGATGGAAAATAAGCACATGATGTCAGAAGGAAAAATAACCTCTCTTTATAGAAAGGTAATTTCTATAAGTTAATATGTCTTCAATATTTTTAAATTAAATCTTTGATTTTGAGATATAGATTTACATTTTACTGTAAGAAATAAAACAGAGACATTCTATACACATTTTACTCAGTTTCCCCAGAAGTAACATCTTGTGAACCTATAGGACAATATCACAAACAAAATATTTACATCACAAGTATTTCTTATTAGCCCTGAAATAACCATAAATATGTCCCTCTTGTTCCTACATACGACTTAGCCTGACAAGAACTTATCTGTTTTTTATTTCCATAATTTGTTATTCAAGAATATGACATAAATGGAATCATACAGTAGGTATATTTTGGTATTGGCTTCTTTCACCATAATTCGTTGGAGATACATGCAGATTGGTTGCATTTATCAGTAGTTTGTTCATTTGTATTGCTTAGTTTATTACGCCATGTTATGGATGTTCCACTATTTGTAACACATTAAAAGATATCTAGGCTATTTTCAGAATTTGGCTATTATGGATAAAGCTACTATAAATACTCAGATACAGAATTTTGTGTGAATGTAAGTTTTAATGTCTCTGGATAAAGTGCCGAAAATTTACCCATTTAATTGCTTGGTCACATGGTCTTTAGATGTTGAGTTAGTTAAGAAACTGCAAGACTATTTTCTACATGGAGCTGTACCATTTCATATTCCCACATGAAATGTAGGAATAATCCAATTGTACACATCTTTGCAGGTATTTGTTGTAATAAATTTTTTTATTATAGTCAAACAAATATGTATGTGATGTATCAAATTGTGATTTTAATTAGTATTTCTCTAATCTCTAATGACACTGGGTATTTTTGCATGTGGTTATTTGCCATATGCATATCCTGTTTTGTAAAATATGTTTATAACTTGTGTCCATTTTCTAATTGGACCATTTGGTTTTTTCCTGTTGAGTTTTAAGAGGAAAAGATAGCAGATATATATGTAAAGATGAAACACAATATATATATATATATAGCTATAACTACCATACCAAAAGGAGAGATGAGAAAGATGATTTGAGATGGAAAATGTTTTGAAAGACAATATTGATTATTTTTCCAAAATTGAAAATATAATCAGAATACACTTACAGGAAACACTATGTAACACATGCAGGATGGATACAAACACAACCATCATCCATGTATTTTTATTTATAACTGACAAATAATAATTGCATGTATTTTGCTGGCACAGTGTGGTGTTTCAATACATGTATACAATGTACAATGATCAAATTATGGTAATTAGCATATCCATCAGCTCAAAGATTAATCATTTATTTGTGGTGATAATATTAAAAATAATCTCTTCTAGTGATTTTGGAATATACAATATATCATCATTAACTATAGTTATCCTATTGTGCAATGTAATACACAGCTTGTTCTTCCTATCTAACTGTAACTTGGTACCCATTGAGTAATCTCTCCCCATTCTTCATCCTCCCTACTCTCCCAAGTCTCTGATAACCACTATTCTACTCTTTAGTTTTACGAAATAAACTTTTTTAGATTTCACATATGAGTGAGGTAATGCGGTATTTGTCCTTCTGTGCTTGGCTTATTTCACTTAACATAATATCCTCCAGACTAATCTAAACTGTTGAAAATGACAAGATTTCATTCTTTTTTACAGCTCGACAGTATTTCATTGTGTAAATATACCACATTTTCTTTATTCATTCATCTATTCATGGACACTTAGGTTAATTCCATATCTTGGGTGTTTTGAATAGTATTGCAATAATATGAGAGTGTACACATCTCTTTGAAAACTGTTATCAGTTCCTTTGGATATATACACAGTAGTGGGATATATACCCAGTATATACCCAGTAGTGGGATTACTGGATGTTATGGTAGTAATATTTTTATTTTTTGGAAAACATCTATACTGTGTTCCATAATGGCTGTACAAGTTTGCATTCCCACCAGTAGTGGGTAGGTTTTCTTTAATTCATATTTCCACCAGCATTTGTTACCATGTTTCTTTTTGATAATAGCCTTTCTACCTGGGATGAGATGATATTTCACTGAGGTTTTGATTTGTATTTTCCTAATGATTACTGATACTAAGCATTTTTTTCATATACCTCTTGGCCAGTTGTATGTCTTCTTCTGAGAAATGTCTATTCAGATCATTTACCCATTTTTAAATTAGATTATATTTTTTATATTGGTTTGAGTTCCTTACGTATTCTGAATATTAACCTCTTGTCAGATGTGTAGTTTGCACATTTTTTTTTTATTCTATAGGTAGTCTCTTCACTCTGTCGCTTGGTTCCTTTGCTGTGCAGAAATATTTTTGTTTAATGTATTTTCATTCATCTATTTTTTATTTTGTTGCCTGTGCTTTTGAGTTCTTATTTAAAATATTTTTGCCAAGACCAATGCCTTGAAGCCTTTCCTCTAGGTTTTCTTCTGGTAGTTTTATAGTTCAGGATCTTACATTTAGGAATTTAATCAATTCTAAGTTAGTTTTTGTCACTGGTGAGAGATAAGGGTCTAGTTTCATTCTCTGTTATGTGGATATCCAGTTTCCCCCAGAACCACTTATTGAAAAAACTAACCTTTCCTTATGTGTGTTCTTGGTGCCTTTTTTGAAATATTGTTGTCTGTGAATAAGGGGATTTATTTCTGGATTCTCTATTCTGTTCCATTGGTTTTTGTGTCTGTTTTTATGCCAATACCATGATGTTTTAGTTGAAATAGTTTTGTAGTATATTTTGAAGTCAAGTAGTTTGATGCCCCAACTTTGTGCTTTTTGATCAGGATGGCTTTGGTTATTTGCGGGACTTTTGTTGTTCCATACAAATTTTAAGATTTTTTTTTCTGTATATATAAAATTAGCTTTGGTAATTTGATAGGGTTTGCATTGAATCTGTAGGTAACTGTGGATCATACGGTCATTTTAACAATATTAATTCTCCCAATACATAAACATGAAATATGTTAATATTTATTTGTGTTTTCTTCAATTTGTTTTTTTGTTTTATAGTTTTCATCATAGAGATGTCCTCATTGGTTAAATTATTCCAGGATATTTTGTATTTTTTAGCTATTATAAATGGGGTTGCTTTCTTGATTTCTTATTCAGTTTGTTCGTATTGGCATACAAAAATGCTAATGATTTCCATATGTTGATTTTGTATCCCACGAGTTTATTGATTTTATTTATTAATTCTAACACTTTTTTGATGGTGTCATTAGGCTTTTCTGTATATACAGTCATGCTCTCTGCATCTAGAGACAATTTTACCTCCCCCTTTCCAATATAAATATCCTTTACTTATTTCTCTTACCTAATTTCTATAGGTAGGACTTCCAGTAGTATGTCAAATAGTAGCAGTGGACATTGCTGTCATGTTTCAGAATTTAGAAGAAAAGCTTTCAGCTGTTTCCCATTCAGTATGATGTTAACTGGGTTTGCCATATATGGCTGTTGTTGTGTTGGGGTAAATTCCTTCTATATCTAATTTGTTGAAAATTTTTCTAATAAAAGGATGTTAAATTTCATCAAACACTTTTCCTACGTCTATTGAGATTACAAGATTTTTTTCTTCATTCTATTGATGAAATGCATCTCATTTATTGATTTGCATCTTTGGAATGCTGGAATAAGTCCTACTTGATTATGGGTAAATAATATTTTTGATGTGCTGTTTTATTTGCTTTGCTGTATGTTTTGGTGTCAGGGTAATGCACGTTTTGAAGAATGAGTTTGAAAGAATTTTCTCCCATTTCATTTTTTTGGAATAGTTTGAGAAGAATTGACATTGGTTCTTCTTTAAATGTTTGGTAGAATTCAGCAGTGAAGACATCAGGTCTTGGGCTTTTCTTTGATGGGAGATTTTTATATTTTTAACTCAATTCTATTACGTGATATTGGTCTGTCCAGGTTTTCTACTTCTCTGTTATTCAATATTTGTAGGTTTTATGTGTCCAGGAATTTATTCATTTTTTTTTCTAGGTATTCTGGTTTGTTGGTTTATAGTTGCTCATAATGTTTTCTAAGAGCAAAAATATGGAACTGTTTACAAATTTGTATGTTATCCTTGCATAGGGGCCACACTATTTGTATCAGTCCAATTTAATATATGTGCTGCTAAAGGAAGCAAGCATCATATATATATTTTAGAAGATAGAAACCTAAAAGAAATGGAAAACTCAAAAATTATCCAAGATAAAGCTTATTCATCAACTTCAAAGATTAAAAATAAGATTGATTGTTGACTTCTCAAAAATGATTAAATCCAGGAGGAAATACATTTAAAGAGATAAAAGAAAATATTGGCTAACCTGGAATTGTAAACCTTTTAAAAAAGTATTATAAAAATGAAGACAAATATCGTGTAAAATAATGGATTACATCCTTTATAAAAGGCAAAGACAGACTGAATATCTAGTTTATATTAAAAGATTAAAAAATGTGAGAACTGAATGAAATATGAAATCCTGTTCTGGATGCTTCACAAAAATAAATGTGAAAATCCAACAAGAAGCTATAGCAGTCATGAATTCATATGTATCTGCAGTCAGAATGCAAAAGATATAAAGCAAAATTCAACATATTTCAAGCCACAATAATAGTGCACTATCTCATTTCTTTCAGAAAATTTTATAATAGTAAATGAAAAACAAATTAGATTACATGATATTTTGAATATTATGTTAAATCATTTGAATTATTGTAACTGTATTATTTGAACACAGTTAAAATAAGCAATCTCCATTACATTTGCTAGAAGGGATTCCGCTGGCTACTATATCGCTCCTTCACGTATTTTTATTTTCTGAGGCAGAGAGACATATAAGTTTAAGAGGTTGAGAGAGAAAACTGAGCATGTTTTTTCACTTCTTAAGGATCTAGCTGCATTCACCGATTCTACACTCTGCTCCATTTCCCTCCTTTATGCCATATTGGTTGAACGAAGCCCCCACAGTTAAAGCAGCATTGCCAGTGATTCTAACTGTGTAAGTCTGCCTAATTCAGGAGTCATATACTAATAAGTCATTGCCAAGGACAACTAAGTCACATTTCTTATGGTCAATTTAACAATTGTAAACTAGTTTTTTGTCTCTACTTGCCTGTCTATAGTGATTAACTCTTAACTGACTAAAATTATGGTAGAGGGAAAAAGAAGTGCTATTGTGTATGGGATCCTTATGATCCCTTTTCACATTTATAATTATATCATTCTACATAATAATTTAAAATTCATTTGTAAGCACACAAAACTCATGTGCTATAATAGAAGTATTAAAATTTCAATTAATTTATTTAGTATTAAATATGCCATTGGATCAATGAATTTGAAAGTATCAATAAAATGTTTGCAAAACCATAGTAAAACAAAAATTTCATTGATGAGTAAATTAAAATCATTTTGAAAAAACTTCCACAAATTTTATGTGTTAAAGAAGGAATTACAGTAGAGATTATGTAATATTTAAAGCACAATAATAGTAACTGCAGATTAAAAAGTATGAAGCTCAAGATGCCTGAGTAGAGTTATTCAATGCTTCTCTTTTACTCCAAAAAGGACCAAAAACAGGAAGTACATAACTGCACTTCAAGTAGAGTGGCTAAAAGCAGAGTAAATTCCAGAATACAAGAAATCAGCAAGAAAGTGACAAGATTCTCTGGGGTACACTAACTCAGGATAACAGCATAGAGAGGGAAGTGAAGCACCCAGCCAGGATTGTCCCAGAGCCAGGAAGAGCTATTGTAGGAAAAAGTTAAGCACAAGACCTGTCCTGGTTATCACTCTGAATGCCTTCAATACTAGCTACTTGAGAGACTCATAGTCCTCACAGGACCTAAATTCAGGATAAGGAGCTGCCTAGAGTTCAGACGGCTGTATTGCTCCAGAGAGGGAACTCATGCTGGGTCTGTCTCATTCCTTAGGATCTAATCTGCTATGGTACATCATTTTGAAAGCAGAGTCACTGCTGAAGAACATTCTTTCCTAGGGCTCATTAGCCCCTGCATCTCCACATCCCTAGAATCCTACTGTTATCCCATTATGCCTACAAAAATGGATGTAATACCATGACTCCAGCTTGACCCAGCAACTGTGACCCTGTCACCTGAGCCCATGCAGCATCATTTGCCCCAGGGAGAAGTATCATGCCTGTCTACTTACCTGGGGAGCCAACACCCACTAATAGTGTCAACCACAATCTCTCAATTGGTACAGTAGCTAAGCACTGTGTGTGCTCCCTCAGAGACTGAGGAGAGACCCATAGGTGTTCACTGCCACTGGTAACCCTAACCCTGTGACTGGCAAAACCAAAGCTGTTGAAGGTGGTGTACATGCTCCCCTGGGTCTGATGACAGGCCCACCAGGTGGCTGCTGGTGGCAGTGACCATTCTCTTGCTATTGATAGAGCTGTGGAATGCTACATGTAACCTGTTCCTCTAGAAACTAATGACTATCCCTCTTGGTGACTAGTGCTGCTGATGACCCCAACTCAGCAAAGACAACACTAATGCCTTCACAAATGCTCACAGTCTAGGTCACTGAGGAACCTGATGACACTGCTGACTGGATTACAATCAATAAAATCACAGAGACTACACTACTGCACCTACTAAGCACCCTACCCAACTGCAGCAATAGTCATATCTACAGAAAAATGTTTTCACTTATGAAAAATATTCTGTAAAATTGAAAAGGCAATTGTGTCACAAGGTGTACAGATATCAACATAGGAACACAGAAATATAAAAAGCAAAAAGGTATGACACCTCCAAAAGAAAACAATAATTCTCCAGTAAACAACCCCAAAAGAAAGGAAGTAAATGAAATGTCTGCAAAGGAATTCAAAATAATGATACTAAGGAAATTCAGGCAGATACAAGACAATAAAGAGAGAAAATCCAACAAAATGAGGATAGCAATTTATATTATGAAAGAGAAATTCAACAAAAAGATAAATATCATAAAAAGAATCACACAGAAATCTTGGAGTTGAAAAATTTAATGAATGAAATAAAAAAAAGATCAAAAGCATCAACAATAAAGTAGATCAAGTAGAAGAAAGACATTCTAAACTTGAAGGCATGTCTTATGAAATAACCAAGTCAGTTAAAACAAAACTAAACTAAAAAGAAAACTACAAAGAAAAAGCCAAAAAGCAAAACTAAACTAAAACTAAAAAGAAAAAATGGTAAAGAAAGCCTATAGGATGTATGGGACACCATTATGATAAGAAATATTCATATTATGGGTATTTCAGAAAAAGAAGACATGGGAAAAGGCATAGAAAACCTATGTAATAAAATAATAGCTGTAAAATTCCCACACCTTGGGAGAAAGATGGACATTCAGATCAAGGTAGATGAAAGATTTCTAAACAGATTCAACCTAAATGTACCCTCTAACACACAGTATTGTCAAAATGTCAAAAGTCAAAGACAAAGAAAGAATCTTTAAGTAGCAGGAGATAAGTAAAAAGAGATACAAGGGAATCCTCATTAGTGGAATATTTCACAGGGAAACACTTATAGGCCAGGAGAAAATGAAATTATATATTCGTAATACTAAAAGAAAAGCAAAATTCTGCTGTTCAAAAATACTAGACCCTACAAATGTGTTCTTCAGAAATGAAGAAATAAAGGCTTTCCCAGAAACGCAAAAACTGAGGAAATGTATTACCACTAGGCTGGCAGAAGAAATGCTTAAAAAGTCTTACATCTGGAAGTAAATGGGCAGTAACTATCATCATAAAAACACAGAAAAGTATAAAATGCACTGGTAGAGCAGAAATAGAAATGAGAAAGAGATGAGAATCAAACCTTACCATTATAACACAAAATCACAGAACTGAAAAGATGAATAATAAGAGACGAAGAAAATAACAAAGACGGCCGGGCGCGGTGACTCAAGCCTGTAATCCCAGCACTTTGGGAGGCCGAGACGGGCAGATCACGAGGTCAGGAGTTCGAGACCATCCTGGCTAACATGGTGAAACCCCATCTCTACTAAAAAATACAAAAAAAAAAAAGCTAGCCGGGCGAGGTGGCTGGCGCCTGTAGTCCCAGCTACTCGGGAGGCTGAGGCAGGAGAATGGCGTAAACCCAGGAGGCGGGGCGCGGGGGGAGCTGAGCCCCCCCCACCCCACCCCCCCGGGGGAAAAAGCGAGACTCTGTCTCAAAAAAAAAAAAAAAAAAAAAAAAGAAAATAACAAAGAATATACAAAAAGTCACAAAACAACAAAATGACAGGAATAAGTCCACAGCTATTAATAACAGTCTTGAATGTAAATGGATTAAATTCCCTAAATATAAGATATAAACTAGTAGAATGGATTAAGAAAAGCAAGACCCAACTCTATGCTGCCTACCAGAAACTCACTCCATCTTTAAAACCATGCATCGGCTGAAAGTAATGGGATAAAAAAGATACTTGATATGGTTTGAATTTGTCCTTGACCAAATCTCATGTCAAATTTTAAACCCCAGTGTTGGAGGAGGGGCTTTATGACACGTGATTGGGTCATGGGGGCATATTTTCCCCTTACTGTTCTCATGATAATGAGTTCTTATGAGACCTGGGTGTTTAAAAGTGTGTAGCACGTCCTCCTTTCTTCTCTTCTTCCTGTTCTGGCCATGTAAGATGTGCCTCCTTCCTCTTTGCCTACTGCCATGATTCTAAGTCTCCTGAGGCCTCCCCGACAATGCTCCCTGTACAGCATATGGAACTGTGAGCAAATTCAACCTCTTTTCTTTATAAAGGGTATTTCTTTATAGCAGTGTGACAATGGACAAATGCAATATTTCATACCAATGGAAAGGCAAAATGAATAGGAGTAGCTATTAGATAAAACAGGCCTTAAGTCAAAAACCATTAAAAAACACAAAGAAGGTCATTAAAGAGATGACTTTAGCATGAATACATAATACTTGTAAATATATATGCACCCAACACTGGAACACACAACAAAAAAAGTAAATATTATTATATCTGATAAGAGTGATAGATTGTAGCACAGAAATATTTGCGGACTTCAACACTTTATTCATAGCATTGGTCAGTTCATTTAGACAGAAAGTCAACATGGAAACATCAGTTGAAACTACACTAGAGACCAAATGGACCAAACATTTATTTCAATGCACATTCTTCCAATGAGCACATGTAACATTCTCCAGGATAGATGATGTATTATGCCATTATCCAACTTTCAAATGATTTGGAAAATCTGAAATCGTATCAAGTATCTTTTCTGGCCAGAATGGAATAAAAGTAGAAATTAGTAACAAGAGAAACCTAAGAAAGTGTATAAATAGAAACTAAACAATATGCTCCTGAATGACAAATGGATCAATAAAAAAATTAAGAAGAAAATTTTTAAAAATTGAAACACATTAAAATAGAAAGACAATATACAAAATCTTATGGGATATAGAAAAAGCAGTACTAAGAGGGAAATTTATACCAATGAACACCTACAACAGAAAATAGAAAGATTTCAAATAAGATAACAATATACCTCAATTACCTAGAATGAACTAAATTCAACATTACTAGAAGGAAATAGATAATAAAGATAAGGCAGATATCTCCCAGAGACTAGAAAAAATACAAAAGATCAATAAAATGAAAAGTTGGTTCCTTGGAAAGACAAATACAATTGACAAACCATTATTTAGCATAATAGTTCATTTTGCATTGGCAGAGTGGCATACCTCAGACTGGGTAATTTATACTGAAAAGAGGTTTAATTGGCTTATAGTTCTGTAGGCTGAAACCTGATGCTGCTATCTGCTTGGGTGCTCAAGAAGCTGCAGGAAACTTACAATGATGGCAGAGGGCAAAAGGGAAGCTGGCACACACATGGTGGCAACAGGAACAAGAAAGAGAGAGTGAGGGGAAGACGGCATGCACTTTTAAATGGCCAGATCTCATGAGAACTCACTATCTTGAGGACAGTGCCAAAAGGGATGTTGCTAAACCATTCATGAGAAATCCACCTCCATGATCCAATCACCTTCCAGCAGGCCTCACCTCCAACACTGGAAATTACAACTGGACAAGAGATTTAGTGGGATCACAGATCCAAATCATACCAGGTAAGCTACTTACAAATAAATAAAAACAGAAAAAATGGAGACATTACATCTGATACCACAGAAATACAAAGGATCATTGGTAACTTTTATGAGCAACTATGTGCAAACAAATAAGAAAACCAACAGGAAATAGATAAGTTTCTAGATACATACAACCTACCAAAATTGAGCTCAGAAGAAAGAAAATATCTGAACGGAGCAACAATGAGTAAAAGATTAAATTGGCAATATAAGGTCTCCCATCAAAAAGAGCCAAGAAACGGATGGATTCCTTGTTGAACTTTACTAAGCTTTTAACTAAGAACTAAAATCAATTATTTTTAAACTAATTCAAAAAGTTAAATGGGAGAAAATTCTAAGTTTATTCTACGAAGCCAGCATTATTCTGATGACACAACCAGAGAAGCGCACAAGAGAAGAAGACACCTGCAGGCAAAAATTCCTCATGAACGTAAATGCAAAAATCCTCCACAAAATGCTAGCAAACTAAATCCAACAGCACAGTAAAAAATTTATACACTGTGATCAGTAGGGACATATCCTAGGGAGTCGAGGATGTTTCATAACATGAAAATAAAAAAATGAGCTACATTGCATCAGCAGAATGAAAGACAAAACCATTATGATCATCTTAACAGACACAGAAAAAGTGTTTGATAACATTTAATATCTCCATGATAAACCCTCTCAACAAATTAGGTATAGAAGAAGTCTTCCTCAACACAGTAAAGGCCATGTATGAAAAACTCACAGCTAATATTACACTGAAGGTGAACAAGCTGAAAGACTCTAAGAACTGGAATAAGAAGAGGATGCCTATTTTTTACCACCCATTCCATGTAGTATTAGAAGTCCTAGCTGGAGCAACTAGGCAAGAGAACAAAATAAAGGGCATCCAAATTGGAAAGGAGGAAGTTAAATTGTTCCTGCTTGCAAATGACTTGATTTATTTATAGAAAATCCTAAAGATTCCAGCAGAAAACTCTTACAATTGATAAATTCAGTAAACTGGCAGGATAAAAATCAGCTTACAAAAATACGTAGTATTTCTGTACACTAATAACAAATTATCTGAAAAAGAAATGAAAAGAAGCAATCCTATTCACAATAACTACAAAAAGCCTCCTAACAGGAAATTTAACCAAAGAGGTAAAAGATCACTACCATGAAAACTACAAAATAGTGATGAAAAACAAAATTGGGAAGACATCCTATATCCATAGATTGTAAGAATTAATTTGTTAAAATAAGCATACTACCCAAAGTTATCTATTTGAAAACCACCCCTTTCAAATCACCAATGCCATTTTTTCACAGAAATAGAAAAATAATCCTAAAATTTTTATGGAACCACGTAAGTCTCCAAATAGCCAAAGCAATCTTAAGCCCCGCCCCCCAAAAAAATACAAAGCTGGAAGGAGGGATCACACAACGTGACTTCAAAATATACTACAAAGCTATTTGAACTGAAAGAATATGGGACTGGCATAAACACAGACACATCGACCGATGGAACAGAATGAAGAGCCCAGAAACAAATCCATAGATTCGGAACCAGTTGATTTTCAATGAATACTCAAAAAACGTACACTGGGAAAAAGGCTATCTCTTCAATAAATGGTGGTGGGAAAATTGGATATTTATATGCAAAATAATTCAACTAGACACCTTCCCTCCCTGCATATAAAAATGAACCCAAAATATTTAAATGTAAATAATTAAAACTGAATTATTTACATTTGAATATGTAGCTATGAAACTAAGAGAAGAAAGTAGGGGACATGCTTCGGGACATTGGTCTTAGCAAGTATTTTATGGATAAGACCTTGAAAGCACAGACAACAAAAGAAAAAATAGACAAATGGGGATGTATAAAACTAAAAAGCTTTCACAGAGAAGGAAACAACAGAATATAAAGACAACCTGCAAAATGAGAGAAAACATTTACAAACTTCTGATTCAACATGGATTCATATTTAGAGCATACAAGGGACTCAAACTACTCAGCAGCAAAACCAAAATAATTTGATTAGACATTGGGCAATTGATCTGAATAGAGATTTCTTAACCCATTAATGCCAGAAGTTACAATTTTTTTGAGTGTGTGAAAAATTAGACCTTGGCGATGACCTTGAGCAGTAGGATATAAATAACTCCCACTAGCTTAGCATTCCAATAATGAAACACTAGGCATTAACAGAAGATTTAGAAATGACCATTGAGCATATAAGGAAATGCTCAGCTTCACTAATCATCAGGGTAATGCAAATAAAAAAGGCACATGCACACGTATGTTTATTGCGGCACTATTCACAATAGCAAAGACTTGGAATCAACCCAAATGTCCATCAGTGACAGACTGGATTAAGAAAATGTGGCACATATACACCATGGAATACTATGCAGCCATAAAAAAGGATGAGTTTGAGTCCTTTGTAGGGACATGGATGCAGCTGGAAACCATCATTCTCAGCAAACTATCGCAAGAACAGAAAACCAAGCACTGCATATTCTCACTCATAGGTGGGAACTGAACAATGAGATCACTTGGACTCGGGAAGGGGAACATCACACACCGGGGCCTATCACGGGGAGGGGGGAGGGGGGAGGGATTGCATTGGGGAGTTATACCTGATATAAATGACGAGTTGATGGGTGCTGACGAGTTGATGGGTGCAGCACACCAACATGGCACAAGTATACATATGTAACAAACCTGCACATTACGCACATGTACCCTAGAACTTAAAGTATAATAAAAAAAAAAAAAGAAAAAAATGACAATAAGATCATCTCACCCCAGGTAGAATGACTATTACCAAAAAGATTAAAAAGTTACAAATGCTAGTGATGGTGTGGAGAAAAGAGAACTCTTACACACTGTTGGTAAGAATATAAATTAGTACAGTTATTATGAAAACCATGTGGAGGGTCCTCAAAATGTTAGAAAGAGAACTACCATGCGGTTCAGCAATCTCACTACTGACTATATATCCAACGCAAATGAAATAAGTACATCAAACAGATATGTGCGGTCTCATGTTTATTGCAGCACTATTCCCAACAGCCAGGATTTGACAGCAACCTAAGTGTCCATCAAGAAATGAAAGGGTAAAGAAAATGTAGTATACAAGCACGATGGAAATTCTTAAGCCATAAGAAAATAATGAAATTCTGTCATTTTTGGTAATATAGGTGAGCCTGGAGGACATGTTAAGTGGAATACGCCAGGCACAGAAAAGACAAATACTGCGTTTTCTTACTTATACGTGGAATCTAAATAAGTTAATCTCACAGGAGTAGAACGTAGGCCAGTGGTTACCAGAAGCTGGAAAGGGGACTGGGGTATAGAGAGAGTTGGCTTAACAGGTATAAAATTATAGCTAAATAAGAGAAATAATTTCTAGTGTTCTATACCATTGTAGGGTAAGTATAATTAATAATTTGTATGTTTTCAAATAGCTAGAAGAGAGGATTTTTATTATTCCCAAAACAAAGAAATAATAAATGCTTGAGGTGATGGGTACAGTAATTACCCTGATTTGATCATTATACATTGTATACATGTATTGAAATGTCACTCTGTACCCCACAAATATGACGGTTATATGTCAATTAAGAATAAAATGTATGGTTATAGAAACTGGATCTATTGCTCTACGATGGATAGCTTTTTACTTAGATCAAACCACACTTGTACTTTTGATCATTTCCTTCATTCTTTTTTTCTTGTAGATAAAGTGATAGCAATTTATGTGAAGAGGAAAAACTTTACAGTTGATTGATGCCAAGTGTAGATCACTAATCAACTGCTTCAAACAGGAAACCAGTTCAGTCTAATGTTTAACTTTTTCCATCCAGTTTATGAAATCAAAGTAAAACTGTTGAAATTTGTCCTCCTGAAGGTTAAATATAAAAATTTCTGAGCATTATTCTGTAATAAATTTAAAACGTCAACACTGAAGAGAAACGATTAATTTTCTGGTGACATTATGAATACGAATGTTGAAACAAACGGTGTTCTAAAGTCAGAGATCTACTTGCACTTGGATGTGGTGCACACATCATTCATAATTACATTCATACTGTCAGAAAGCAAAATTTGTTTAACTCTCACAAAAAACTATAATTGCCAAAATTTGTAAATGCTTGTTCCTATGTACAGAACACTAAATTACAAAATCTTATGATAATGCTGATGTTGAATATAAAAAGCATACTTCAGCATGGCATTATGTGTTTTCCCTCTTTGTTGTTTGTCATCAATCTGATGCTTAAAAAGTCTGAGCCTTCGATATCTATTTTGTAAACCAGTATAAGTATTTTATGACACTGAACTCTCTATAAACAAGTACTCTAAATTTTGGCTGTACATTGTTCACAACTAGTTGGAACTTGTTTGCTCTCTTTTGTTTATCAAGGTAATATTTGTATTAATTTTAAGTGTCCAGATTTGTGAATTTTGGTAATTGTGTGAAATCATTTAGCCACCAGGATCGAAGTAGAACAATTCCTCACCTCAAAATGCTTCCTCATACCTGTATATATTCCATAATCTTTCTTCACCCTCACTCCAGGCAATCTTTGGTTTGCTGTTGGTCATAGTTTTACATATTGTAGAATTTCATATAAATGCACTCAAATAGTATGGAGTCTTTTATGATTGACTTATTTCTCTTAACATAATGTTTTTGAGATGAATCTGCGTTATCGTCTATATTAATATTTCTTGTCTCTTATTGCTGAGTTTTACATAGTATGAATTTACCACACTTTGTTTATTCATTTAATAGTGATGGCCACTGTGTTATTTCCAATGGGGCTAATATGAATAATGCTACTATGAACATTTATGTACTTGTTTTTGTTTGAATGTATATTTTCAATTCTCTTGGGTAAATACCTGGAAGTAGAATTTCTGGATTATATAGTAATGAATCTAACTTTATAATGTAATGCCGTACTCATCACCAGTTACTGTATCATTTTGCATTCCTACAAGCAATGTGTATGAGTTCCAAATGCATCACATCCTTGTCAACACTTGGTAGTGTCAGTCTTGATGACTTTATCTATTCTGTTATGTAGTGATAGCTCATTGTGATTCTAATTGACATTTTTCTGCTATTAAAGTTGAACACCTTTTGCTAAAACTTGTAAAAACTGATAAAATTTTTCATCAACATTAAAATAACATTTAAACCTAAGTGCTAAGTGAACTCTTTAAAATACAAGCAAAAAAGAAAAAAAAAAAGAAAAGAAAAAAGTTTGAAAATAAGTATCTGGAATTAGGGAAAAGAAATCATAATACAACTAAAAAAAAAAAAAAGTAAAAGAATGGATATAATGAAGAGGAGAAATTAATACAATAGACCAGGCTGGGAAACGTAGTGAGACCCCTTCTCTCCAGAAAAAAATAAAATTAGCCAGGTGTGGTGGTGTGCACTTGTCACAGCTACTCCAGGGGGCTGAGTTGGGAGGATCATTTAAGCCTGGGAGATTGAGGCTGTGGTGAGCCATGATCATGTCACTGCACTCCAGCCTGGATGGCAGAGCAAGACCCTGTCTCAAAAAAAAAAAAAAAGAAGAAGAAGAAAGAAAGGAACAGAGGAAATAATATAGAAAATTGTAAACCTCTAAAAACATGAAAGAATAATGCAAGAGACCAACTTTAAGAGGATGTAACAAGTTAAAATGAGAGAGAAAAATAACACAATGAAGTGACAGGAAGACTGACACACACAGGAAGGGAAAATAATGATATGAGCAGCTACATGCATTAAAATTTAAATTTTAAAAATGAGAAAATTTCTAAAATATTATAATTAAAAATTACTCAAATTACCCAGAATTAAACCAAAATAATTAGACCACTAAACATAAGAAATTTGATTGCTACTCAAGTCTCATCACTCTTAAGCCAGGAGACCTAGATAATTTACAGGAAAGTTTAACCAAAACATGAAGAAAGCATAATATATCGTTAAAAGTCTCTTCTAGAAATTAGAAAAAGCAATAATCCTCCCTAACTCGATTTCTATAGCTAGTGTATTATCAATATCAAAACCATACAATTAAAATTCAATTAAGATGATCCCTATAAGGTAGCATCACCTTTGCTTATTTATATGAAAATTCTAACTATGTGAGATGATGGAAATGCTAGATAGTTTGATTGTGATGATCATTTCACAATATATATGTATATAAATCTATCAAGTTGTATACCTTAATTTACACATTTTTTGTCAAATATATCTCAATAAAGCTGCAAAAATCTAAGTAAATTATGATTGAACATAATATAACATTTAACCCAATACAATGATTATTGTGGTTTATTATAGCCATGCAAGTTTGTTTCAGTGTTAGTCACAATAGCATCAGGCTAAAGCAGAAAAATAAAATGATTATCTCTGCAGAGCCATAAAAAAGTATTTCATGAATTCATATTTAAGAAAATTTGGCTAAGTGGAACAGAATGAAATGCCATTAAATTGATTTTAAAATCTTAGCTAACTAGTTACAGAACGAAACTCTATTAGTAAGTTTCTCTCAAAATCCTACAGCAGGCAACGTGCCCATTTATGAAAATTATTCAAATCTTTAGACATAAAGCCAAAGGTGACTGTAAGTGTGTATTAGTTCATTCTCACACTGCTGTAAAGACATACGTGAGACTGGGTAATTTATGAAGAGAAAAGGTTTGACTCACAGTTCCACAGGCTGTACAGGAAGCATGGCTGCCGAGGCCTTAGGAAACGTACAATTATGGCAGAAGGCGAAGGAGAAACAGTCACTGTCTTCACATGGCCAGTGGGACACAGACAGTGATGGGGAAAGTACTCCACACTTTTAAACAACCAGATCTCGTGAGAACCCACTATCATGAGAACAGCAAGGAGGAAATCTGCCCCCATGATCAAATCACCTCCCAGTAGTTCCCTCCCCCAACACTGAGAATTACAATTTGACATGAGATTTGGGTGGGGACACAAAGCCAAACTATATCAAAGTCCTTTCAATTTCATTGGCTTATCCACGGACTATTTTATTATTAAGAAAAATTCACCTAAATTTGTCTTGTTTTCCACTAACTGATTAGAGCTCAGAGACTGAAATTACATGTGCACTCATAGATTACTGTCTGTAGAAAAGACCATCCCCAAAGTAACAGTTTTTGGCTTGGAGGCCATTGACTAGCTTTGTTTCTATGTGTAAATTCATTTTAGGCTTACTTCATTTTATATATATATATATATATATAAATGAATTTACTTATGATCCTAACTTACCATTTGGCAGGTTTTGTCACTAATTAATGAATTAAATAAAATTTTGACACATGTTCTTTTACATTTGCATAGAAGCCATGGTTTTAATTTTAAAAATTGTACCTTATCAGTACTTAAAATAGAAACTTTAGAGACATTTACACTTAAGATGGGAATAGTAAATACATGCTAGCTTCACCTTTTTTATAGGAGATTAAACTGTAAATTTATAGTTCTGTTCATTTATAAATATTTATATAGAATAAATAAGTGAAAAAATAGAAAAAGGATTTGATATGTAGATGTTCATTTTGCACTACACTGTGCCCACCATCCTCCGGGCACAAAAAATACATTTCATTAGTCCAATGGATGTTTATTATGTCTTCATAAGATGCAAACCACAACCATGGAGTTTCATCCAAAGAGTATTCCTCTATTAGCAGTGACTTGAAAAAATGGAATAGCTTACATATTTTATAATATCTTGAAACCAGGGATAATTTAAGTTGAAAACATTCACATCTTTAATAGAAATTTTGTCATCACTTAATTCATTTTACAGATATTTGTTAAACAGTCTTTCTGCATCAGGCACTTACTATTAGCATGATGGCCAACTGTAAGTACCTCCTTTAAAAGAAACATAGTCCAATCCATCTAGTTGTCTAGAGAAAGCTGACAGATTGATTACAACTACAAGATTTGAAAACCACCAAGTGTCTCCATGTGTTCCAACAACTTTACTTCTAATGCTTCTTATTCAGAAAAATGGTAAAACCACCAACACAAGTGCGCAGACTTGAAACCTAGGACTCGTGTTGACATTCCCTTCATGATCCTTTCAAGTCATCGACATTTGCCACATTTTTCCACCTCTTTATCAACCTTGCAGAAGGCTCCATTAATTCTAGCTAGGAAATCCAAATGGATTTTCTCAAAAAGCTGAACACACAGCCATTGGGAGATCTTTTAAAAGGAAATTTCTCTTGCTATTATCTAACTGAAATACTAATCACAACAAAACAAAATAAGCAGAAAAAAATCTAGAATGTGTCAATGTGTACAATGATAATCATAAATTGAAACATCTAGTTTTCTCATAATGATATCTATCTTATTCTGCTCAAGGTGTAGACCATGGACTACTCCTGGTCCTTAAAATATTCATTAATGGTCCAAACTAGACAGGTATACAGAAGTCAAGAGTAATAGTTTAGAAATTGTACAGCAATTTGATATTGTTGTGATTTTTTCTCTTATTTTACAAAAGTATCTTGCTGGAGAGATTGAAAAAGATTAAGAAAGAACAGTATTTCACCAAATATATTTTAAGAAGCATAATCTAGCTTATAAAACTACCAAAATTTTATCAGACTACAGCAAAAATTGCCAGTTTTATATATTTTACAAGCTTGAATTCAATAAATGTTTATTTTGACTTATGTTCTCATATTATATGTAGAAATATTAACAGCCTTGAGTGTTCTAGTTTTGGAAATATTCAAGGAAACACTTCATAACCACCACTCCAGTAAGAATTCCAAAGTATATTGGAGATAGGCTTATATAATCTTACATGTCTTTCAGTTTTACCAGTGTATGTACCAAACGATAATGTCTAAGCAGTATTTTCATTTATTTTTCTTACATTTCTTTCCAAGTAATCAAATTTGCTTCAGTTTGTGTACATAACAACTGCATATTTAAGCTTTGGTAGTAGCATACAAATTGGGTTTGTTTGTCAATAAGGGCATATGTGGTTTATCAACATTTCTGTGAGTTCTTATTATGATGAACCAATTGTTGTCACCTTTCTAATGAGAAAACTCACAGGTGAATTTGTTAGGTTAGCTTGATTTGTAACATAGACATCTGTTAACCAGGAACAAAAATCTGTCTGGGTCAAGAACCCAATTATTTTCACACTTTCTTCTTCAGAACTGCCAAACAATGAACATTTTTGACTTCTAATAAGAAAATAGACATTTAACCAATGTTTATTTAGTTTGCAATAAGTTTCACCTTTGCCTTGTTTTCCAGCTTATATCTTCCCATTTCATTCTACTAATTTGAATTGCCATTGCTGCTTCGAGCTTGAATGCATTTACTTTTTCTTACTGTTGGAAAATGAATCCAACTAGTTCTGGCACTGTGTACTAGGAACGGTAATGTAATACATAATCAGGGTATTGCTTTTTATTGCCCCAAAGGGATTTATTTCCTTATTAAAAATTAAAGGGAGCAATATGATTTGTTTCCTTTTAAGTAAAAATATCTGTATCTCAGATCTCAGTCATACTGAGTAAATATGGCCATTATTTATTATAAATCAGTTCCCATATATTAATTGAAATAAGAGCGCAGGTTAAGAAGTCTAAATTCATGTCATACGTTCTGAGGAGAGTCAAGTTTTAGATGCAAAGTGAAGATTTTTGATATGGACTTATACTGTGTATCTGTGAATTAGTCAAGAAACGTTCACGGCATTCCTTGCATGCACAGTACTGTGGAAGGCACACTGGAGGATATAAAGTTACTAAAGGTGTCACCAGCCATTCCATTTTTAAAATGAGAAACATTTTTATTCAAATGAAAATGGATTTTGCAGGGAGACTCCTAGGTCCATGCATAGAAAATGTATGGTATCAGACTTGGTAAAAGAGAGAAATGAAGGTGGGAATGGTTAAGTAACTTTTTGCAGCAGATAAGACTTTGAAGAAAGAGTAAACTTTATAAAGAATGTGTAGTCGAATGAAACATTTGGTATGACTCTGTTACAAAAAGGAATGTTTAACTTCTAATGGGATACTATCAAGTATTCTTGAGGATACAGATACTCATATAGATGCCTGAAGA
>NC_045437.1:11728122-11834071 GCF_002776525.5 Piliocolobus tephrosceles
AAGACTTTTAACTTCTAATGGGATAATATCAAGTATTCTTGAGGATATAGATACTCATATAGATGCCTGAAGACTTTTTCACTCAACCACCTACATTTCCTGTATAGACTCTGCATTCCTTAAGTGAAACACAACATAGACAAGTAAAACTATGACCAAAAAAAGTACCAAATTTTGCCTTGAAAATTATCCAACTTAACTTCAAATGCTGATGGTACAATTTGTCCAAATAATAACATACCCTTTCATTTATTGAATGTTTGCTAGAAGCTCGCAGCAATGTCTTATTTGATCCACCCCAAATCTTGAGATTTGATGTTGTTATGTATATTTTGAACTTCCCTTCTTATTATTTAGTTTATGTAAGTGGGAAGATTATCAGGTTTTTTTTTTCAACTGTATGGTGTGAAAAGTGGGCACTGAGAGTATATTTTTAAATAGTTTCAAAAATACTAAGTATTTTTAAAGACAGCTTTATTAAGATATAGTTGACATATCATACAATCTGCCCATTTAAAGGATATAATTCAATGACAGCAACCCAGCATAATCTAATTTTCAAACATTTTCACTGCCCCTAAAGAAATCCTGTACCCTCTAGCAGTTGCTTTCCCTTTGTGGTCGACCCTTCTAGCCCTAAGCAATCACCAGTCTCCTTTCTATATGCATAGACTTTTCTGTTATGAACATTTTGTATGAGCGAAATAATATAATGCATGCTCTTTTATGACTGACTTGTTTTGCTTAGCATGATATGTTCAAGGTTCATCCATGCCATAGCATGTGTCAGCACTTCACTCCTTGTTATGACTGAATATCTTATGATGTATCCAAGATGTGGATACATCACATCTTGTTCATCCTTTCATCAGTTCATGAACATTTGGATTGTTTCTACTTTTTGGCTATTATGAATAATGCCATGGGTTAACCTTGAGGACATGATACTAATTGAAAGAAGCCAGTCACAGAAAGACAAATACTGCATGAGTTCATGTACATGAAGTACTATAACAGCCAAACTCATAAAGTCAAAATGTGGAATAGTGGTTGTCAGGGGGTGGAAGAGAGGAAGAAATGGGGAGTTAATAATCAATGGGTATGAAGTTTCAGTTAAGCAAGATGAATACGCTCTAAAGACCTGCTCTATAATATGGTACTTATAGTCGTCAGTAATGTATTCTATAATTAAAAATTTAACAGGGTATATCTCTTGTTAAATGTTCTTACCAAAGTAAAATATCTTTTAGAAAGAAAACAGGTCCATACAAACACTTTCACATGAATGATCATTACTGCTTAGTTCTTTTTTTTTTTTTTTTTGACACAATATGCTAAAATCGTGACAGAGTCGATATAAATGATACTGTAGGGTTGAGGGAAATTTTTAAAGAAAAGGTTAACAGGAAAATCCTTGAATGAACCCAGAGAAGTTTTCTTTTCTATATTCTTGCCTCTGAGAATCTATTTCTTCAATGAGAAATAATGGTGTCGGGAGCCCACTTAGCGCAGCCGACAGCGCGTCGGTCTCATAATCTTAAATAATGGTGAAAACCAGATAATTTTTTAAATAATTAAATAATATGGAATACAGAGTCTAGAGAATCCACTAATGTATATCATTAAATATTAGCCCAGAGGTTAGACATTTATTTTTCATCTAGAATAATGTCGTATAACTTTTATAAGTGAAAATATTATTCAAGGACTTAGTATGTATTGAGTTATGAATAGGATTGTTAGAACTTGTCATTTGAAGTTAGTGGAAGAGTACCACTTTTTAAAATCTTTCTCACAAAAAATAACATCCAGATGAATATGAGCTCACAGTGTCTACTTAACATTACTAAAATCCATTAAAAAGTCCCTAAATTTTTCAGGTTTTTGTGTTAGATTTTTAAATTATGAGCATGTAAGAATATTTCTGGTTCAAATCTTTCCAAGAGTAAGACCAGATAATAAAATTAAAATTTTCCAAATGTGAGGGAGGTATTGAAACGTGTACATTAATGTAATATACAAAAAGAATGTCAGAGCTAAGGAAAGGGTCTGATAATAATGGTCTGATGAGACAAGTGTAATGAAATTGGTCAACGCTCCTAAACTACGGTACTGGCTCTTTCACTAAAAGGTACCATTATTTGCTCTAAAATCACAAAATTGTATTTTAATTAACTAACTTAAAAATTGTCTTATTTGTCATGGTCTTAGTTATTGTCTGGATTCCTTCTAACTCTAAATTTTTGTAATGTAAACTCATATAGTTCATGTATAAATACTAAGACTAGGTATAGTATTTAATATGCCTAATACATCTATATATGTTGTATAATGTGTAGTTTAGTAATTAAAGAATTTAGCCACCTAATTTTGCTTTGGGTTCTATTTATGAGTTGTTCTGCATGAGATGCATTGTGGTTAAAGGAAAGGTAACATGCACAGATTTGATTATGCCTCATCTGTCAGTTATCAAATGCTTGCACTGACAATGCCAACATTTTTGAATGACTCCAGGGCACATGTTGCAACAAAACTGAAGTCCTGTGTTCCCAATTTGCATCTGATATACCGGTCAGGAACCTAATTATGATCACCACACATGGTTTGTGCTTTCATGCTATAAGTATTCCAATCATCCGGCTAATGAAGGTGAGTAAGTACATAAAGAGGAAGATGCATTTAATTGTTTGTCTTTGGAAATCACTTTACAAGATTTTGGCAGCAGATTTGCCTACCACTTCAGTTTTTGGATAATGTTTAATGTATTTTACATTTTCTTTCTATTTATTGATATGATGAGGCCAAGAAGTACTCTGAGAGGCTAAAAGAATCCAAATTTGGATTCAGATTTGGCTACAGAAAATGGGAGGTGGGAAAAATGCGTAGAAAAGTAATTGGAGAAGTGAGAATTTACTCCCTGTATATTAATATAATGCATGATCTGTCAGGGATTCATCTTCTAGTTTTGCAGATGAGCCAAAAATTCTTTTTGAATTCTCATACATTCCTCAACTTTGCATTCTGCTTGGTTTTTCTCCCTGCAAATAATTCAATAATTTTAATATTTAATATTAAGTTTTCAGAATGGTTTCATTGGCATTCCAGTCACTCATGGGCAAGGTATTAGGGTGAATCTTTCATTCTCCAAAGAGCACTGCATGCAATTGCTGCTGTTAGAAATTTAGTTCCTTTGAAAGCTATCACTTGGTGTAGCAATAATATTTTAGAAATACAGTCTGTTAATTGTGGTCTTCTTTACTGCCAGGCAAACACGGCTCCAAGAGTATTATTTATCAGGGGCATGACTCCAACTCAATTAATAGAATTGTGGTTCTTGCCTTTTTTAGAAACTATAATAATATTGCCTTTAATGTTTATAGTATTAATCTTACTTTGTAATATTTGGTATATAACAAAGTTACAGAAAAATAAACTGTATCTGGGGCCTGATAAACTTAATTCAAGTCTGTTCCCCACTACTTAAAAACTGTGTAACTTTTGGTAAGGTATTTGGGTTCTCAGAATGGATGTTAACCTGTTTATCAAGTGAGATTAAAATGACCTTTGATAATCTTTTACGACTATAAACTAGATCACAACAGATAATGAGTGTGCAATTCTACTCACACCTATAAGATATATTACAAATTTAATTTCACTTCCAGTTAATACATATGAAGTTTATAGAATGTGTAATAATAGAGTTATCATTAAATCCATAGTTCCCACTCTAAAGTAACGTGTTCATTAGAATTCATTGATCATATTATATAATCTCGATAATTTTATAGATGCCTTAGGGGATTTAATATAAAACACCCATATTTGTGCATGTGTGTGAGTGTATGTGTGCACACAACACACACATGCTCTACAACTGCCATGAAGAAATTTACAATCCAGCTGCAAGTGAAAAATCAACATTCACATAAGATCTGTACAGAATCCCATATATTTAAATGTTAACTTGTGTAGTGCACCTAGATCATATGCAGTATGAAATTTCAAGGTAGAGGAAAGTTCTATGGGTAGTAGTGTCTCAGGTAATTTTATAGAAATTTTTGAGTAACAGAGTAGTTTAGGTTTGTAATTCAACCTGTGCCTTTCTGTACATACCTCCCACCAATCTCTTCCTTGTTTTCTGATCTCCAAACTCTGGAATCTGAAGGTTACTCTTGCCTGGGGCACCTTCTCTCTGCCTCAACCACTCTTTCTCAAGAGAGTCACATTACTCAGTTCCTCACATTATGCAGATCTCTGTTCCTATGACTGTTGTGTACTCGACCTTTCTAGAACACCTTAAATAAAATATCTGCTCCGCCCGGACCCAGCCCACTCTCTGGTTTTTACCCTTCCCTTTTCCACTGTCTTAGCACTGATCACTCAGTATGTGCTACATACTCCAGGCATTTGAGGTAGTGCTGTGACCCGCAGATCAAGTTACTGAGACACAGAATAATTAAGTGAATTCTCAAGGTGACATATTTGCCATCAGAGCCAAAATCTGAGCCCCTTCAGACAGATTCCATATTTTTATAGTTTATCCAGCTTTTCTAGCTGATGTTAATGGACACGGGCCTTACTGGACATACTCTCATCCACAGACAGACATTTCTAATTTCCCATTACATTTGTGTAAGTGAAATAGCTTCTGAGTTAACAATTCTAATTCTTTAAAACGAATGTTTGGGAAGAATACCTCCAAATTTTATCTCACATTTCAACTTTTATGTGCCTCCCTGTATCAAATTGCTCAAACCTGTCACTTCAGAAGAAAAATGTGACACTTGAAAGAAGGAACTGTGGAACCAGCAACGAGGGTGAAAAGTTTTGCTGTTCAGCTTAGGGAAGGCATCTTGGGAAATTCATTTTCTTTCTGGGCCTAAATTTCATCTGTGAAAGAATATCTAGTCCACTGAATTGTTGTGAGGGTATGGTCAATTGATACATTTAATTACTTAGTCTGGTTTTTCATAAACACTATACACTTACTGGTACAAAAATAACAGTACATTGCTTTGTATTGTATGTATTTGATATATATTAAAAATTATGTTTATTTGGGGATAATTTTAGATTTACATAAAAGTGTCAAAGATAGTAAAGAGATTCTCTGTGTATCCGTGACCCAATTTCCCTTAGTGTTAATATCTCACATAAACATGGTTCTTTCACTGGAGATGACTGGTGGTTAGAGATCAATATCTGTGTTTCATCGCTCTGGTTTCTTTTTTCTTTTTTTTTTTTATATTATACTTTAAGTTCTAGGGTTTCATCTAAGCTTTCTCCCAGTGGACCAAGTTAGGAAACACATGTATATATACTAATATCTATATGCAGCATATCTATGTTGATTCCTATATTTATCTGTATGCATATGTATATCAATCTATCCTCCTCATCTATCCATTTCAAAATTCACATTAGTTCATACTGATATCTCTTAATCTAAATATAAGTTATAAAATATCTATGTACTTCTGTGACTTTAATAGAAGGGAAATTAATATTTTCATGTAAAATATTATTTGCTCTAAATTTTGCTGCTTTGTATACTTGACTATGTGGTTTTTAAAATCTCCCTGCATTACGAACAATATAAAATCTCCTTGCATTATGAACGATAGTATGAGGTTTCCTAAAATAAATAAAAATAAAATTATCAGAGGATTAAAAAATCCCCCACTACTGCACATATATCCAAAGGAAATGAAATAGGTATGTCAAAGAAATATCTCCACTCTCATGTTATTGCAGTTCTATTCACAATAGTCAGTGGATGAATAGGTAAAAAGAAACGTGGTATGTGTACACAATGTAATACTATTCAGTCATAAGAAAGAATAAAATCCTGTTATTTGTATGACCGGAATGAACCTAGAGAGGACATTATGTTAAGTGAAATAAACCAAGCCCAGAAGGACAAATACCACTCATAGTTAGAATCTGAAAAAGCTGATCTTATGGAAATAGGCTGGGAAGGGTGTGGGAGGGTGAGGTTATGGTGAGAGGTTGGTCAATGGTACAAAGTTACAGTTAGGTAGGAGGAATACGTTCCACTATTCTATTGCACAGTAGAGTGATTATAATTAACAATAATACATTGCATATTTGAAAAGATCTAGAAGAGAGAATTTGGAATGTTCTCACCAAAAAGACAGGTGTTTGAGGTGATGGATATGCTAATTATCCTGATTTGATTATTACATAATATACACATATATTGAAACATCACACTGTGTCCCATAAATAGCAACAAATATGCAATTAATAACAAAATAAAATTTTAAAAATCCAAATTAAATTAAAATGCCTTTCTCACTTTCCTTTTTTTTTTTTTTTTTGAGACAGGGTCCCTCTGTCACTCAGGCTGGAGTCCAGTGGTGCAATCTTGGCTCACTACAGCCTTGAACTCCTGGGTTCAAGCAAAAAATCCTCCCACTTCAGCCTCCTAAGTAACCAGGGTTACAAGAACATGCCACCATGACTGGATAAAGTGTTCCTTATTTATTTTATTTCTTAGTAGAGACAGGGTTTAGCTATGTTGACCAGGTTAGTCTCAAATTCCTGTCCTTAAGTGATCCTCTCACTTTGGCCTCCCAAAGTGTTAGGATTACAGGGGTGAGACACCACACATGGCCACTTTTATAATTTTTAATAGCAACATTTGTTTACAAAGTGAGTTGGAAAGTACTATACTAAAATATATATGCTGAATAAAAATACACTTTTACATATATATGTACACATATACATTGACTTTTGACGACATGGATGTCAATTATGTATGTTATTTATTTAACTTTCATTTTAGGTTCAGGGGTACATGTGCAGGTTGTTATATAGGTAAACTCATGTAATAGGGGTTTGTTGTACAGATTATTTCATCACTCAGGTATTAAGATTAGCATCTATTAGTTATTTTTCCTGATCCTCCGCCGCTCCCACCCTCCATCCTCCACCCTCCAATAGACCCCACTGTGTGTTGCTTCTCTCTATGTGTCCATGTGTTCTCATCATTTAGCTCCCACTTATAAGTGAGAATATGCAATATTTGGTTTTCTGTTCCTGTGTTAGTTTGCCAAGAATGATGGCCTCCAGCTCCATCCATGTTCCTGCAAAGGACATGATCATGTTCTTTTTTATGGCTGCATAGTATTCCATGGTGTATATGTACCACATTTTATTTATCCAGTCTACCATTGATGGACATTTAGATTGATTCCATGTCTTTGCTATTGTGAATAGTGCTGCAATGAACATATGCATGCATGTGTCTTTATGATAGAATGATTTATATTTGTTTGGGTATCTACTAAGGAATGAAATTGCTAGGTTGAATGGTCGTTCTGTTTTTAGGTCTTTGAGGAATTGCCACACTGTTTTCCACAGTGGTTGAACTGATTGACACTCCCACAAACAGTATGTACACATTCCTTTTTCCCTACAACCTCTCCAGCAGTGGCAGGACAGAGTGCCCACACACGTGTGCTGGTGGGGCAAGGAAGGCAAAGCCTGCCCACACACCCAGGTACTGGCAAAAAGATGTGGGAGGTTGCTGTAGGCCTGAGTGAAGCTACAGTGTGAGGAGGAAGTGGACGGGCTAATGTAGGGCCATGGGGACTGCACTGCTGGAGCTCTATGCTGGTCAGGCACATCTGCCAGTGTAGGAGTTATGATTCAGTCCCCCAGGGCATCTGAGACTACCCTGCAAGCAAGCAGAATCAAGTTAGGGCCCCAGGAGAGACCAGCAGACCACGGGGTGCTCAGATCAGACCAGCCCTGTTTGATGGTCAAGACTGCTCTGCAGAATTGAGGTCTGACAGTTCCCCCAGGGCTAAAGTCTCTATGGGAGCAAGTCGAGGCGAGGGAGATAGTGTTCCCTGGTGGTGCTCTGCTATAGAGACTCCCACACCAAACACTTTTGGCTTTGCTTCAGGTGGTGTGCTACCACCAGCACTTCTCTAAGGACCTCTCCCCGCCAACCTGAGTGTCTGTGGTGGTTGAGGGGCCTCCTCCAGCCGGGATTCCAGAGGCTAGTGTCAGGAGCCAGTCAGGAGCTCCTTGCCAGTTCACCTCACGGGTTCGCCAGGAGTCACTGGGAAGCAAGGAAGGAGTCGGGATGTGGCTAGCCCTGTGCAGGGTTCCCACCTTCCTCTGACTGCAGCCCAGCTTCTGTGTCTTTCCTCCATCAGCTCTCAGTGCCTTCGTTCTGAAGTTGCGTTATAAATGCACCAGCCATCTTGATCTGTTATTGGCAGCTATTCCACCTAATATGTTGTATTTTTAATTGAGCCTCTAAGAGGGTGCAAAACCGGATATAGGAGACCCTGATTCAGTCCACTGTATAGATGTGGAATATGAGGTTGTGTGTCCATTTATATGTGGATTTTTTTCTGCCGCTGCTGCCACTGACACAGCAAGACAAACTCTCCTTTTCTTTTGCCTTCTCAGCCTACTCAATGTGAAGATGATGAGGGCGAAGACCTTGATAATGGATCACTTCCACTTGGTGAATAGTAAATACATTTTCTCTTTTGATTTTCTTAACATTTGAAAAATCTAGCGTACTGTACTATGGGAATACAATATATAATACAGATAACATACAAAATATGTGTTAATCAATTTTATCAGTAAAGCTTTTGGTCAACAGTAGACTATTTGTAGTTATGTTTTTGGCGGCTCAAAATTTATATGCAAATTTTCAACTGCATGGCTGGAGGGGGTGGTCAATGCCTCTAACCTCTGCATCTTTCTACAATAAAGAATACAAAATGTCAAATATTGGTCTGATTTTCTTTCATGGATCATGAGTATTATAAGACTCTTTCATAAGAAGGTCATGATAGGTCATGAGCATTATAAACTTATTTTGGTGTAGCATACAAATTACTTAGAATACTGCGCCCTTTTTAGGAAACTTTCGTTACTTTACAGACATTAATAGTACTAAGAATACTGGGGCCCTAATGTCTGTAACCCCATTTGAAGCAGTGGCTCCATACAGGGAGAGATAAGACAAGAAGACCTCAGGCTCTTGCCCGCCTTTCACTAAACCAAGACTATCCCTCGGAGAGCCACTTGCCATTGTCTGTTATTTAGAGATTTTGCCTGAGGGCAGAAGTAAACCATAAAACAGATAGTTCTTAATCTTTTCCCCCAAAGAACTGATTTTATTTTCAACAAATCTTGGGGAAGTTCAACCTTAATGTACTCTCAAAAATAGTGATACTTGTGGGATAAGATAAATAGGAAGAGATTCCAGATAGAGGCTGAACTGTAGGCTGGTTAGATAACAGAAGAGAAATGAAACACCATGGAGGAGCCCTCCTGATGTCAGAAAAAAATGTCAAACACTGACCTCAGAATGTTTTTTTTCAAAGGAGTCAGACTCTGAGTGGATCACTTTGTAGAGCAGTTTGTGCCCCAGGACATTTTTGAAAACAATGGAGCAATCAGCTGGCAATTACTAAGGTTTAATAGTTGGATGTGTCAGAGAAAGAGGAAGAAAGTCTTACAAAAGCCACTGTTCCCAAAGCTGAGTTTCCCTGAGGAGTAACATTAAAAGCTTAACAATTGGAGGGAAAAATTGACTTCACCAAAATAATTAGGACAGTCACTAAACACATAAACAAGCCAATAATGATAACATACATTGAGTGAAAGCAGAAGTAACCAGAGTTGCTCTATTATCAAAGATAGCCAGTTTCCAACAGAAATTTTGAGGCATGCAAAAACACTGGAAAGCATGACTTATTCGCTAGAAAAAAAATCAAACAACAGAGACAGCCTATGAAGGTGACCAGAGGTCATATTTATCAGAAGAAGACTTTAAAGTGGCTATTATAATCATGTTCACAAAATTGAAAAAGAAAACTATGATTAAAGAAAGTTCTGATTACAATGATTCATCAAATTGATAATATTAATAAAGAGATAAATGTTGTAAAACAGAACTAAAAATAAATTTTACAGTTAAAAAGTACAATAACTGAAATGAATAATTTTCCAAAACAATTCAAAAAGATGTTTCAACTTGTAAAGAAAGAATAAAAACTCAAAGGCATTGCAATGGCGATTACGCTAAGTGAAGAATAAAGAGAAAAATGAATCAAGAAAATAAAAGAAATTAAGATAAATATGGACATGGTTGAGCACACCATCAGAAATGTAATGGGACTTCCAGAGAAAGAAAGGAGAATGAAAAAAACAGAAAAATATTCAAAGAAGTAATATCTGAAAATATTCCAAATGTATTGGATAACAGTAAGTTATACACCTACAAACTCAACAAACTCCTAGTAGGATCTGTGTAAAGACAATCACAAGCAGATTGTCTTATACATTGTCTTCTACAATCTTACAGATTGTACAGCAAAAATGTTGAAAGTCAAATACAAGGAGAAAATATTAAAAGCAGGAAAAGTGACACATTACTTACAAAGGAGCTTGCAATATACTGAATGCTTATGATTCTCAAAAGTTGGTATGTTGAAATCCTAACCCTGAGGTGATGGTATTGAGTGATGGGGTCTTTGGAAGGTTGGAAGTTTGGCACTGAATCTGCCAGTACCTCAATCTTAGACAATTTTTTACAATTCTTACAACCGTAAGGGTATATACCCCAGACAACGAAGCTCATTCAATATCTCATTATTGTAAGTATAATTGAGAGTATAATTCTTACAACTGTAATAAGATAGAGCTCAAATAATTTTTATAGCTGACATTAATACAGGAGTTATTATGAAATCATTTTTAGGCAGCTAGAAAGGGGAAAGTTCTCAGTGGAATTTTCCTTTAATAAAAAGCAGCCTCCAAACTATTTATTCTCTAACAGAAAGCAGCCTGAGAAGTCAGGCATAGATATGCAGACTAGGAGCTTTTACATGTAAATGACAGCAGTTGTACCTGGAAGCCACATACTTTCAGTACCACCTCTCCTGCCCTCTTTTCCTGTCACCCCTTATACGGGCATCATGGCAGCCTCCAGGTGAAACCACGTGTACAAGTATCAAGGTCATGGCCAGGTGGAAGCCACATTTGCATAACAAAAGACTAGAATGGGCGGGCCAGTCTTTTCCTGGGCTATCTGAATGGCACACCTGGTCAAACCCATGCCCTGAGCCCTAGATAAATCAATCACTGACTCCTCAAGCTTCTGTACAAAATGATTGCATTCACTGCAAACAGGACACCTTCTTTTGGGCAACCGGGTTTCTCAGCATGAAGAAGCATTTTATCTCCCTTTTCTTCTTTTTCTATTAAACTTTCCACTCCTAAACTCACTCCTCATGTGTGTCTATCTTTTGAATTTTTCTCACACAAGACCAAGAGCCAGGGTGTATACCCCAGACAACAGAGTCATTCCAATATCTCAGTATAAACAATTCAGTTCAGAATCATATTTTCAAAGTGTTCAAAAATCAAAAACAAAAACAAAGTAAAAAAACTTTCAACCAAGGATCATACATCCATCAAAGTTCACTTTTCAAAAAGAAAGGTAAAATAAAAACTTTTCAGGATAAACATCAGCTAAGAGACTTTTTTTGCTAGAAGACCCACCTTAAAAGAACTGCTAAAAACGTTCATCAGCCTAAGAGCATTTAACTTCAGTTATTTATTTGAATCTACATCAATAAGAGTAATTACATGATTATATATCAGTATGAATACATATTTTTCCCCTTGTTTCTCATAATCGATTTAAGAAACAATTGCATATGTAATTAAAAAATTTTTAAAGCATATGCAACTGCCCTTTAAATTAGTTAAGAGAAGCAAGGAGAAAATATTATATATAAAATGTATAGTTGTGACTACAAATAGAGAAATGTTGAAACCAGACATAGAAGGAAAAACTTCACATATTCATAGTTATTTGTAGGGGCTAAATATCAAAATAATAGAACTCATGGATATACACAGTAGAAGGATGGTTACTAGAGGCTGAGAAAGTACTGGGGAACAGTGGGGAAGGAGTTGGGAATGATTAATGAGTACAAAAAAGTAGTTAGAAAAAATAAGTTAGACCTAGTATTTGCTAGCACAACAGGGAGACTATAGTTGAAAATTAATTGTACATTTAAAAATAACTACAAGGATATAATTGGATTATTGTAATACAAAGGACAAATGCTTCAGGTGATAGATACCTCATTTACCCTGATGTGATTATTATGCATTGTATGCCTGTATCAAAATATCTCATGCAACCCAAAATATATACACCTATTATGGACCCCCAAAAATAAAAAAATAAAAAGTTAAAAACATTTAAGTGTAATATATATACTAATAACATCACAGAGGAGGTAGAACAAAGCTATATCATTACAGGTAGTTAAGTAATAATTTAATGTTGATTCTGATAAATTAGGTTAAAAAATGTAAACTATAGAGTAACTTCAAACTTTTAACTCAAAAGTATAGTGAAAATATAAATAAATTAAAACACTTAGATATCCATTTGATGAAAGATGAGTCAGGGAAAGAAGGATAGAGGAACAAAAAATGCATGAGATATATAGATAAACAAAAAGCAAAATGACAGACAAATCTAGGTATGTCAATAATAATAACAACAATCGTGAATGAATGATACAACCTAATCAAAAGGTAGAGATTATAAGATTGCATTAAAATATCCAAGAGATGTAAAATATCCAAGAGACACAGATGCAGATATTAATAAAATGAAAATAAAATTGAAATAATCAATAAAGCTAAAATTTTCTCTGAAGAGAACAAAAAAATCATCAAATCTGTAGCCAGATTAGTCAAGAAAAAGAAAAAGACTTAATTTGATAGAATCAAATTCAAAGATACAACTAGGATAAAAGTATAGAAAATGAGATATCATGAAACTAGGAATCAAAATAAACTAGATACTGATACTGGAGAAAACAGACTTTAGAACAACAAAAATGTTACTAGCTACAAGGAAGTACATTTCAGAATAATAAAATGGTCAATCTACCAGGATTATAAACATAAATTTACCTAATAAAATAAAATGAAAATAAAAGACAATAAAAAATAGAGAATAAATTAATAAAATAGAGAATAAAGAATAACAGAAAATCAACAGAGCCAAAAATGTTTCTCTAAACAACAAAATTGTCAAATTGTTAGCTAGATTAATAAAATTAAAGAAAAGAGAGAGAATACTTAATTTACTAGAATCAGAAATGAGAGCAGGCACATTACTACCAACCTTACAGAAAGAAAAAAGATTATAAAACTGTGACTATGAACAACCATATAGTCACAAATTAGATAACTTAAAAGAAATGGGCAAACTCCTAAAAGGGTACAAACGACTAAAACTTACTCAAAAGGAAACACAGTATGAACAGAACTGTAACATGCAAACAGTTTGAAGAATTAATTATCAAAATACCACAAACGACAGGTCAGTTCCAGAAGTTTACTAATGGATCCCACCAAACATTAAAAAAATAAATAAATACAAATTCTCCACAAACTCTTTCAAAAGATAGAGGAGGATGAACCCTTTCCAATTATTTTTATGAGGTCAGTTTATCCTGATACCAAAATCAAACAAAGATATCACAAGAAAAGAAACATACAGACCAATATCTCTGATGAATATGTTTTCCAAAATCCTCAATGAAATAAAACTAAATCAAATACAGCAGCATATAAAAATAATTATGCACCATGACCAAATGGGATGTTTCCAGAGATGCAAGTTTAATTCAACATGTGAAATTCAACTAATGTAAAACATCGTTTGTTAGAGTAGGCAGATAGCTAGATATGAACATGGGGGAAGCTCCTGAGAAAGGAAAAGCCTGGGAAGGTTCACTCCCCACTCCCTAGAGGGGCCAATCAAAATTTGCATGTTAATAGCATCTCTAATGCTAGAGTGGGTGGATCTAAGTCAAATGTGGTTAGGAAAAAGAGGAAGTACTTAGGCAGAAAGAAATATCACCGAACACCTCTTAAGGTGCCACAATTATCATTCACTCTGCCATTAAAATGTCAGAATGTCACTAGCTACATGTACAATCCTAAGAGCAACCTGGCTCCATAAGTACAGATTAGGGCAAATGAGAAAATTCCAAAGAGATATGCAGGCACAATAGGTAAAGATTTGATCACTATACAACCTTCCTGGGATGGTGGTAATTATCAGGGCTGCTGTCAGACAGAATTTGTATTGAATCACCAGCTGTATTAGTCTGTTCTCACACTGCTATAAAGATATACCCGAGACTGGGTAATTTATAAAGAAAAGAGGTTTAATTGACTGACAGTTCTGCATGGCTGGGCAGGCATCAGGAATCTTACAATCATGGCAGAAGGGGAAGCAGGCACATCTTACGTGGTGGCAGGTGAGAAAGAGCAAGCAAGAACAGGGAAAGTTGCCTTATAAAACCATGAGACCTTACAAGAGCTCATTCATTATCATGAGAACAGCATGTAAAACCACTCCCATGATCCAGTCACCTTTCACCTGGTCCCTCCCTTGACACATGGGAATTATGGAGATTACAATTTGAGATGAGATTTGGGTGGGGACACAAAGTCAAGCCATATCACCAGCCCAAGTATGCACATTAACCAACAGTAAGGGAGGATCCTACAAGCCTGTGGGTGGGGAGTAAGGTGGGACTTAAGGCAGGAGTGGGAACACTAGACAAAGAAAAAAGGCAGACTTGAGGCAGAGGTGGAGATTGCACAGAATCTTCAGAGCTCTTTTCCCTGCATGATCAACCCACTCCTCTACTGGGGCATCCCTCTTTATTAAATTTTTCTTTCCTGCAATAAGCTCTTTATACTGTATTTCATTTCAATAAAGTTCTCTGCTATGTTTGATGTTGGTACTGACTCTTGGTCAAAATTGTTCTTCCAAGTTAGACAAGAACTCGGACATCTGCTCTTTCTGGTAACAATCTCAACAGAGTAAAAATAAATCATATGATCATTTAATTAGATGCAGAAAAAGAATTTAATGAAACACAACATCCTCTCGTGATATAAACAATTAGGAAAATTGAAATAGAACTTTTTCAACCTGATAAAGGATGATATGGTTTGCCTATGTCCTCACTGAAATCTTATCTTAAATTCCCACGTGTTGTGGGAGGGACCCATTTGGAGGTAATTGAATTATGGAAGTAGGTGTTTCCTGTGCTGTTCTTATGACAGTGAGTAAGTCTCACGAGATCTGATGGTTTTATAAGGGGGAGTTTCCCTGTACAAGCTCTCTCTTTGCCTGCTGCCATCCATGTAAGACATGACTTTCTCCTCCTTGCCTTCAGCCATGATTGTGAGGACTCTCCATCCACGTGGAACTTAAGTCCATCAAATTTCTTTCTTTTGTAAATTACCCAGTCTCGGATATGTCTTTACCAGCAACGTAAAAACGGACTAATACAAAGGACATCTACAAAAAGCCCATAGCTAATAATATCAGACTTAATGGTAAAAAACTTAATGATTTTTACCCTGGTGTTCCTCCACTCATCGGAGCCATATCAAAACAACCCAAAGAAAAAATTCACAAAATATCTGAACTGACATTCCCCCGAATAAGATATCTGAATGAGTGATAAAGCTATGTAAAGATGTTCATCATCGTTGATCAGGGAAATAAAAATTAAAACCACTATGAGATAACACTTCACACCTGCTTGGATGGCTAGAATTTAAAAAGCCAGACAATCAGTATTGGTAGGGAAATGCAGCAATTGAAATCCTTAGTCAATTAAGGATTGCAGCCATTTTGTAACACAGTCTGTCAGTCTCAAACAAGTAAACATAGAGTTGCTACATAAAACAGCAAGTAGGCTTCAAGGTAAATATCCCAAATAATTGAAAACATATGTCCTTGCAACAACTTACACATGAATGTTTTTAACAGCATTTTTCATAAAAGCTAAGTGGGGAAATAACCCATGTCCATCAAGTGATGAATGGATAAGCAAAATATGAATGTATCTGTGAGAAATATTAATTAAGTTCTAAGCCTACAACTGACTGAATGGACCCCGTTTTGACCAAGGGGACCCCCAGAAAAATTGGACGCTGAGTTCACTACTACAACGAGATGGGAAGTTCACCTTATTATACCTCCTCCCTCACTAACCTTCATTAGGCTTTCATCTCTAAGTGCTAAATAGAAACCAGCGCTCTCAGAAGACTCCACATTGATAATGTTTATGTCAATGAAAAGAGTCAAACTCGAAAATATTTGAAGATATTTATTCTGAGCCAAATATGAATGACCGTGGCCCATGACACAGCCCTCAGGTGGTCCTGAGAGCACGTGCCCAAAGTGGTTGGGGTGCAGCTTGGTTTTATACGTTTTAGGGAGGCATACGACATCAATCAAATACATTTGAGAAGTACATTGGTTTGGTCCAGGGGCTTCCAGGTTATAGGTAAATTTAAACGTTTTCTGGTGGGCAATTTGTTACGTTTGTCTAAAGACCTGGGATCAATAGAAAGGAAATGTTGAGGGTAAGAAAAAGATTGTGGAGACCAAGGTTCTTTTGAAGTCTCATAGTGGCTGCCCTTAGAGACAATAGATGACAAATATTTCCTGTTGAGACTTTGAAAAGGTGCTAGGCTCTCAGTTAATCTCTTCAGGATTGGGAGGGCTTGTAAGAAATAGATCTAGTTATGTTAATAGAGATTCTTTACAGATGCAAATTGACCCCACCCCCAAACGATGGCTTTGCAGGGCCATTTCAAAATATGGCAAAGAAACATGTTTTGGGATAAAATAGCTTGATTTTCTTCTTTGTCAAGTAATGTTATGCTAGAGTCAGATTGGAAAGTAAGTCACAATATATAGGGTTAAATAAAACCAATGCGATGAGAAGTTACGGTTTGTAGGGCATGACTTCCCAGGGCTCTTAGAAAGGAATTTGGGCAAGATAAGATAAAATCAGAGCTTAGGCCTCAATTACTAGCTTATCTTCCCAGGAAGAAACAAAGATAAAATGAGATTGATCATTTCTTCACTCTTCCAGAGGCCTCTGGTTTTTCTAGTCTCTTTTTCTTCAAATGTTCTCCATCTCTTATGTAAAATGTAGATTTACTGGGCATTAACTAAAGTCTCAGAAGTGTGTAATCACTCATCTCACTGCTGCTCTATCTTTTTTTAAAATTTTATTTATTTTTTATTTTTATCTCAATAGATTTTTGGGGAGCACGTGGTGTTTGCTTACATGGGTAAGTACTTTAGTGGTGATTTCTGGGATTTTGGTGCACCTGTTACCCAAGTAGTGTACACTGAACCCAATGTGTACTATTTTATCCCTCACCCCCATCCCAACCTTTCTCCCAAGCCCAGAAAGTTCTTCATATCATTCTTATGCCTTTGCATCATCATAGCTTAGCTCCCACTTATAAGTGAGAACATACTATGTTTGGTTTTCCATTCCTGAGTTACTTCACTTAGAATAATGCTCTCCAACTCCATCCAGGTCACTAAGAATGCCATTATTTCATTCCTTTTTATGGCTGAGTATTATTCCATGGTGTATATATATATATATGGGGGGGAGAGAGAGAGAGAGAGAGAGAGAGAGCACATTTTCTTTATCTGTTCATTGATTGATGGGCATTTGGGCTGGTTCCATGTTTTTGCAATTGCAAATTGTGCTGCTATAAACATACATGTGCAAGTGTCTTTTTTCATATAATGACTTCTTGTCCTCTGGATAGATACCCACTAGTGGGATTGCTGGATCAAATGTTAGATCTACTTGTAGCTCTTTAAGGAATCTCCACACTATTTTTCATAGTGGCTATACTAGTTTACATTCCTACCAGCAGTAGTAGAAGTGTTCCCGTTTCAACCGTATCCACACCAACATCTATTATTTTTGTGTTTTTAAATTATGCCCATTCTTGAAGGTGTAAGGTGGTATTGCATTGTGGTTTTGATTTGCATTTTCTTGATAATTAGTGATAATGGCATTTTTTTTCTTTTCTTTTTTTTTTTTTTTTTTTGGCCATTTCTGTATCTTCTCTTGAGAATTGTTTATTCATGCTCTTAGCCGACTTTCTGATGGGATTATTTATTTTCTCCTTGCTGAATTGTTTGAGTTCCTTGTAGATTCTGGGTATCGGTCCTTTGTCTGATGCATAGTTAATGAAGATTTTCTCCCATTCTGTGTGTTGTCTTTTTACATTGCTGACTATTTATTTTGCTGTGCAGCAGTTTCTTAGTTTAATTAAGTCCTATCTATTTATCTTTGCTTTTGTTGCATTTGATTTTAGGTTCTTGGTCATGAAGTCTTTTCCTAAGCCAGTGTTTAGAAGGGTTTTTTCGATGCTGTCTTCTATAATTTTTATGGTTTCAGATCTTAGATTTAAGTCTTTGATCCATCTTGAGTTGATTTTTGTATAAGGTGAGAGATGAAGATCCAGTTTCTTTTTTTTATATGTGGCTTACCAATTATCCCAGCACCATTTGTTGAATAATGTCCTTTCCTCACTTGATGTTTTTGTTTGCTTTGTCAAAGATCAGTTTGCTGTTAAGTATCTGGCTTAATTTCTGGGTTCTCTATTCACTTCCATCAGCCTATGTGCCCCTTTTTTTTTTTTTTTTTTTTTTTTTTTTTTGAGATGGAGTCTTGCTCTGTCGCCCAGGCTCAAGTGCAGTGGCATGATCATGGCTCACTGCAACCTTTGTCTCCCGGGTTCAAGCAATTCTCACGCTTCAGCCTCCTGAGTAGCTGGGATTATAGACGGCCACCACCACGCTGGGCTAATTTTTGTATTTTTAGTAGAGACAGGGTTTCACTATGTTGATCAGGTTGGTCTCGAACTCCTGACATCGTGATTCCCCCACCTCGGCCTCCCAAAGTGCTGGGATTACAGGACTGAGCCACCGCACCCGGCCTACGTGCCTATTTTTTATACCACTACCATCCTGTTTTGGAGACTACAGCCGTATAATATAGTTTGAAGTCAGGTAATGTGATGCCTCCAGATGTGTTCTTTTTGCTTTTTTAAGGAAAATGTGTAAATATGTTACTAAACCTCCTGAGAGTCTCTTTGGAAAAAAACAGCCATAAATGTGTCTGTAACTTATGTTTTTCCTGGGTATGTCCTCAGGCTGGCTCAAGAAAACTCAATGAGTTGGGAATGATGCCTGAGTCTCTCATTTTGATTGCCACACGCAATGCGATATTATTTGGTCATGCAAAGGAATGAAGTATTAATATCTACAATAACATGGATAAATCTTGAAAATGCTATGCTAAATAAGCTTGTCAAAAAAGACCACATATTTCATTCCAGTGCAATGCTTAGAACAGGAAACTATATAGAGACAGAAAGTAGATTAGTTATTGCTAGGGAGTGGGGCATATATGTGGGGATAGGGGATAGTAGCTGAAATTCACAAGATTTCTTTTCGCAATGAGGAAAATATTCTAACATTAACTGTGGCAGTATTTTTCCTTATCTGTGAATATACTGAAATGATCCTTAACATTTAAACGTGCAGTTTATATGGATGAAAAGTATCTCACTAATGCTATTTAAAAATAAGAAGTTACCCCTAAAAAGAATTAAATACTGATATATATGATCAGATCAGGTGAATCATATTTTGCAATCTGATAGAGCAACATGGCTGTTGAGTTACAGAAAGGACTGAAGAAATTGATGTGAAGTGAGCAAAAAAGAAAATACTTAGAAAACAAGGGTTTTTAAATATGTGTTCATAATTCAGGAAAGTGATTAATGTAATGTTCCTCAATAGTAGTGACACATTTTTATTATAGAAAGCAGGAGATAGTAAAAGGGAATATGGCATGGTGGATTCTCTGAATCCCTAACCACCAGGCAGGGGATGGCTGGAAGTCTGTTTATGCGTAGGCCTTCCACAGCCTGGGGTTCAAGAAAGAAATTTTATCTTCAGGCAGAAAAAGAAGAAAAGACAAAGTCGGCGAATTTTTTTTTTTCAGGGAATACTTAGTGTTGCAGTGTATTAAAATGAGAAATGAAAAGTCAGTCCTCAGGCTAAAATCGAGTTATGCTAATCAAGGGTTTTGTCAGATGAGAAAAAACCTTAACATTTACTGAGCGCTCACTTTGCTTCCTATTGTGCTTACAGAAGAGAAAGGTCAGGCACAGCGATATCAGGTTTCAGAAACTTGGCCATCACAATTTGGTAATGATAGAGGAAAGAGAGCAAGGAATTAAACAATGTGAGATCTTCTTATTATAATTAGACATAAACTAATTAAGATTTATTAGAGACTAGGGGAAGACTATTAGGGAGAGAAAGGGCTTAGTCAAAGAGGCTTGTGTATAAACCCAGTTAAAATATTAGGAATATATATATTTTTTAAGAAATCACTTTTACGTCATTTATTTCTGGTTATTATCTCACTATTAAAGTGGTGTTTCTTAATCACTTAATTATAGCTATGTAATTTTTGAATATATTAGTACTTAAGAACCCTATTGACAAGTGAATTGTCCTCAATATTATACAAATGTTTAAATAATTCTGAAATTAAATTTTCGAATCACATTATTGTTGGGAGGAATATATTCATATGATTGATGTATTATCTGGTGGAAATAGAATTATTAGTTAGAGAATAAGATTTAGTACAGAATTAAAAGTTGTTTCTGTTATTTTAATGCAAATAAAATAGTGCTCTAGCCCTTGAATATGGTGGTAACTAATAAGGTTTTTTCATTTACAGGTATTTAACATAATATTTTCCACAAAGATTGAGTCAACTAAATGGATGCAGAAGAATGAAATATTACCACTTTCATAATTCTTTAGCAGTGCAGGTTACGTTCTACAAAGATCATTTTATATTCAAATAAAACCATGACCTGATCTTCCTGATTGTTAGCGTGATCTATTTTTTCTCACTTACTTAAAGCAAGATAATTCCCCTTGAAAACAGTCAAGTAATAATTTTGTGTTAAAATTCTCACCTAATTTAGGTATTCAGAATTTTGTGAAGATGGTTAGAAAAATGAAAAGTAAAGTTTGCTTCATTTTCAATAGCTTTAATGTCCTAAAGTATCATCTATAAAAAACATATGATTTTTTCTGTGTGTTGTATAAGATAATGATACTTGTGGTCTAATACTGTAACTTTTTTAGATGCTTTACCTTTCGGTATGTGAACGATCTTAACTGTTTCTCTAATTGGCTGGGTGACAATAAGACAGTTTGATCTTAATTAGGGGTTAGAGCTTTCTTCTTGTTCATGTCAGTTGTAAACATTATAATTATAAAATTGGTATAGTGGAGAAGGAAAAATAAAAACTCATTGGTATGATTTAAGGAAAGTAATTTATTCTGGGTTGCTTAAGGTTACTGTAAAAAAAGACAGAGACATAGGATACATAGTGATGTAGATACATGAATATGCAGGGCTAAAAATATTGCTTTGGTATAATTTAAAATAGTGTATTTGAAACATATTTTCTGTTAACAAGAACAAAAAGGAAGATTAAAATATATCCCATAGGATATATGATGTAGGCTATTTTAATAAAAATATCGTATCTGAAGGCAGTTATATCTCTGTCCTGTAAAACTGACGTTCCATGTTTTTACATATTTACATGGATAAGTTTAAAAATAACATAAGACTTCACTGGCGTTTGCCTCCTTTTTTTGTACTGTCTAATATATCCATGCTAATTCTGGTTGGGGTACTGGCAATATCGTATTATTTTTCATTCTTTGTATTTTTTGGATTCTTTAAAAACTAATCACATATAAAATATTATACTTTATTAAAATCTGTTGGGTACAAACTCTACAAAGTTTTGTATTTGTTCACTGCTATCTGCCCTATCTCCATTGACATGTGCTCCTTTACAAGTATTATATTGAGTAGCATTTTACTTAGTTCAAATGTACAAAAAAGCACAGAGTGAATCATCAGTACACAAACACAACCATGTATCCTCCACTCAAGTTGCCTAAGGTTAGATTCCCCAGAAACAGAGATGGGCACAGGGATGTGAGTACCCAAGGTTATGGATGAAGTTCTTTGGGCAACTCTGTGAGCAAAAGGGTGAAGCTTGAAAGGGAGTTAGGTAAGAACATACTCTCAAGAAAAGTTTAGGTATGGCTGCGTCAACAGGAAAAGACCCCTGGAACATCAACTGCAGCAGTGTTTTCCTCTTTGAAGCAGGGTAACTGGCCATGAATAATGTGAAAAGGCTTCTTGGTAGGATGGCTCCTTTCATTTAAAGGTAGGTTTCTGGAGAAGAGGTGAAGCTGGAAGCAATAGGAAGTCAATGTTTCCAGCAACTGAGTAATGAGTGGGCCAGGGTCTGGGCAGGGCCTCACAATGTCCTCTTCAGAGGTAACTAAGTAGAATTATTTGAGGGAGCGGTCTTGGGCTTCCTTAGATTATAGTGATCTCAGGGTGTGGGACTTCTTATGTTGCAGTGGCCTCCTCTTAGGGGAGGTGGAAGCTTCACATTTCTTAAACACTTTGTTCTTTTTTTTTTTTTTTTTTTTTGAGGCGGAGTCTCGCTCTGTCGCCCGGACTGGAGTGCAGTGGCCGGATCTCAGCTCACTGCAAGCTCTGCCTCCCGGGTTTATGCCATTCTCCTGCCTCAGCCTCCGGAGTAGCTGGGACTACAGGCGCCCGCCACCTCGCCCGGCTAGTTTTTTTTGTATTTTTAGTAGAGACGGGGTTTCACCGTGTTAGCCAGGATGGTCTCGATCTCCTGACCTCGTGATCCGCCCGTCTCGGCCTCCCAAAGTGCTGGGATTACAGGCTTGAGCCACCGCGCCCGGCCAACACTTTGTTCTTTATTGGCACAATATCACTTTCAATACATTCTATTAATCAAAGAATATCACAAGGCCTGCCTTAAATCAAGGCAGGAATTATTGCAACTCTTTTAGATACTATCAGAATTATTAAGTATGGTGTTTATTGCAAATGTTTTGTAGATGACCTTGTATTTTCAGATGAAAAAGCAAGCACAGCAGTACACTGAATTGGGTCAAAGAGACCTAGCCAACCCAAGGTAATATTATTTTCCCTTCCTAATTGTGAATCTTAGCCAACCCCTACGGATTGAATCAAAGGCCTCCCTCCTTCTTAGAGCTGGGTAGGATAGTGAGTTAACCACCTGTATTGAATGTAGGGATAGAAATTCGATTCTCGTTCTTTGCCAAGATTCACCAGCACACTCATACAGACGCATGTGACGCTTAGTCCCTTCTCTCCTTAAGTGAGCTTATGTTACGGCAGGGAAGGGTAGAGGGATCAGGAGATACACGAGTAAGTGAACTCCTTCAGATTTAATGTCATGGAGGCTGCATGTAGCTTGAACAAATGAAATTCATTCATCCCACTGGAAACTCTGTATCAGGTAGAAAGATAATCATTACTGAACTCATCTATTTCTGCTTTGTGGACCCCTTTATCCAATAGTAACATCTACTTTGTTCTCTGGTTGGTCCCTGTATATCCTTTAGGTGACTCAGGCTTAGCTCATACAGAAGGAGACATTTTTTTAATGACTCCAATTAAAATGTATTTCTTTTTGCTGCCCATGTTTCATGACATCTCTTATCCTTTTCCCAGTTTTCTTATGAGGGTGAGAGGAGTTTTCCAAAGCAGTAAAGATGACTACAAGTATTTATACAGATATCTTGACTCAATTTCTCCTTCTCCAGTAGGTAACCTCATCAATATTGTAATTCTAATCTCGGTCAGTAAGAGCCCGCTATTAGTGTCTCATCTTCCCATGGGAGTTTGTCTGTCTCATGGAAATCTCCCTGAGAAGGTCAATGTTCCTTCACATCTCAGTGCTTTTTTTTTCCTTTGAGATGGAGTCAGAGTCTCCCTCTGTTGCCCAGGCTGGAGTGCAGTGGCACGACATCGGCTCATTGCAACCTCCACCTCCCAGTTTCAAGTGATTCTCCTGCCTCAGCCTCCCGAGTAGCTGGGATTACAGGTGTACACCATCACACCTGGCTAATTTTTGTATTTTTAGTAGAGATGGAGTTTCTCCATATTGGCAAGGCTGGTCTTGAACTCCTGACCTCAGGTGATCCGCCTTCCTCAGCCTCCCAAAGTGCTGGGATTACAGGTGTAAGCCACCTCGCCTGGCCATATCTCAGGCCTTTAATGAAATAAAAGTGTTTTTCTTGTTCTTAAAACCATCCACTATGAAACATGTTGGATAGGTGATATCTTTCAAATGTTGATTCAGAAATGGGGTCTCTTCTGTCTTAATTCCTGTGGCTTAAACAACTGTAAATATCATTTCTACCAGGGTAACTGCTACCAAAGTTTGTATATGTTTTCCTTCCGAAACTCACGTTGAAATGTAATTGCCGTTGTAACAATATTAAGAGGCAGGACCTTTAAGAGGTGATTAAGCCATAAGAACTTCACTATGAAGGGTGGGATTGGTGCCATTATTAGAGCGAGTTCAGCCCTTCTTGCTCTCTCTTGTCCTTCTGTCTTCTCTCATGGGATGATTCAGCAGGAAGACCCTCATCAGATGTTAGCTCCTTTATCTTGCACTTCTGAGGCTCTAGAACTGGGAGACAATACATTTCTGTTCGTTATAAATTATCCAGTCTCAGGTAATCTGTGAGACCAGCAAAAACAATAAAACAGTAACCTTGGAAGTCATATCCATTTTAAGGATGATAAACAGAGAGAATCACACATGGGAGATCGTGATGTGATAAGTCTGCAAGTAGCTGACATAACTTTTACCTTTATTTATTGGTCTAGACTCAGTCATTTTCCCAATCTATAACTTCAAAGGAGACTGGTAAACATAGTCTAGTTCTATGCACAGGAAGAATAAGCAGATTTGGTTGATCAGACATACATAGTCACAGTCTGTAACAAATAGCATTTCACCCTTCGTCCCAATCCCAGTGACGGCACCTATTTCCTTTGTCCAGTCAAAAGAATAGATTTTGAATGATGCAGGTTGTCTCTATTCTTTTCAGATATAGAGCTTCTCAGTCTGGTGACTTATAACTGAAGAGTTCAATTGTGTGCACTCCACCACATTTATTCATATCAACCCTATTAAATCAGGGATAGTGTATTTGAACTAAATTTCTTTTGTTCCATGACCTCTTGGTTTTTCTCTCAATTTAATGGCAGCTTCCTTGAGTCTATTAGAAGTAACTCCATCAGGTGAGAAGAAAATATTCATGTCTGAGGGTGAATATTAATATCTTTATCCCTTAAAGTGCCTTGTGTTTTATTTTATACCTCTGAACTATAGAGGCAAACAAGTTTTCCAACCTTTTAAATCCCTAAATTATTATTTTTATTTACTTTAATTTATTCATGTAAACAGGCTGATTCTTTCCTGAATTTATCTTTTTTCATGATGAGAGGAAAAGCCAAAACACATTATTACTCTGAATCATTTCAGGCTTTTCACTTAGATGTAGGCTCAGTGATCTGATTTCTGTGGGTACTCATTGTTTTCTGACATTACATAACATTGTTCCCTAGCCTTCCATCCACTGATATCCAGATGTCACTTGGTAAAAAGGGGCCTCTTAAACAGAGATTAGATTTGATGGAAATTTCAGCATATCTTCAGTCTTGGAAATTTCTTTGTTACAATATGTCTTGCCATCACCTTTTCAACGTACCTGATTTATTATCGTATCAATGACTACTGAAGGCATAGAGGAGGCCACAACTGAGTGAAAGACCCGTCTTCTAATCCTGGAAGTCTGATTATTGTTTATAGTCAGTTTCCCTTGTTTATAGTCAGTTTCCCTCAGATAGCTGAGAGAGGAGTCAAAACCTCTTTGCTCGGAGTCCTGCAGGTCAGAATGTGTTGGAATACCTTTCTGTTACTGATATCCAGTCTACTGAAAAGACAGATTGGGCAGAAGCTTTCCAGAGGTAAGCCATCACATGTATTAGTGTCATATTTTAATTACTTTTTATTATCCAGTTTGGTCACCATCATCAACAGAAACAGTCTAGTAATCTGGACATTTTCCTTTGTCCTAGGGAAAACACTTTCCAACTTCTGGTGGTATTCCTCCTAGACTGCACTCTTAAACGTGGTACTTAAAAATAAATACATATAATCTGTGTGATGACAGTAATTAAAATTTGATCGATTATTTCACTTTTTGGTGTTGCCTAGTCCAGTCTTAACTCTCCTGAAAAGTTAACCAGTGCAGGTTGATATGACTCCATGAAGGTTATTTCAGGTTTTCAGTTGGATTTAATATGGTGACTAACTTCTAGCCTGCTTATTTGAGTGCTTTCTCGTATTTCATGAAGTTAGTTAGCAAGGCAGAGAAAACATCATTGAGTCCTGAATACAGTGCATTTACAGACCTTGCCAACTTGCTTGGCAACAGTCACCATGCCTGGAATAATTAGGACTGTCAATCTCTGTACCATTGCCCATAAATCTCATCAACCTTTGCATAAATTCCACTTCAGTACTCTTCTCTGTCATAGTCATAAGAATTTAAGAATGACAATCACTTCACTTATTCATTTCTACATTATGCCTACATTCTAGCTTACTAGCTAAGACATATTCTTCTTATTGAGCGAAAAATGGTCATCTACTATTTCACTAATGAAAAGCGTTTATTTTTAGTCATTAAAATATTATAATAAATATAAATATATTAATGAATACAGATATTTTACAAAGCATATTCCAACCTGCAAAGATACAGCTAAAGGTGCAGCTATAAACATACCTCAATACATTCTTACAATTTTGTAAGATTAATATTTCTCCTGATAAGTCTTAACAATTAACATTATGTTGAAAGAGATGTAGTATAAAAGTCCCACTGAAAACATTAAATGTTGTTCATGTGTAAATGTGTTTGATTTTACTCTTGAAAACCAATTACAAATACATAGACATACATATATAAAGAGCCAGCACTTACAATAACTTAATTCCATAATACATAAGAAAAATTATTTTCTTAATAATTTTGTTCATAAATATTTCTCGTATCTATGGCTGCCTTTTTTATTATATCAAAAGCAAACTAGCCTCCCCTGCATTATATCAAAAAATAAAACAACCTTGCAAAGAAAATAAAGCAAGAATTTCCCATAATTGGAAACAATTATTCTTTAAATTACTCTATAGAAGTAAATAAATGTTACATACCTGCTAAACTGGTATTTACAAATAACTTTGAATTGCAAACCTAAAAATATCATGACACAAACATTTCTATGTATGTTATTTTTATTATTTGTTACTTAATGAATGGTAAAATTATTTTATTTATTTCATACATTCCTGATACAGCTATACAAACATATACACTATACTCATAACCAACAAACCTTAATAAAATAATGTATTTGTATTTATATTATAGTTTCCTGAATTTGAAAAAAAAAAAAAAGCAGAGGATTAATAAGCCACTTTCTTTCTTATTTCCCAAACATCAGTTTTCCACAGATTGACTCAACAGGAGCACAATATAGCATATATTTTATTTTCTTCTGTCATTGGATAGGCAAGAAAATTACTGGAAATGACTGTAGCTTTCCTGTCTTCTTCTCACATAGACCAGAGCTCATCTGCAGTTCTCTGATCTCACTGGGAACTCCTGGTACAGAGCAGAGAGAAATGCCTCTGGCCCCAAAAGAGAGTTTGACCCTGGCAAAATCCATGCCTTAGCCACTGAGCTTGCAGACCTGTGGGTCACTGGGCACAGATTGCCTGCGCTGAACTGCATTATCCCCTACACTCCTTCTGCTTAATGTCTCTGGAAGTCCTGACCGGGTCATGCCTGACCTAAGACCTTAAATCCTGTAACTGAAATATGGAGTGAAATCTTTTGGGGATATATAGCTGAAAGCAAAATAAATAACATTTAAAATAACCAGAAAATAATATTGACATTCTTTTTTGATTGACACAAGATAAATACCCAATTGTCATGATGAGTGAAATATGTATTTAACTTCAGGAATAGTATATCTTTCTCATCTACATAGTTTGATAATTTTAATCACCAGGTATATCTCTGTTCCTTTCTATATAACACTCTAGAGTCATTTTTTTTCTTAATGTACAATCAAGAGGGAAAGCTTTACAATCCACGTAGCAGTAGTAGGTATTGTCTTAACATCTTTAGTCATGTTTGGTCACATTTATTGTCCAAAAGAATAAAATGCAATGTGTAATTAGTGACAAGGAAATGTGGCAACTTTACATTATGTCATTCTTCTCACAAGCATTTAATAGTTGTTAAAAGTCTTCAAAGCGATTGGTTTCCAATGTGATTAGTTCGTAAGTTTAAGAAAAATAAACCTCATAATTTACCTCTGAAAACTGTAATTCTGAATAAGAATGATGGTAACGAGTATGCATATAATTGGAATAAGTTTGATTTTGTAGCGAAGCATGTGGAAAGAAGAATCTGGACAATCACTGGAGGGAAAACAGCATTTCTGGAGAGAAATAGGTAAACAGCATTTGAAAAAGCACAAGTCTAAGCAACAGTGAATTGAAACCATGCTGTGTATTGTTATAATTTAGTTTTATATTGAGTATTAAAAGTAATATAGAAAGTTATTCTGACACATAATTTTATTGTTTCTTATGGAAGACAAGAATCTTGTTTATCACGTAATACCTCAAGTAAGGCCAATCACTGTCCAAAATGAACTGCAAAATCACAATCTAAATTCAGGGACACGGACAAACTCAATACCTCAGTATTTAAAACAATTTTACTCCCAATTTGTCCAGAAAGTGTTAGAAAACAATAAAAATAACTGAATTGTTCTCCTTTTGAAATCCCTGAAGACATCAGATTCATAAATCAATTATTTCCCATGCACCAGAACATTTTGTTTCTGCCATTGGAGACACTAACGTGGTGTGAAAGTGAACTGAATTATTAAATTATAAGTGTAAATTAATCAAGATTTTCAGGACCTTTTTCACTACCCTGATTTTCTTATGCCTCCTCATTTTGGCTCTCTGACCTCATCTTTAACTGAACACACACACGTGTGTGCATGCACACACTAATCCGCCCCTCCAACAAACCATTTATTGGGTTGGAAAGTAACACTGGATTATTTAGATACTTTTGAGAATCATAGTCCATTGTTCTTTGATATTTTGTTTTCGCTGTATTCAGGTATGTTTATTGTGTTCTGTGTCAGAACAACCAAATAAAATATATTGATTCAGAAAAACTTAAAGAGTTTAAAGTCAAAGTGTAAGCATTTGAATTATTAAATGTACCATTACCATTTTAAATCTGTACAAAAATCTGATTCTAAAAAATTAAAATAAAGGATTTTTTTATGGTTAATGACAATAATACAGAAAAAGGCAATTTGTACTGGGAGAGAGGGGAGAGCAGATTTGCGCCCCTGATATTTTGTCTCTTGTATTGTTAATACTTCATTTTTGCTTTTGGAGATGGAGTCTTGCTCTGTCACCCAGGATGGAGTACAGTGGTGCGATCTTGGCTCACTGCAACCTCTGCCTCCAGGGTTCAAGTAATTCTCCTGCCTCAGCTACTGAGTAGCTGGGATTACAGGCACCTGCCACTGCACCCAACTAATTTTTGAATTTTTAGTAGAGATGGGGTTTCACCATGTTGGCCAGGCTGGTCTCGAACTCCTGACCTTGTGATCCACCAGTCTCGGCCTCCCAAAGTGTTGGCATTACAGGCGTGAGTCACTGCACCCAGCCAATATTTTTAATAATATCAACTAAAAAAGATATTTTGAAAGACAGCTTTAACTGTAAGTGCTAGCATATTGGGTCAGCAGAAGCATAATTTTCATGAAGGTAAAGAACTCTAAGGTGATGACTGTCAGGACTATGAAAGTCCAAAAATCTCTTTATACCTATTAAAGCATTGCTTGTCTAACTTCAGTTCTAAGTTGTGCATAGAAGATAGAAACTCATTCCCATTCTAATTCAAATAGTGAGTTTTCTCTTGCAATGGCATGTTTGAAAAAGGACAAATTAAAGACACTGTTCTTGAAAACTAAACAGCATTGTGGGAAGTATACATGCTTAGCATTTGTTATAGTTATTGTCCAAAGGAATAGAATCCAATGTTTATTTATGTCATTTTTCACATAAAAAAGGTGAAAAAAGTGGCTGTTAAAAGTCTCCAATGCAATAGCTACTTATGTTACTAACACTGGTTATGCAAATCTTTTTGTTTTTTATTCATGGATGATGATATGGTCTGGCTCCGGGTCCATACCTTACCTAAATCTCATCTCGAATTGTAATCCCCACATGTCCATGGGAAGGACCTGGTGGGTGGTGATTGGGTCATGGGGGCCGTTTCCCCCATGCTGTCCTCGTGATAGTGAGGAATTTCTTATGAAATTTGGTGGTTCAGAAGTGGCAGTTTCCTGGACACTTTCTCTCTCCTTCCACTGTGTAAGAAGTGCATTGCTCCCCCTTTGCCTTTCACCATGGATCTAAGACTCCTGAGGCCTCCCCAGCCATGGAGAACTGTGAGTCAATTAAACCTGTTTTCTTTATAAGTACCAGGTCTCAAGTAGTTCTTCATAACAGTGTGAAAATAGACTAATACAGAGAATTGGTACCAGGAGAGTGGGGTACAGCTATAAAGATAACCTGAAAATGTAGAAGCAACTTTGGAATTGGGTAACAGAAAGAGGTTGGAACAGTGTGTAGGGCTCAGAAGAAGACAGGAAGATGTGGGAATGTTTGGAATTTCCTAAAGACTTGCTGAATGGTTTGACCAAAATGCTGATAGTGATATAGACAATGAAGTCCAGGCTGAGGTGGTCTCAGATGGAGGTAAGGAACTTATTGGGGACTGACTAAGGTCACTCATGCTATGCTTTAGCAAAGAGACTGGTGACATTTTGCTCCTTCCCTAGAGATCTGTGGACATTTGAACTTGAGAGATATGGCTTAAGGTACTTGGCAGAAGAAATTTCTAAGCAGCAAAGCATTCAAGATGTGAACTGGGTGATTCTGAAAATGTTCAGTCATATGCAATCACAAAGAGATTATCTGAAAATGGAACTTTTATTTAAAAGGGAAGCAGAGCATAAAAATTTGGGAAATTTGCAGCCTGACCATGCAATAGAAAAGAAACACCCATTTTCTGGGGGAAATTCAAGTCTGCTGCAGAAATTTGCATAAGCAACAAGGAGCCAAATGTTAATAGCCAAAACAATGGAGAAAATGTCTCCAGGGCATATCAGAGATCTTTTTGGCAGCCCCTTCCTTCACAGGTCCAGAGGCCTAGGAGGGAAAAATGGTTTCATAGGCTGGGACCATGGCCCTGCTTCTCTGTGCAGCCTCAGGACTTGGTGCCCCGTGTTCTAGCTACTCCAGTTCCAGCCGTGGCTAAAAAGAGGCAAAGGTACAGCTCAGACCACTGCTTCAGGGAGTGCAAGCCCCATGCCTTGGCAGCTTCCAAGTGGTGTTGGGTCTGCAGGTGTACAGAAGACAAATGTTGAGCTTTGGGAGCCTCCACCTTGATTTCAGAGGATGTATGGAAATATCTGGATGTCCAGGCAGAAGTGTGCTGCAGCGCTGGACTTCTCGGGGAGAATCTCTACTAGGGCAATGAAGAGAGGAAATGTGGGTGTTGAAGCCCCCACACAGGGTCCCCACTCGTGAGAAGAGGGCCACTGTCCTCCAGACTCCAGAATGGTAGATCCATTGACAGCTTGCACCATGTGCCTATAAAAGCCTCAGGCACTCAACACCAGCCCATGAAAACAGCCACAGTCTGTACCCTGCAAAGTCATGGGGCTGAATAGCCCAAGGCTTTGGCAGCCCACTCCTCACATCAGCATGTCCTGGATGTGAGACATGGAGTCAAAGGAGATTATTTTGGAGCTTTAAAATTTAATGACTGCCCTGTTGGCTTTTGTACTTGCATGGGGTCTGTAGCCCCTTTGTTTTGGCTGGTTTCTCACATTTGGAATGGCAGCATGTACCCAATGCTTGTCCCCCATTGTATCTTGGAAGTAACTAAATTGTTTTTGATTTTATAGGCTCATAGGAGAAGGGACTTGCCTTGTCTCAGGTGAAACTTTGGACTCATAGTTTTGGGTGAATACTGTAATGAGCTAAGACTTTGGAGGTGTGTAGGGAAGTCATGATTGGTTTTGAAATGTGAAAGAGACTGCTGTTCTTAAAATCAAAGAAAAATGATGACATTTTGATACTTAAATTTTAATGAATTTACTAAAGAGCATCTTGATTCATTTTTGATACTCTCTGTGTTTAAAATAAAATACTTAGTTTATTAGAGAAACTCTACATTCCAGTAAAACATATGGACAATATACCCATATTGGCCAAAAACTCAGTGGTTGAAAAGTAACCTCAAATATATTTAAAAATGTGAAATAAAAGAGAATTTGAAGTATTCTATGGAAGTGCTTTTTTTTTTTTTTTTAGATGGAGTTTTGCTCTTGTTGCCCAGGCTGCTAATTTTGTGTTTTATTTTATTTTTTGTTAGAGACAGGGTTTCTCCATGTTGGCCAGGCTGGTCTTGAACACCTGCCCTCAGGTGATCCGCCCATGTCAGCCTCCCAAAGTGCTAGTATTACAGGTGGAAGTGCTTTAATGTTAACATTTGGCCAAACTATTTTAAAATTCTTCTTCCATACTTACAAGAATCGAAATGCAAATTATGAAATGAACACTATATAAAAGTAATTATGCTCAACATTATATTTTTTGTGGGTTTTTTTTTTTTTTTTTTTTTTTGAGACGGAATCTTGCTCTGCTGCCCGGCTGGAGTACAGTGGTGCGCTCCCGGCTCATGGCAAGCTCCGCCTCCCAGGTTCACGCCATTCTCCTGCCTCAGCCTCCTGAGTAGCTGGGACTACAGGCGCCCACCACCATGCTCGGCTAATTTTTTGTATTTTTAGTAGGGACGGGTTTTCATCATGTTAGCCATGATGGTCTCAATCTCTTGACCTCGTGATCCACCCATCTCGGCCTCCCAAAGTGCTAGGATTACAGGCATGAGCCACTGTACCTGGCCTTTTTGTGTTATTTTATAAGGTTGTGTAATAATCAGATACACAAAGAACAACTTTTGGTGTTCATTTAGTTTGAATGCATATATCTATTTGTGGCTTTTTTGTATTTTTAATAATGAATAGAGTCTCAGGTTTGCTGCAATTCTTCAAACAAATGTATCTTTTTTTTCCTTTTTTTTGAGACAGAGTCTCATTCTATACCTAGGCTGGAGTGCAGTGGTATGATCACGGTTCACCGGAGCCTCCTCCTACTGAGCTCAGATGATCCTCTCACCTCACCCTCCTGAGCAGCTGGGACTTACAGGTGTGTGGCGCCACATCTAGGCAAATTTTGTATGTTTTGTGGTGGCGGGATCTTGCCATGTTTCCCAGTCTGGTCTCAAGCTCCTGGACTCAAGTAATTCATCCGTCTTGGCCTTCCATAGTCCCGGCTTACTAATGTAATTTAAGAGACTTTACAAAATAGTGCAATGATTCAAATTGAATATTCTAAATTAGATTTATGCTGCTAGCATTTTTTTTTAAATTTAGGACATTTATTCGTATTTTCTTCTCTAAATATGTTTCCTTGTATTTTATATTCATATCAATATCTATATTTATATCAATATCTCTATATGTATTTATCTACAAACCTATTGATTTAGTTTTCATGTATGTTGTGGACTTTCGTATTAACTATTAACTATGGTAACAGCATATAATGTTAACCTCTTTGAGGGACTGTCATGTTATTCTCTCATATGCTCTATTTTCTTATCTTTTTAATTGTGATATTTGACTGTTATATTTTCTTACAATGGTTTAGCTATAAACATAAAAATACTATTAAGTTAATAATAGTATACTCATTTATTGGAGGGCTGACACTTCAATGACATAATTTGAAGTATAGAGAACAGTATCTTATCATTTGATTTATTTTTTAAAGTGTTAAAATACTTTAGTTGTATTTAATTAGGTTGATATTTTTAATTCTGATGTTATATGCCATGTAACGGAGTATCAAGTGACAAATTGTTAAGATATTTTTCCCCCAGGACTATAGTATGATCTCTCACTTTTTGAATGTATAAGCTTATGGAGACATATGTTACTTTATATTACTTCCCCCTGTGATTTGCATTTTCTAATGGCAACAAGTTAATATGAGAAAGGCACTGAAGTCAAAAAACATAGCATTGAAATAAACCTGTGTTATTACTAACAGCTGGGTACTGAGATGATGCTCTCTGCCTTCTAATGCTTAACATTTCTCTTGATTATTAGTTTTCCTTTTTGCTTATTTGTTGTAACTTTTTCCTTATTGCTCAGGTCAAAGTTTAGATATTAAGTTCATCATCTGAACTTTCGCTTGAAGGCAGTTATATCTCCTGTGTAAAAGTGAGGTCTTAACTTGTATAAAGCACAATATGTGATCCCATTTATTCATGCAGTTGGGGATCATCTAGCCCAGGCAGAACTGTGTCTTGTCTGTGCCTTGGCTTGCTTGAGGGCTGCTACCCAATCACAGCCCTCTCCTAGCAATCTAAAGGTGAGAAGAGGACACGCATTTACAAAGCAGTCTTTCAAAAAAATATTGGACTGTGGGGAGATTGATCCAATGTAGGCTTAGAACATCAGAATGTTCCTTTCCCTAATACTGTGACCAAATTACATTCTAAACCTTGGGAAAGACTAATCCTAGCTTTACCTTTTGAAGGTTGAATGGGGGTAGGGTAGCACCTTTTAGTTTCTGGAGATACCATCAAAACAGTGTCATATCATAAATCAGCTGTGGCAGGCACGGTAACCTTTATTCAGTAATGAAAGGAGATAAGAGAGAAAGCATACAACCATGTGCTACTCCATTACATGATTAAATGTTTGAGAGTGGATTCTTTTCTTCTAATCACTTATCTGAGCAAGAGTTGGCATTATCTTCTAGGTATATTCATTGGGAACTGAGATAAGTTTTAATTCTATCAGATTAATGTGTGTGTGTGTGTGTATGTGGCAATTAAAACATCTATTCAAATGATGATTATAATTTTCCTCCAAAGGACTAATGAAGTAAAATACCGATTTTGAGGCGACTCATTAGGATAATAAAATACAATGACATTATCAAAGACAAATACAAAGATAAAGGCTATCGTTTCATTTTTCTTCTATTGTTTTGCCATAAAAACAAGGGTGAGAAACCTACAAGGCATTAGGATGTTTGAATATGTTGGAATTGGATCTTTGTTTTGATTGACAGTAAATGACCAGACCCTTTCATTCAGTTGTGTGTGTCTGTTGTATTCTTACATAAACTCACCATTTTTACTCTTTAAGATATTGTATAAAAGTTTTCTTCTGACCTGTCTTCCAGTTTACTAGTTCTGTTTAGTTTTTTTTCTCTACTTTTAAACTTACTTATTTCTTGAGTTCCTAATTTTTGTCATTAAAGCAATCATTCTCAGAATTTCCATTTTATTCCCTATGGCATCACATCTTCCATTTAAATTATTCTTGTCATTTCATTTCTTGAAAGGATTACTTGCTGCTACTTTAAAGTCCTTCAGTGTCTGACCTGCCTGTTAGTGTGTTTTCAGTGTTTCTTCTCCCGTCTCATTTCTCAGCCCATCTACTTTTTTTGATGCTTGATATTTTTTTTCCCCTGTGTTTTGGGCATTGTGATTTGATGCTCTGTATGTTGTTTCTATTTTTCAGAGATTATTTATTTTTGCATTGGGTTGGCTATTATGTAGTGACAGATTTCCCTAATTCAAGCAAAGATTGAGCAGATCTGTGGGGGCTAATTTATGTTTAGTTCCCCTTTACTTCTAGTATATATCCCTTGTTATTCCTAAATAATACCCTGGAGTTTGTACGGGTCTTGAATTCTAAATTTGTCCCTTTATTCCTTGGAGCCAGCCAAAAGTCTCAGGTGAAAAATGACATTAAATACTGAGCTCGGCTCCCTGTATGCCTCTCATCTCTCAGACTTCGACCTTTCAAAACTTTTGTGACTTGCAGTCTTACCAATACTTTTAAATGGGTGTGTGTGTTTTCACGTGTGTGTGTTCATGCATGTGTATATGGATATGTGTATGTTCTGTCCACCTTCTCTTCTTCTTCTCTTTGGGAAGTTTAGGCTGAAATTAAAATAGTCTGCAATTTTTAGGAGACATTCCTTGTTAGGTAGTAAGTTGTAGTAGAGCAGTGTGCCTGGAATTGTGCGTAAACCTAAGAGAACTGGCAGGCAATTAGTCACATAGCTATGACAAGTTCTATGCACATGCACAGAAATGCATCATTAGGCAATTTTGTCATACGAATATTATAAAGTGTACTTACACAAACCTAAATCGTACAGCCTATTGTACACCTAAACTATATGTTGTAGCCTATTGCTCCTATGCCACAAACCGGTACAGCATGTAACTGTACTAAATACTGTAGGCAACTGTAACATAATGATAAATATTTGTGTATTTAAACATATCTAAATGTAGAAAAGGTACAGTAAAATTACAGTATAAAAGATAAAGAATGATATACCTGTATAAGCCATTTACCAGGAATGGAGCTTGCACGACTGGAGATTGCTATGGGTGAGTCAGGGAGAGAGAAGTGAGTGAATCAGAAAGCCAAGGATGTCACCACACCCTATTGTAGATTTTATAAACACTGAATATTCAGGCTACACTACATTTATTAAAATTTTTTTCTTTCTTCAATAATATATTTACCTTATTGTAACATCTTTATTCTATGAACGTCTAAATTTTTTAACTTTTGGGCTTTTTGTAAGAACATTTAGTTAAAACACACACACGTTGTGCAGTTGTACAAGAATATTTATTTCTTTATATTCTGATTTTATAAGATGTTTTCTGCTTAAAATTTTTTTTATTTTTATTTTTATCATTTTAAGCTTTTTGTTTGTTTGTTAAAAACTAAGACACAAACAGATTTGCCTAGACCTACGCAGGGTCACGAGAATCTGTATCATTGTCTTACATTTGTACCTCTTGTCCTGCTGGAAGTTCTTCCAGGTCAATAACATGCATGGAGCTGCCATCTGCTGTGATAACAATGCTTTCCCCTGGAATACCTCCTGAAGAACCTGCCTGAGGTTGTTTTACAATTAACTTTTTTTTTTTTTTTTGTAGTGACAGAGTCTTGTTCTGTCGCCCAGGCTGGAGTGCAGTGGCATGATCTTGGCTCACCACAACCTCCGCCTCCCAGGTTCAAGCAATTCTCCTGCCTCAGCCACCTGAGTAGCTAGGACTACAGGCTAACACCGCCATGCCTGGCTAATTTCTTTTGTATTTTAGCAGAGACAGAGTTTTACCATGTTGCCTAGGCTGGTCTCGAACTCCTGAGCGCAGGCAATTTGCCCGCCTCAGCCTCCCAAAGTGCTATGATTACAGGCATGAGCTATGACGCCCTGTCTTTTTTTTTGTAAGTAGAAGGAGCACACTCTAAAATGATGATAAAAAGTATAACGAAGTAAATACATAAACCAGCAACATTGTCATTTATTATCATTATCAAATATTATTTACTGTACATAACTGTATGTGCTACACTTTTATATGATGGGAAGTGTAGTAGGTTTGTTTACACCAGCATTACCACGAACCCATGAGTAATGGGTGCCACAACATTATGATGTCACTAGTCGATAGGGATTTTTCAGCTTCCTTAGAATTTATGGGATGACTCCCACTTTATATGCAGTCTGTTGTTGACTGAAACATAGCTATGCATCACATGGCTGTATGGTATTTTACCTGTGCTGTCATCTATATTGTTTGCTTACCCAAGTCACGCTATTTTTTCATTTCATTATAGATGGGAGCAGAGACCATGTTCTCCTTGTCACAGAGAATGGGGCATTTTATATATATATGTATTTCAGAGATAATGTTGTGAGAGAGAAAATATACCACCTTCTCATCCATCTTGTGATTTCACAAAATTACGTTGTGCAAGATTACGTTAAATTGGGGGACAACCCTATTACATGTAAAATTAAAATACATTTCTGTTTTATGTCTGTGACTAGGTAAACATTTGTGAAGATTTTAAGTTAAAGTTTGTCATTGGACCTCTTGTTTTTCTACTGCTAAAGATTAGGACTCTGGGCTGGGTGCTGTGTCTCACGCCTGTAATCCCAGCACTTTTTGGGAGGTCAAGGCAGGCGGATCACAAGGTCAGGAGATCGAGACCATCCTGGCTAATACAGTAAATCCCCGTCTCTATTAAAAATACAAAAAATTAGCCGGGCGTGGTGGCAGCGCCTGTAGTCCCAGCTACTCGGGAGGCTGAGGCAGGAGAATGACGTGAATGTAGGAGGCGGAGCTTACCGAGAGTGGAGCTCGAGATCGCACCACTGCACTCTACCCTGGGCGACAGAGACTCCGTCTCAACAACAAAAAGATCGGGACTCTGGTTAATTGGTCATAAATGAACATTGATTTACAAAAGGAAATAAACGAAGGAAGAAAGCAGAGAGCCTGATATTAGAAACAGCTTTGGCAGTGGGAGAACAGCTGCAGTGAAGATTATTGGGTAATACACCACACAGGCAGCCTAAATTCCCAAGAGAGTTCTCACAACAGATTGTCTTTTGTTTCTGGAAGTGCCTGGAAATGAGCTGAGGGCAGGAGAAGAGAGCGGTAAACTATCCAGACACACAGGAGTGATGTTACGTCAGAATCCCCAGCCATTTGTATTGCACTCTTCCAGAAAATAAAAACCTCACAGGTGTGGGCATACCAGGACACCCTGTCTGCTATGAGTAACAACTGCTCCTTCTTACCCCAGCGTCTCCACAGTTGACTGTCCTGGAGGATAAGAGGTTAACTGCTCTAAGAGATGTGACTGACCCTATCCTACAGGCTTGTCTGAAAACCTTTCCAGTGTATCGAGGCCCGTATAAATCCCAAAGTATCCTTGGAACTTCTTTTGCAGTTTCCTGAATTGAGCAAGTTTAGATTTTTATGAGAACTGACGTGCAATTACAAATGGATGAATTTATAAGGAAAATGCAAAGATAAAGGAGGAAAGCTACCTGCATAGTATATATTTATCTACACTGCATGTTAGTATAATCTGTGAATATTTCTGTATGTGACCCAATACGTATAAAATTAGAAAAGCAAAAAAACAAATTAATGACTGTATTAATGCTAAAATATATAATTTTTCGATTTTGCCATTTAAACAATAAAACAGCTCTTTCTGATTTATTTATCAGTAATAAGTACCTGTGTATATAGCTTATTATTACCAGTGGAGAGGTGATAATAAATAAAATTATAACAATTTATAAAGTTATAGTTAACTATGTAGAAAAGAACAGTTTAAGTGCAATAAAAATCCAATTTAATTACTGCCTCAGCATTGTAACAGTAAGCAACAAATACACTCTAGTGAGTGCATATAGCAATTTAAAAAGCTATTCAATCTATATAAACCAGGTTTTTCATTTGTCTTGTTTTAAATATTTACAAGTATTATTAAAACATATTAGAAACTTTATTCTTAGAGCAATATCCTTGTATGGCTCTTCATTCATATTCATCCATACCTTATAGAATCAACAATTCTATTTTTCGTAAATCATTTCATAGGCAAAACAAACTGGCCAGTCTATTCAAATAAAACAAGGATAAACAAGAAAGGGAGAAGGGTAGAAGGCGTATATTGCAACTGATATAGAAATGAGCTTAAGTTTTGAGCCTGGACTCTCTTTAAATTCATGTTCATTGTATTATTTCATTTTCACACTGCTGATAAAGACATACCCAAGACTAAGTAATTTATAAAGAAAAAGAGGTTTAATGGACTCACAGTTCCATGTGACTGGGGAGGCCTCACAATCATAGTGGAGGCCGAAAGGCACATCTTACATGGTGGCAGGCAAGAGAGAATGAGAGCCAAAAGGAAAGGGAAACCTTTTATAAAACCATCAGATCTCATGAGACTTAGTCACTACCATGAGAACAGTATGGGGGGAACCCATAATTCAATTATCTCCCACTGGGTCTCTCCCACAACACTTGAGAATCATGGGAACTACAATTCAAGATGAAATTTGGGTGGGGACACAGCGAAACCATATCAGTCACTAACCTCAAGAGTGCCCTTCATTCACTCAGCAAATGTGTCTCTTTTTTTTCACGTTCCCATATTCTGTGGCAATTTCATACTTTGTCTTTTCACAAACCTTCAGCATCTTTTCCCGACAGCCTCACCTTTAACTGTCTTTCTATCATTTCCTCTTCTCCATGTAAATTGAAGTTCTTAGAAGATAGATTTCATAAACTGTCATCATCACAACTCCCAGCATCTGCACTACATTTTCTACCTGCCTGCTTAAAATTTCTTACAGACTTATGCTTTTCAATACAATAGCTGCTGTCCACATGTGGCTGTGGGGCATAGGAAGTGAATGAGGCTAGTTCAAAGTGAGATGTGCTCTCAGGTAAAAAATCACACTAGATTCACAGGGAGCATAAAAATTAAATGTAAAATATCTCATTCAATTTGTTATATTGATAAGAAACTATCTTCGAAAATGAAGCAGAAATAAAATCTTTCCCATACAGATAAAAACTGAGGTAATTCATCACCACTAGACCAGCCCTACAAGAAATACTTAAGGGAGCCCTACATCTGGCAGCAAAAGAACAATATCCATCTTCATAAAACACGGAAAAATATAAAACTTACTGGCACAGAAGAAAAAAAGTATAACATTTTGGATATATTGGGTTAAATCACATATTAGAGTGAATTCCACATGCTTCTTTTACCTTTTTTTTTTTTTTTTTGGTGTGGCTGTTAGAAAATGTAAAATGACCTATGCTGTTCGTATTACAATTCTATTAGGCAACATTTCTGTTAGAACTCTCCAAACTTCTATCTTAAGCCAATCTCTCCAATTTTGTAGATTTTTAAAAAGCAGACTTTAGTTAGGAACATTGTTCTAGCACATTTTCTATCTCCTACATTGCCAGTTTGTTTTCTCTCCCACATCTTTTCCAATTGTATGTAGATATGATGTTATTCTCCAGTTTTTAAAAAGACATTCACATAATTCTTCTTCCCAATTAGTATCCCATTTCTCCAGTTTCCTTTTTAGTAAAACTTTTCAAGAGTGTCCCAGATTCTTAGTGTTTGCATTCTCCTTTTCTCATTCTTTCTTGAACTTACTTTTATTTGGCTTTTGCCTTCTCCTTAATGTCCTCCGCTTCTCAACAACAACAAACTTCAATGACAACAAGCTGTTTTTCTTATGGTCACTATTGACACACATATGGTATAAATTTAGTGGTCAATTTTAGCACTCATCTTTCTGGACCTACCATCAGCTTTGGCAGAGGTATCTCTCCTTCTTGACATCGTTCCTTATTGAGCTTCCAAAACACTACATACCCTTGGCTTCCCTTCAAAGTTCTGCTGTTACTCCTTCTCAGTCTCTGTTTCTGGAATATTCTTTTCCCCTGAGCACTTATGTTTTATATATTCTCTTTTAGTCCTTTCTTTATGCATATTTCTTGGTGTTCTCATAAAACCCCAAGAATTCTCAACTTTTATCTTCTGCCAGATATCTGCAAGAACTCCAGACTAACACATACAAATGACTGTTAGAGATCTCTTTTTACGTGTCTAATTAGCCAATCAAACTTAGAACTTCTAAAACTGATATTCTGACTTCCCTGACTCCAAAACTGCTCCAATGGCAGTTTCTTCGTCATCTCAACTGATAAAAACTCTTTTCCTATTGCTGGGGCTAAAAATCTCTGTGGAGTGGGTTTTAAGCCTCCAGGTCTCCTCTTACTTATTATACTCTATTAAGCACTAAAACCTGTCTTTAATTTCAAAACACAAGACAAATTCCAGCCATTTCCCACCACCACCATTTCTACCACAGGGAATGTTCCTCGCTGGCCCCAATTCTTACACAGCTCTTTAACTGTGCTCTCCGGTCCTACGCTTGCTCACTGTATTGTGTTTTCAGCATAGAAAACGGAGTCACCCTTTTAGGACACCAATTAGATCATGTCTAACTTCTACTTAAAGCCCTGCAATGGTTCTCCATTACACCAAAATAAAAACCCAAGTACTTGCAATGGTGTGGCTGTGAAAACCTACATCATCTCTTTTCCTCGAACACTCTCCTGCTGTTTTCTTTTACCCATTTTTTGCTAACATTTCTTTGTTCTAAGTTGGCTGAAGCTACACTGGTTTCCTTTTTGTTCTTGGAAAAAAAAAAAAAAGCTCATGCTTTAAAAGTTGGCACTGGTCGTTTGCTCTCCCTGAAAAGTTTCTCCTCTGGTTGTGACATAAGGATAACATTGTTACCTACTACTAGTCTCTGTTCAAATGTCAACTGCCTGATACAGCCCCTGAGACATTTAATCAGAATCCCATTGCCATTGCCATGTCTTTGTCCCATGCCATTCTAATAAACTATTCTTTAATCAAAATATGGAAAACTTGATCTTTCAAAATGTAAATATGTACATTATAACATTTAGATTAATCAATCACTCACCCACTCCCCACTTTTCTGTGATGAGTGACAAGATTTCCTCTTTGCTTGACTGCCAACTTTCTCCCAGGAATCTGGAATAAATAATGAATATTTTCATTCATAATGTTTATTTGAACATCTCAGGGAAAAAACCCGAGGCATGGGAGAAAAGGGGAAAGAAAAATTGAGGATTTAATTAACAATGGCATATGAAGAGAGAATGAAGATTGATTACACTCTAGAAAGGCTTCTATTGGATTTCGTACTTTTTTCTGTTGCCTGAAGTGCCAGAAGCAAAGTCTGTATCTTCCTGGTGGATGCTGCACTAAATATTGAAGTGCAGACACTTGTGGACACAGAGACTCAGGCCAAAATCACAGAGGATTCTATTTCCTTGTTACTTAAAAAAAAAGAAAAAAAAGAAAAAAATAAAGAATGCTTTCGAATACACAGTATCCCTAATAATCCAGACTATTGTTTTTTCTTTAAGTTAACTAATTATTATCATTATTATTATTATCTGGAGACAGGATCTAGCTCTGTTGCCCAGGCTGGAGAACAATGGCAAGTCATAGCTCACTGCAGCCTCAGACTCCTGAGCTCAAGTGATTCTCCCATCTCAACCTCCAGAATAACTGAGACTTATGGGCGTGCCCACTGTGCCTGGACTGATGGTTTTTGTAGGGTCAGTTTTATTCCCATTAGGTGAAAGAAGTCACTAAAAGAAAATATTTTAAAAATACAAACGAGAAGAGAAGAGACTGAATCAGGAAGCATTATTCATTTTGCCTGTGATTAGCAGAAGTAACCTTTGGAGTATTTTGTGTTTCCTTAGTGAAACACAATTATTTCACCTATAAATAACACTCATAACTTACCTTTTTACCCTCTCTTTTTGTCCCATTGATTCTTATCTTCTGTTGCTCATATTGTTGGTTTGTGGTGTATTTGTTTCTTTTGGTAATGTTCTATCTCTTTCCAAGTCTATAGTAAAAATAAATTAAGTATCATTCAGGGATTTTCTTGAATTAAGGACAAGGTAAGCGTAATTTTTTGTGAACTCCATTAAATTAATTGGACCAGACATACTGGGATCTTTAGGGAATCATAATGTTTGATTATATCAAAGACTATACCAAAGGCTCTTAAAATTCTCTACATCTAAACACAGTGAGCTGGCTTTTAATGGAATTATTCACTATTGTAAAAAGTTGGCTATATTAGCTCTTCCTATACTAGAATAATTTTTAAAAACCATAAAATGGTAGACCTAGCTTATTCTATATAATTTGATCATTTCTTCTGGTTATCTGGACTTTTTCAGATAAGGCTTCTACCATCTCCAATCTCATATGTACATTCTGCATATACTTAGTATTTTTTCTAATAGTTTTATGGACCAATGTGAATATGTAAAATAAGATTTCAGATACACGCTGGCCATTGTACGTTTTTTTTTTTTTTATTGCTAAGTGGAATAGGGCTCTCTCAAAATAATATACATTGCAGTGTTTATTCCAAGAATAGCTTCAGCAGTTTTGGCATGGATTGTCTTTAAATCTACATCACATTGCTGTTGCTATAGATAATCATAATTGAAATTAATTTTAGCCTGAAAACAATTTCTATGAAAATAATAGTCTACATCAGCTATTTCTTTGATGCATAAAACCAATAATGATTTATGTAATTACATTTATTTCAGTCTAAATGGAGATATTTATTATTAGGCTGAACAAGGGGATATATTTACCTATATTATCACAGTTTTTTAGAATAAAATAAATGGTTCTAGAAACTTTTCCCTACATGGTCAAAAATGTATCAAAAATTGATATTTATCATTTTGTGCTTTTATTATAATGGTTCAACTATGAGAATGAAGTTATGTTGTGACTGGCAGTGAAGAGCTTTTTAAAAGATAAGGTTAAAAATGTGTATACATAGGAATGATTCATAGCAGTGTCTGCTTTTAAAGCTCTCAGGATGGCATCAAGTATCATTAATATCCCTGACTGTATTTCTTTATATATGCCATGGACAAGTATAGATTTTGATATGTAGTCACTTTCTGGATCAATAGTTAATAAGAAATTAAATGGCTTTAATGATAGAAAACTACTCTGGATAGTTTCATCTTTTTCTAATGAAGTTTTTAAATTATAAAAGTAATAATTTATTGTAATCAGAAATTACAATGCTAAGAAATTTAATTTCTGTTAATTTCATTACTCATATTTTTCACTTTTTTTTGAAAATGCAGTTCACTGCAATTTGGCATGTTATGTCAGTATATATGATGGGAGGGTTTATACATTCTTATAACATTCAGATCTGATCTTTGGAAATTTTGAGTCCAGGTTTTGTCTTGTTTACTAAATCTTTTCTGATACTGAAATTGCTAGGATATTTTTCTCTTCTTTTTCTAACATTTTAAAGTTTATTCTCCTAAATTTAACCCTTTAATTAGCCTGGAGTATATTTCTGCACAATGCACAATATGGATTTTCTGAAATATATGCCATCTAATTTATATTTTCCAATATTATATTGTAAACATTTTCAAATTTTAAAAAATGAATGAATTTACATACCCTCAGGGTTCTGTAATTAAGATTTTATTATATTGTTTTGTCAGACATGTTTAATTTATTGATCTTTCATCCATTAACACATTTCATTTTTGAATAAATTTCAATGTATATTGAAGATATCAATACATTTCCCCTTGATTACTTCACGTATTATTAACTTGAATCTGCAACATGAATATAGACTATAGCTTTTATGTAAAAATTGCATACAATGGAATAAATATTACATGCATTAATGTATGTATTAATCATAGTCCTGACTAAGAGCCACATCTTTAGGTCTGGTTATGTTGCTTGCTTTACCTATTGAAAATAGGTTGTTTTCTTCTTGCTTTTTTGTGTATCCATGTTTGGTTGAAAGCCAGACACTTTGTAGAAGAATGCTAGGAACTGACGTAAATGACAATTACACAGAGAAATGGGCACACATTTTCATCTGTCAAGCAGTCAGAGTGAGGAATCCTGTTTTGTCATGAGTTGAACTAGGTTTAGGTTTTGTTTTTATCATTTTCAGTGTGCCACAGACATCAAAATCCCAGTGTGGTTTTTTTTGTTGTTTTCTTTTCTTTTCTTTTCTTTTTCTTTTTTTTTTTTTTTTGAGATGGAGTCTTGCTCTATCGCCCAGGCTGGAGTGCAGTGGCACGGTCTCTGCTCACTGCAAGCTCCGCCTCCTGGGTTCACGTCTTTCTCCTGCCTCAGCCTCCCAAGTAGCTGGGACCACAGGCGCCTGCCACCATGCCTTTCTACTTTTTTTGTATTTTTAGTAGAGACGGGGTTGGGGTTTCACTGTATTAGTCAGTATGATCTCGATCTCCTGACCTCGTGATCTGCCCGCCTCGGCCTCCCAAAGTGCTGGGATTACAGGCTGTGAGACACCGAGCCGGGCCCCCAGCGTGGTTTTACTTAAAGATGGGGTGTTGTTGCCTTGGGCTTAGAGTGATGCTTAGATCTTTCTTACGAGTTCCTGCTTTGTCTCTAAATTTCTTCAGTCCTTGGACACTTGGTGCAAAAGTAGGGATCTTACCTGAATTCTTGCCCCTTCCCCAGCAGCAGGCTTCTCTTGCTTGTTTCTCTGGGTTAGGTTGCTGAGTGGTGGTGGTGGGGATCTAATTCCACTGTCTGAACTACTAGAACTCTGCACCTGGGAAGCTAAGGTATTTTACCAGCAAACCTTAGGGAGCCTTTCTCTAGTATTCCAGATGCACATCACAAAAAGTAGGAAAGGTAGGAAAAATCTTTCTAAAAAATTTTCCATTTGGGATCTTGAAGACAGTATATTTACTGCCCAGGATTTAGTTCATTGTTTCATCATACTTTTTTTGAATAACATTTTATACATTATGCTTTCTCTTGTTTTATTTTTGTTATGTGTTCAGAATGGCAACCTGAGGTCAGAAGCCTTCTATAGCTTGACAAAGGATGTTGGTCAGAAGCAGACTCCAGTGTGAGTGGTGTACCTGGCAGCTGGAAGACAAGATAGCAATGCCTGACAAAGTTCGCAGGGAGTTGGGAGGCCCTCCTGATGAAGGGCTTCTTGTTCTGTTTCCAAGCAGCCACCATGTTACATGGCCAATCTTGCGTGTGAAAAAGGCTCTCAAGATTGTTAGTCACCATGTGCTTGAGAGAGCTTGATTTTAAGCAGTGTTAGGATGCTAGACTAAAAGCCAGTCTTCCAGATTTCCATACGTGCTCTTAGTCAAGTTCCAGCCCTTTCCAGAAGACTGGCTGCTAAGATTACTGCCATACCCTTGTGGAACAGTCTTAGGCTAGTAACAGCAAGGATAAGTCCTCAGATGTTATGGGACCATTTTCCTAATTCAATTGGCATGCCCTTAGGAATTCCGTAACATAAAAACAACCTGTCTCAGAGAAGTTCAAAGCTTTGAGAATTTGGACCCAACAACATTTAATATTATTTATTTTTTTTTAAATATTAGAAGCAATAAAGTTTTCACAAGAGAGATCACCTAAAATCTCAGTAAAGCCAGGCTGTTTCCTTACTCTTGAACATCTTACCCAATGTTCTAAGATTTTAATTAGTAACAATATCATTGGTTATTCTAATGGCATTTATAAATGGTTAAAATAAACTAATATCAGTTATGAATACGTAAAACAGAACAAAATGGACAATGCTGTCAATTTTTATAAAATATTCATTACTTGCCAATCTGTTATTAATGCTACTAGTGTCAAACAAATACAATTTGGAGGAAAAAAGTAATATAAGTGACTTTATTACCAGAATCCTCACTGCTTCCTTAAAAAAGAAACATTATATTCTATATTCAGGCTCTTAAAATAAATACGCCAAAAGTCATAGATGCATTGTTATTGTATGGATATTAATTTTAATGTAGATTATATTATAAATTTATTTCCTATTACACATAACTGATGAGTAACTTTATTGGTTATTTAAAAGACAAGTTGTCTCATTTATTTACACAGCAGCTAGATGTTTCACTAATTAAACTCCTAGCTTAATTTTTAGATATGGTTGCAGTCATAAAACTAAGTAAATTTTATACATACCATACACAAGATTAGGTTTACATTTTCTGTTTGCATAGTTAACTAAGCCTTTTTATTTTTAGAATGTGTCACAACTACGTCAAGGAGATGCATCCCGATCAAAAACCCTGAAGATAAAAACTCTGCCTTTTCTGGTTTAATGTAAGAACCAGGCATTAACTTTAGATGTAAACAACCCACTACTGAAAGTTACTTAAGTACACTAACCAGGTAACTACATCATCATCTGGGCGATAGGTTGATATCACCAATGAAAATCGGCTGTTACAATTCTCAACACAACATTATCAGATAAAGCTACACAAAATCTGAGTTGGATACAAATCCCTCCCTTCTTGAGAAACTGAGATTGCAAATTTGTTTTCATGACTACATCATGGATAATTGACTAATTGCATTCTACAGTGAAAACATTCTGATTTGAAAGTACACTAACAAAAAAAGATCAACAAGTTTTCCAAGCTAACCTAGATTTCAAAGTTGATTTAACTCTTGTGTGTGAGATTGATCACATTTTATTTTGTTGATATACTTGTCTTCCAACGCTATATTTTTAAAGCTAAATTAGTACTTTCAGTAATATTCAAAACCTAAGACCACACTACATTAGTGAGAAGATACTTTTAATTTCAAATGTTTCTACTTACAATAGTTTATTTAAATTGCGTCTGTAGACAAATGGTGTTATCAATAGTATCTCTCTACTTTTGCTCTAGGGTATTGGTTCCAATGGAGAGAAATAGTGCAAAATAATCATTCACATTCTGACCTGGATCAAGAATAGTTTTTGTCTTTAATGTCATCAGATAGAAACTTAATTACCTTTCCTTTTATTATTAAATAGTTATTCAATAGAAATATCCACCGACTAGTTAAAAATATTTATATTTATGTACCGGTTAATTACTGATTATCTGAAATGCATGAGATCAAAAGTGTTTTGGATTTCAGTTTTTTTTTTTAGTTTTGGAATACTTGCAATATGCATAATGAGATATGTTGGAAATAGAACTCAAGATGAAACAAAATTCATGCATGCTTCATGTACACCTTATACCAATAGACTAGAGGAAATTCTATGCAATTTTATACATTATAGAGTGTGCTTACACAAACCTATATAGTATAGCTTCCTACAAGCCTAGGCTATGTCATGTAATCTATTGCTCCTACACTACAGACCTGTATAATATGCTGCTGTACTGAACAGTGTAGGCAGTTGTAACATAATGGTATTTGTGTATCTAAACAAATTTAAACACATAAAAAAGGGTACAGTAAAAATAAGATACTACAATGTGGGAACGCTGTCATATATGAAGCCTGTCATTAAATAAAGCACTATGTGGCACATGATTGGTATTCCTTTATGATTTGTATTTTCCCACTATGAAGTATTAGGTTTTCAACATTGCTTTTAGTTCTTTGAAATGTCAGGTAAATTTATCTTGGTGCCATTTTATTTTGTTATTTTTATATGTCCCTTTAGGGATTTATTGTACTTTCAAAATATATGGTTTCTAAACTGTCTAGCTCTAGAAAATTCTCAGGCATTTTTAAGTTTAACCTCTTAAACTCACTTCCATTTTTTCCATTTCTTTTATTCTCAGTAATATTTTTTAAATAAACTTACTGGTATTTTTTTTCTTTAGTAATGTTCCTTTCAGCTTTTAAAATATACTTTGTCTCATCCATTGAATTGAAAAATTTTAGGTTTTTAAATTTACCCTTCTATATTTTTATAGAGTTTTATATATTCAAATATGTTTATTAGTGTTTATAGTGTCTATTTCCATACTTATACTTTAGGTTTCATCTTATTTTCTTAATGCTCTTACCGATGTTTGTTTACTTTATATTCCATAATCAATAATCTCAATAAGTATTTTTCTAATGGTTCTGTTTATTTTTGTTTGGATTTTTGTTAATGGGCTTTATTATTTCATGTTTCTTGTAATTTTATGTTGTGGGTATGTTCATTTGAGATTTGTGTTTAAGATTATTTGGGGAATGGTATGAGGCATTTTCTTTGAAATGGAGACAAAAAGAAGAGTCTTATTTGCTTCTGTAGTATACAAAACAAATCTTAGAAAGTGCAATTTTAGTTTTTTTGTTTGTTTGTTTTAAATTTTGCAGTTAGTGAATCATTTGGGTCCAAACCTAGATGAAAGGTAGTTAATGATCATTGATATTCAGAGGAGGCCCCCTCCTCTGTCTAGTACAAAGGCCAGGTCAGATGAAACATCTTTTTATTTGAGTGTCTAGAGGTGAGTTTGTGTTGGGGGTATAAATGCGAGTGTTTGTGTATTTATAGTTTACCCATACTGTGAGCTGAGTCTCTTCATGAAGACTTTGCTCTGATATTCCTGATTGAGAAGTTTCTTTAACATTTTTGACATGATTACAGAAAACAACCTTGGCAAATTCCTCCAAGGCAATAGTCAACTTTATCTTGCTTTTTCTTGATTTACACCCCTCACTGTTGCTTATTTACTTACTTATTACAGTTCTTTTTCTGATTATTATCCGTAATTTATTGGACACGCCACCATTCCTTAATGAGATTTAGAATTATGTAAATACATGTATTTTTTCTAAATTTTTGGTTATTTTTCATTTGTAATTAAAGCCAATAATTTGTCCATATATGTAAAGAAACTCATGAATCATATAATGTATCATGTAATTATACCCTAGAGTTTGCTACTATAGTGCATTATCCAGTTCATCCTGTCTTGTTTATTTCAGAGCTTTTTTCAACAAACCTGTTGCTTATTACAAATAAATTAGCAATGTGGCCTGGCCAATTTCCTTTTACAATAGTTTTCATAGAAATATAATAGATATTTTCATTATTAGGATTTCCAAATTTTTAAGTTAAGGAATAGCTATAACTATAATTATAAACATGTAATCTTAATCAAAATATATTGTATAAAAATATGAAAATCAGACTTTCACCACTATGCAATACATCCATATAACAAAACTGCATTTGTAACCCCTAAAAGTATATACATATAGAATAGAAAAAAAAGCAACCTAAATTCCTTACGTTGAGTCTATTATAATATTGCAATACAAGAATAACGCTAAGGTGGGAATTCTGTGGAGGGAAGAAACATAAAGGTTTTATAAAATAGGCTGAGGAATAGAGTCCATTTTAAATTTTGTTCTAAGAATCGTTCACTGTTTGAATTGTTGGAAGCTGTGGAAAAACTTGGGTTACCATAGACATGAGGCAGAATGTAGCGGGCAGCAAAGACTGTAGTCACAGTCTGGCAACCACTGCCTGGGCAATTTGGGTTTAGCCAGATGGGTGGTGGTATGGACTGAACTGTGTCCCCACCAAATTATTATATCAAAGCTCTAAAACCAAATATGTTTGGAGATAAGGTCTTTAAGGAGATAAATAAAGTAAAATCAGGTCATAGGGATGGGACTGGAATCCACTAGAACTGGAGTCCTTATAGAGAGAAGAGGACACAAAAGCACTTTCTCCATGCCCAGAGAAAAGGCCACGTGAGGACACAGCAAGAAAGTAAGCCAGGAAGGAAGTCCCCATCAGAAGTCATCCAGGTTGACACCTGGATGCTGGACTTTTAGTCTCCAGAACTGTGAGAAAATACATTTTTGTGGTTTAAGACATCAGTCTGTGGTATTTTGTCATAGCAGCATGAGAGGACTAACACAGGAAAAGAAGGATGATAATGAGCTAAAGTCCTGCTAAGATTAGTATAAACTAGTCTTTCATCCATCTTTCATAATCGTATGTATGGTTCTAATGATGTTCTACAATAACATATACTTTCTTGAATTATAGGCAACAGTGAATATGTCCAAGCTGATTGTGGGGATGGAAATGCAAATTAACATCTTTGAGACTTGGAACAGCAATCTCTGTCTCTTGTCCATGTTATCTGGAACATAGTCATAGTAACTAATGAATGTGCCCCCTTTTGGTAGACAATTCACCTGTTTGCCTTTTGGAAGTACTTGTAGTACTTGTTAGGAGAAGAGAACAATTTGAAATGTGAGAAGGGAACACAAATTAATGAAAAATTTCTGCTCAGGAGATAAAACTTGACTAATTATACTTTAAAAATATAATTTAGTAGAGTTGAAATATCATTATTCTAAACCGATTTATAGTAAATATGTTTTCAAATTATAGGATAAAGTATTTCAAAGGCAAAATTTTACCATTATTTTATTTATCTTAAGTACTCTAAGCACCTGTGAGATTAAAGGGTTCTGCAGACCATGATTTAAAAGATCACATCTACAGATAATTATGTCAACTCTAATTAGTAAATTTAGAAATACAAGGGTGTGAAGAGTCTTTTTTTATTCTATGAATTACCAGAAATCTCTGTCTCCTTTATGATAAACCAGAATGGAATAAATTTCAAAGTGCATGTATGTATTTAATTTACTAAACAAGATAAATTAAATAACAAGCTTTTTAAAGGAGATTTGGTACCTCAGATTTGATAAAAACCAGAAATTTAAAAAGGAAAGCAGCAATGAAATACTCATAAAATTGAACACTGGAGGATATTGAATATTATTCTCAAAGTATTATATTCTCAAAGTATTATATTCCTGTACCCACATTCTTTGAATTTAAGTTTTTACTTTAATCTCTTTTGCCTTTCATTTTTAAAGTGATGATTTTATTTATCTACTTACGTTACGAAATTGTCTACATGGGTATTTTTGTGCTCAGAATTTTAAAATAATGCATTTATTCAAATTTGTCTAACTCTATTTTTTGATCCAAGTCTTATTTACTTCAAAGGAAATTCACCTTTTAAAGAACATCACTTCGAAAACTCTAAATGCTTTCCCTTGTTTGGGGGTTGCGGGAGGTGAATAGGAGTACCAAATTTTCCTCTCCCTCCAAGCTTAACCTTGGTAAGCCTTGACTCAGTACCAGATAAATTAATTCCATATAAAACACCATCTAGTATTATATTTCCAAAATTTAACGAAGTCTTCTACTTGAGATATTATTTTACTTTTAGAAAATTTGGATTGAGTGTTTTTGAGGCTGAATATATGTATTTTTAACAGCACTTCATAGATTCACTCCTTCCTATGGATGAGACTGAGAAGATAATGTATCTTCCAGAACCAGAAAGGTAACGTGGGTGCCAGGAGTACATACCTTCTATATTACACTGATGATACAATATGGAAATCCAGTGTGGTCACAACAATCTACATTTTGGTATTTAAGCAATATATTGATTTGCACTATAGCTGCTTCAGATTTTGACATATCTTAGCTGGCATCGTGTGTGTGTGTGTGTGTGTGTGTCTGTATGTGAGCATGTGTGTGAAAACGTCAATTATATAAAACATATCTTTGAGTTTGTATATTTTGGTTGTTGTGTTGTTTTAATTCCATTCATTTTGGTCATGTGTGCATGACGGTATCTATTTGATGGTGGGGTTATTTGAAAATCTTCCATAGGAGGATATAGGATGTGATATATAATCTTTAACAGCTGTTAAATATCCATGGCCTCAAATCTCCAGTAAGTTCATCTGCCTTTTACACATTTGCTTTCTTCTTGTAATATCTGAACCAACTGCAATACCTCATCCTGCTTGATTGTTGGAAATAAACTATTCTTTTGCAAAGCAGTTAGCCTCTTTTAAATAGCATGAAAACATAGTTTCCTGATAACTCTATTGCTGCCTTTCTCATCTTGATTATGGATCATTTTGATGTGATATTAGTATGTTACAAAAGAGATTATTTTCTTTACCATAAGGTACTAATTACTAGAAGACACTTTACAAGTGATAGGTAGCTATTTGGTAGGGGAGGAGGTTGCTTTCAAAGGGCCTGCGCATCATACATTTTAAGACATGGCACTTGAGTATTATTTTCTATATTAAAAAAATTACACATTTGATAATGATGCTCTTTCACAAGTACTGATGTCTTTTAAAAAAAGACATTATAAGACAAGTCTGCAGCAGCAAATGAGTCAAATGAAGCTAACCTAATTAACACTAATAGGACAGTAAATTTGATTTTAATATTTATTGACTCCTTGCATTTACTAAAAATGATAACCAGGCTTCAGCCGTGTTATACAGCCTCGAGTCTGTAGTACATCTCTAAATCAGTACCGCAATAAAGTAGACTATCAGCATTATTTGGTGAAATAACATATTACCCCTAGATTAGTCAGCCACTGTGGTGTAGAAAAGAGAAAAAAAGCTTCAGGTAATTAAATACATCGTAGGTACTTGACATTTTCCATACAACTTCTTTTGTCGCAATTGAGATGGTCCTACAAAATGTAATACATATTTTATCAAATTTTACTTTAAAATGAATTTTTATTAGTTTTATGAGATTAACATGTGAAAAAGCATTTTAACAAAATTTCATGGGTTCTGACTGAGAGATTATACTTATATAACCCTCATGTTATTAAACCTTTTGAAGAAAATTAACCAAAACCTTGGTTAATATTTTTCACTGTTATTAAACTGATTTGCTTGGGCTGTGTGTGTGTGTGTATCTGTGTGTATGAACCTTTGTTAGCAATAATAGAAATATGATAGATTTAATTAAATAGCCTATCAAAATCTATATATTTGTGATTCTGGAAAGAGAACAGATCCTCTCTCTCTGATTCAGAAACCAGTTATTACACTCAATTAAAATGTTAGTCCACTTGCAGATGGATTTGGAAAGAGAGGGACAAAGAGGCATAGTAAAAGGGAGGGAAAAAAGAAAAAGGAGAAAAGGGAGAGGAGAAGAATAAGACAGAGAGAGGGCAAGAGAAGAGGTCTCTTCTTGCTAGGAGTGTTTGCTGGGAACCCGGACTGGGGAAGCTATACTTGCTCACTTCCACCACTCGTCCAGTCACTGTTTTCTTTGTGACCTTGATTTAGTAACTTAATTTTATGCATCTCATCTGTAGAACAGAAATGTTGACGATACTTAATATTTGATCACTGTGATATTTTATTATGCTAATATAGTAAATGCTACTTAAATGTCATCATTACTAAAGGCATTATTCTCTATCATGTTGCTGTTGGGAGGATTCAGTGAGTTAACATGTATCAAACACTTAGTGTCTCAGTCAGTTTAAGCTGCTATAACAAACATACCTTAGACTGGCTGGCTTGAACAACATTTACTTCTGATAGTTCTGGAGGGAGTAGCAGATCTGGTGTCGGAAGAGCTAGCTTGCTTCTTGACTTATAGATGGCCATCTTCTGCTGGTGGCAGGGGGCAGAGAACAGAGATAGAGAGTCAAGTCTCTCCAGTCTCTTCTTATACAAGCACTAATCCCATTCATAGGGCTCTGCTCTAATGACTTAATCTCCTTCCAAAGGTCCCAGGTTCAAATACCAACCCCTTGGGAATTCCAAGATGTTGATTTAATATTGATAAGCTAATGTGTTTGCAACATTTTTCTGTAACACAACTCTCTGGTGCTATTTTGGAATTTTGTAATTAAAATAGGAAAAAAACACTTTTTAATTTAATATTTTAAAAATTCATTTGAAAGAGAAAACATATTTCATTAGTTACTGCCATATAAGTTTCTGATTAAGTAAAGAAGAGCAAATTGTACACACTGCATATGACCTATTAGCTATGTAATAGTTTCCCAATTGTGACATGAAAATACTAAGTGCTTATGCTTTTAAAAAAATTGATTTCAGAGAATTTCCCTCCTCAAACATCTATACACAATTTTAGAAAGTTGTCAGTGGAAATAAATCACAACCATAGAAGACCAGAATGCTTCAACTATATCCATTTTAATTATGCCAATATTCATGGGAGTAAACAAATCCTTCCCTCAGCAGTGTTATTTTACTGCAGCAGTAACAAAAATTTTGTCATAGAAGAAAGACAGTACTACTTTTCCTTTTATATGCTAAACAATAGCTCTGACACATGTTTTGAAAGTTTGTGGTGCTGCCAGTCTCAGACTTTATACGATTCATTTAGGTTCTGATTAAAATACTTACAAAGAAATAAAGAATATAATAAGACTGGAATTTATACTTAGTGACAAATTTATATGGAAGTAAAATCTATTGTAAGATAAAGAGTGACCTTCTCTGGGGAAACAAACAACATTTCTAGCTTCATTCTTTTGCTATTAGGTGCCAAGCACCTTATGTAATAAAACTGTTTTAAGAATTATTTGGAGGCCTAGGACAACATTAACTTCTCTCAGAGGGGATTTGCATTTACTGCTGCCAGGCACCTCTCAGAGACCCTAGCAGTGTGTGGTCTCCTACCCCAATTTCAGGGACTGAGATTGGAAGTTGGAAGTAAGGTTGCTTCACCCTTATTTCTGAGGTATAGCTTTTCAGGGCTCCTTGCTAAATTCAGGCAGTTTAGCAGAACCCCAAACTAGTTGGCTGTGAATTTCAACTTTTATCCTTCTATTCTCACAAAACCCTCAAACATCCTGCTCATATTCGTAGCGTGTCAGACACCTATTTCAGAAATGAAAAGAATTCTCTCTGAATTTCAGTCTCCTACCAAGACTGTGGCCTCGTAAACTTCAGAGCCTTGTAAGGCCCCAGTCTGGTTTATGCTTTGTCTATGGTTCTTAATAGGAAAGTTGTTCTGAATTTTCTAGTTCACTTTAAGGGGACAAATGTTAAACATTTTCTATAATTTTAAATAATTTTCCATTCCTAAGGCTGAACATATTCTTTCTAAAATTTTGAATCTGTGAGTGAAGATCTGGCAAGTCAAGTTTATGAACATCAAATCAGCAAAGAAAACCAAACTTTTGTGCTTTTAACATTCATTATACTTTCTTGATAAGCATTCTGATTCTAATGACAATAACTGGAATAACATTAGACAATGAAAAGAAATAATCACCAGGCAAGATCATTTCATGACAAGAAAAGTATTAACTTGGGAGAAAATATTCATGCATTCATTCATGTGTTCATTTACGCAGCAAATTTCTACGGGTGCCTTGCGTATGGAATGCATACAGCACTGAGCTGGGCACTGGGGGTTTATGTGATGATATGGGCCCTCCTTAGAGGGCTTCGAATCCAGTGTGTGCTGAAATGTGTTTCGTGTTCATGGGCAGTAAAGAGTCATCAGTGATGGGGTTTCTATTTTTAAAGTAAAGTAGGCTTAGAAATAATGTAGTCAGTCTGAGCAAACTATTGCAAGGACAGAAAACCAAATACTGCATGTTCTCACTCATAGGTGGGAATAGAACAATGAGAACACTTGAACACAGGGAGGGGAACATCACACACTAGGGCCTGTCATGGGTGGGGGGATGGGGGAGGGATAGCAGTAAGAGAAATACCTAATGTAAATGATGAACTAATGGGTGTAGCAAACCAACATGGTACATGTGTACATACGTAACAAATCTGCACGTTGTGCACATGTACCCTAGAACTTAAAGTATAATAATAGTAAAAAAGAAATAATGTAGTCAAATTTTCTTTTCTTATTGAAAAGTGAAACCTTGCCGAATAAGCTCCATTGAATTTCCCAAGGCCTCAAAGGTAGTTAGTGGATGAACGTAGAGTAAAACTCTTTCTTCTAACTCTCAGAAGGGTTCTTTTTGTGGTAATACAATGGCCTCGTTTATCCTCTGGGTGCTTTGAACAATCTTCACAAGTACATTTTAGACATTGGAAATAGTGATGCAGGCTCTGAATTCATAGACATAATGACTGGAATGCCATTTTTATGTAATTTCAAAAATTAATTATAATTAAAAAATAAAATATTTAGACTAAGTTGGTCCACTTTGTCAATCTACTATACTCATATACATTCGAACTTGAAATGGCTAATGTCAAACATGCATGAGAACTTGAAACATAATATAAGTTAAATACTACCTAAAAATCTGTTATAGTTTTTAATTAAAAGTTTATTTTCTAGAAAACTCAGTTCTGCTAGCACCTTTACATTATTCTCATTATGTTAGTGATTATAACACAATCATAGTTTTATATGTTTTCATAACAAATTAGAGATTTATGGCACTTAAAGTAAATAAAATATTAACACATATATAGCATGTAATTAAAATGTCGTGTGTGTTTCACATTAGGTGCAATCTATGACTTATTTTTTCTTCAGTATTTCTTTGCTACATGACTAAGTTCTATTATCATAGTTCGAGCTTAATTCTTATTTTTTTCCTTTTAAATAAAGTAAAAATTTTGAACTTTTCATTACAAATGATCACTTAATAATATTTAAAGGAAATAAAACAGATGTGATTTGCCTACAACACCAAAGGCCATTTTTTATTTTAACATTTGCAGAAGGTTGATATGCCAAATTGCACTTGACCCAAAGTTTGCTATTTTTAACAGTAAAAAAAATGTCTAGTATTTTTACGGAAATTAATAATGCAACAGGGAGGACAAATGAAGTCTTACAATGCCTAGAAACTATATGCCAAATATTTGGAACAATAAGCTCTCTTAACTCCAGCAGCAGAATTATCTTCCCAGTATATATTTAAGTGAGGAGTTGTAATGATGTGTACGTTTTATTTCTTAATTTACATTCACAGTTTGCTAAATATTCAGTTTGCTAAAATATGGAAAAATAACAAACCATTCTCCTTTCTAACAATAGAACGTAGAAGTTGCAATTTTTGTCCTGTGTGCATATTCCAAGTAGCACATTAAAAAAAGGTAAGGGTCCAAAATTAACCGGCTTTTATGCTAGGGTGGTAGCTGCTAAGGGCATTTTAAATAGTGAGAAAGATAAATGGTCTTTGAATTGCAATCCCTAGTAAAATCTGAAACAAGAAAGTACAGTTTCTATTATAATAAATAAAATAGAAAACATGGTCTATGCTTCCCAGAATGCCATATTGGCAGAACAAAATGAAATAATTAGAAACCAGGATTTTAGCTCAAAATACAAAATTTATGTCAGTAGCTACCACAAATTATTTATTCTTTTCCTTTGATGTATCAATAAGTAATTCATTCTTTGCTCACCTCCTTATGACCTTCACTTATCTTGGGGAAAAAAAAATGTGTTTTTCTTCTAGTGACTTTATTGTGAGAAAAATAAAGGAAAATATTACTATGTTATGCTTGATGAAAAAAATTGAACCATGCATTATTAAGAATTATCATTTTGCAAATCTGTCACAAGCCACATGGGATTTCTAGCATCTTCATCTTTATCTGTTTGTTCTGTTTTGGCATATCCAGAAACCTGCGAGCAATTATTAGAGAAACTTTTTTCTATACACACATCAAAGTGGCAACTTTTTAATGATCCCTAAGCTAGAGAAGGCCAGATAGTATCTCCTGCTTTTGTGAAACTATAAAAAGAAAGCAGGGGATATTTTATTTCTTTTCTTCATTGCCTTCCAAAGTTCTCAAGGCAAGCAAAATAAATGATGTACAAAAAATGAAGATCTCCAAAGGTTGTTTGTTACGATCTAGATTTTTTTTATTTTCTAACATATATTTATAGAATTGTTACACTACAGAAAACTTTAGGTAACAATGAATAAAGCAAGTAAGTTTTTTTTTTTTTAAGTCCAGTAATTTAGGTGGAAGTTAGTATGATAGAGTAGAAAAACATGAAGATTTTACTGGAAGAGAGATTCTTAGCTTTTGGAATGTAGGTTTCCTTTTAAAATGGAACATTGCAAACTCAAGCTACTTTGTGTATAGGATCTACTAATTTAATTTGGTGATTATCTTAAAAAGTTGCCTCATTTTGACTGATTTTATTATTAATTTCTTGTCACTAAAGAAGGTGTGTGGGTGTGTATGTTTACGTGGAGCTAAGCATAATCAAGGGAAAGGCAACCATTTCAAATAACACGTTTTCCACTAAAAATTTATCCTGGACTCTAAATTATTTTCATACAAGGAGGAGGCAGAACGGTGCAGCAAAAAAATAATGGACACTAGAGCGCTGAGTCCCTTACAGGGACTTATAAGCATGTAGCCCTTTATAGGAAGGTAATCTAAGACAATTTACTTACATGCTCTAAATTCTTCTTGTGAGAATACGATAAACCATATGAAATCCCTACTCTGGTGCCTGGTACATAGATGATTGATGTCTCTCAATAAAGGTTCCAACTATTTTTCATGAATAACAAAATAGATTGTAACAAGTATGTGAGTTATATGTTGCCCTGTGCTGCATAATAAACCAAAAACATAGGGGTCTAGGGTTCTGTGAATGAAACCATCACCCTTGGTCTAGGGTTCTGTGAATCTGGGCCAGCCATGGCTCTTTCAGCTGGTTTTCCTCATTGTCTGGTGAGCTGCTGGGTCAGCAAGGGTTAGACTGGTTAGAATGCCTGTAGCTTGGAAAACTTAATTTTTGCTCCACATGATCTCTTCTCAGTAGGCTAGCACAGTCTTTTTTCTCAGAGTGGGGACCAAATTCCAAGAAACTGAGGTGATGCACATCAGGCTTCATGGATCAAATTGAGCAGCCAGTGATGTAGACACCAGAGTGGTCCTGTATAAAGATGACTGACTGAGAAGTCTGTAGGTAGCTATCAGCTTCCCGTCACTGTGAGTCTGCACACAAAGTTCTGCTGATAGGTCTGATTTTTGGTCATTAAGGGCAAGAGTCAGGAAAAAGAAATAGGTATGGCATTTAACAGAGCAAGAAAAAGCTGGAATTTGCTGGTTACTCTACCGCTGCCACCACAAGAGGCTTTCAGTGGTGTTCACATAGTGATAGCTGTGGTTTACATCCTCATGCCAAGCCTTTTAAATCAACCCTAACCCCAAATCATACGGGGGAGGGGACTCTGGGAAACATAGCTCCAGATAAACTCCTTGTCAACTTTTCATCCATTCACATATATCTTAATTGTGTTTTTTATACCTCTAAAGTAAGTACATAAAACACTAAATTTATTTGTTTTGATGTACAGTTTTATAAATTTTACCATCTGTACAGATTTGTGTAACTACCACAAATTATAAAACAGGATGGTTTTATCATCCTAGAAAATATCTTCATAGTTATATAATACCCCAACCATACACTTTCCTAGTAATGAGCCTCTGGCAAACAGGAGAATCATTCCAAGACTGAATTCTTTCACTCAGTGTCATAACTTTGAGATTCAGACAACCTACTGGGTGTATCAATAACTGGTTCATTTTGATTGCTGATTCATATTCCATTTTGTATACATCTACCAGTTGAAAATATTTTGGTTTAAAAAACATGGGCTCTTATGAATAGAACTACTATTTACATTTATGTATAGGTTTCTGTTTGGACTCAAATTTTTATTTATCTAGTATAATTCTTAGAAACAGATTGCTGGACCATACTATAGGCATAGATAGAAAATTATAAGACATTGCTAACGTGATTTCCTAAGGGCTGTACCATTTTGCATTCCCCCCAGCCTTGTCTGAGGTTGCTACTAGCTCTGCATTCTCTCCTGCCTTTGGTATTGGTATTATTTTAACCATTCTAATAAGTGTATAGCGATATCTCGTTGAAGTTTCAATTTGCAGCTCCCCATAGTCTAATAATGTACATTTTTATGTGCCTAATTCCTACCTGTATATCCTATTTGATAAAGTGTCTTTTCAAATTATTTGTCCATTATTAATTGTGTTTTCAATTTCCTTTTGTGTAGATTTTCAGAGGTCTTTTTATATTCTGGATACAAGTCCTTTATTGACGTAATTCTAAAAGATTTATGCAGGTGTAAAAATCTGTCCTTTCATGATGTTAATAGAGTCTTTGCAAGAAAATTTTTAAAAATACAGGCTCCACCTTGTCCATTTTTATTTTGTAGATTATAGCTTTGATGAGGTATAAGAAACTTTTGTGTAACCACAGGACAGGAAGATTTTCTCTTTACAACTTTGGTTTTATAAATTTAGGTTTCAGATTTAGATCTATAACAAATTTAAGATAACTTTTTGTACACTTTAAGATTTGTGTCAAATTTCTTTCTTTTTTTTTTTTTGTATAGTGTTGGCCAATTATTCTAACTGCTGTTGAACAAAAATCAGAGTTTCTGATGAGAAATCTGAGGTCATTAGAAATTTTAGGCATTTCTCTGAATTTTCAGAGTGAATATACCCTTAAAGCATTTTTTTTTGTTAACTTTTATTTTACATTCAGGAATACATGTATATATTTGTCATATAGGTACATTGTGTGTCCTGGGGGTTTGGTATACAGATTATTTCTTTGCCCAGGTAAAAAGTCTTGGATTTGTTGATCTTTAGTTTTCTTTTTTTTTTCTCAACTTCGTTCAGTTCAGCTCTGATTTTGGATATTTCTTGTCTTCTGATAGTTCTGGGGTTGGTTTGCTCTTGTTTTCAGGGGCTCCCAAAGGAAAGAATACAGTCATGGTTTCTTAGTTTCTGTTTCTGATTGGGCCAGAAAAGATCCTTCCTTATCCCACTTTTCTGCATACCACTAGAGACAGGAACTAAAAACCATGGCTTCAGGCTGCTAAAAGCCTAAAACAACAACAAAATAATGTGGATTGGATAAGACTGTATTTCTTTAGTATTGATGTAAGGTTGTTAATTTGGAACCTTTCTAAGTTTTTCACGTGTGTATTTAGCACTATAGCCTTCCCTTTTAACACTGCTTTAGCTGTGTCCCATGGATTCTTGCATGTTGTATCTTTGTTCTTATTAGTTCCAAATAATTTCTTGATGTATGCCTTAATTTCACTGTTTTATCCAAAAGTCATTCAGGAGTAGGTTGTTAAATTTCCATGTAATTGTATGGTTTTGAATGATTTTCTTAGTATTGATTTCTATTTTTATTGCACTATTGTCCAAGGCTGTGTTTAGTATGATTTCAGTTTTTCTTTTTGAATTTTGGAGGATCGTTTTCTGTTTGATTTTAGAGTATGTGCCATATTCAGATGAGGAGAACATATATTCTGTTGTTTTTGGGTGTAGACTTTCATAGATGTCTGTTACTTCCATTGTTCAAGTGTCTTTGCTAGTTTTCTATCTCAATGATCTATGCCCTTCTTTGTCTTTTTTGATCATTGTATGTTTAAAGTCTATTTTGTCTGGAATTAGAATAGCAGCCTCTGCTTTTTTCTTGTTTTCCATTTGCTTAGTAGATTATTCTCTGTCTCTTTACTTTGAGCCTACAGGTGTTACTGCATGTCAGATAGATCTCTTGAAGACAACATATAGTTGGGTATTGCCTCTTTACCCAACTTGGCACTCTGTGCCTTTTAAATGGAGGCATTTAGTTCATTTAATTTCAAGGTTAATATTAATATGTATGAGTTTGATTCTGTCATTGTGTTGTTAGCTGTTTATTATATACACTTCATTGTGTGGTTGCTTTATAGTGTTAATGGTCTATAGATTTGAGTGTAGTTTTGTGATGGTCAGTAACAATCTTTCCTTTACATATTTAGCACTCCCCTAATAACCTCTTGTATGGCAGGTCTGGTGGTAACAAATTTCCTTGGTATTTGCTTGTCTGATAAGGATCTTATTTCTCCTTCCCGTATGAAGCTTATTCCTGCTGCATAAGAAATTCTTGGTTGGAATTTCTTTTCTTTAAGACTCCTTAGTATAGACACTGAATCTCTTCTGGCTCATAGACATTTTGCTGAAAGGTCTACTGTTGGCCTCATGGAGCGCCTTTTGTAGATAACCTGCCCCTTCTCTCTAAACTGTGTTTAACAAGTTTTCTTTCCTTTTGAACCTGAAGAATGACAGACTATTCTTGGGGATGGTTATCTTGAATAGTATCTCACAGGGGTTCTCTGAATTTCCTGGATTTGAATATTGCCCTCTCTAGTGAGGTTGGGAAAATTTTCATGGATGACATCCTCAAATGTTTTCCAAGTTGCTTGCTTTCTTTCCCTGTCTTTAAGGGATGCCAATGAGTGTAATATTTATTCTCTTTACATGATTCCATGCTTCTCAGAGGTCTTCTTTATTTTTGTCTCACTGAGTTACTTTGGAGAGCTGGTCTTCAGGCTCTGAGATTCTTTCCTCAGCTTGGTTGAGTCTGCTCTTAATACTTGTGATTGTATTATGAGATTCTTGAAGTGAGTTTTTCAGTTTTGTCAGGTCACTTTGGTTCTTTCTTAAAATGGCCATTTTGTCTTTTAGCTCCTGTGTCATTTTATTGGATTACTTAGATTCCTTGAGTTGGGTTTTGGACTTTATCCTGCAAGTTGATGATCTTTGTTCCTATCCATACTCTGAATTATATTCCTGTCATTTCCACCATTTCAACCTGCTTAAGAACTATTACTGGGGAACTAGTGTAGTTGTTTGGCGGTAAGAAGACATGGTGGTTTTCTGAGTTGCCAAAGTTCTTGCACTAGCTCTTTCTCATTTGTGTAGGTGGCTGTTCCTTTCATCTTCAGAGTTGCTGTTGTTTGTAGAGATATTTTCGGGGGTCTTTTATCTTCTCTGATGTCCTTGGGGGTTTTATTTTGGTATAAGGTGGGTGCAGACAACTTCCTTTGATTCTGGAAGATTTCAGGTAGCCAAGCTTCAGTTCCGTGCTTCTGGGCCGCATGCTGTAACTCTAGGGGACTGGGACCAAGCCCCTGGTTTTGTTCTCTGACCCCTTGAGGATCAGAACCTGTTATGTTGGAGGGATTGAGGTGTTCCTGGTCTTCTAGACACAACACTATGATGGATGTTACTGGTCAAAGTCCTTCATCACGGCGGTAGCAGTGGCAACTGTGCTTGCTTGCATGTGCCAGCAGGTATGGTGGTGCAGCAGGGTGCACACACATTGACTGGTGTGGGACACTCACAAGTGCTTCATACTGGCAACATATTTTGGTATTGTATTTTGGACTATGATCCAGTAGGTGGTGCTTAAGAGTGTTAGCCATCAGATACGCTCTTACTCTGCTGCATGACTGTTTTTGTGTGTTTCGGTGTAGTTGGCAAAAGTCATCATATATGCTCTTACTTGACTGCACAGCTTTTTTGTGTGTGTTTCGGTGTAGTTGGCAGTAGTGTTCTGTGGTGGATGGGGAAAGAGAAGACTCTTTACATAGTCCGCTCCTGTGTTTTGGAGGAGCCCCTCTGATGACTGTCTCTGTGCTTACATTTCTTTTGTTGGGTGTTCTGGTCCATGGGGTTCCCTCAGTCAGGGGCTGCAGCAGCAAGTCCTGCTGAGCTAGAAGATGTGGGTGTAGGTGGGGTCACCTAATTTGCTATCTGAGTGCTACCCAGGAAAACATGGGGTTGTGCCTGCCCGGAGACTTCAGGCAGCAGTGGGACCACCGGGCTGGAAGCTTTCAGAGGTTCGGCCCATCTAACTGAGAGGTGGGGTGGGTGGTGTTGTCCTCTCTGCCATCTAGATGTTTTCCAGGGCAACAGGAGGCTGTGCTCCTTGGCAGAATTCAGAAAGAAGTGGCTCCTCTTGGCCAAAAGCTCCTGTAGGCATTGCCCACCTGGCTACCAGTGGCAGGGATGGGTGAGGTCGCCTGCCCTGCAGTCCAGGTGTTTCCCAGGATGAAAGGATGCTGTACCCAGCAACATAGTCCACACAGAAGTGGGACTGCCAGGCTATTAGATCTAGCAAGCATTGACTACCTGATTAACAGTGGCAGTGGTGGATGAATCACTGACCATTCCTGGTGCCTGGTTGCTTCTGGGGACAATAGAAGGCTACACCTGACTGACTGAGTTCACATAAAAGCAGGGTGGCTGGGCTGGAAGCTCTAGCACGCATTGCCTTCCTGGCTACCAGTGGCAGGGGTGGCGGCTGGGGGATTGCTGGCCCTGTCGTCCAGGTACCTCCTGGGACAACAGGAGGCTGCAGCTGCTGGCCAAGTTCAGACAAAGCAGGACCACTGTGCTGCAAGCTGGTACTGAGCCTTGTCTGGTCAAGTGGGGTGGAGCCATCTTACTGCTCCCAGGAACCGCAACTGTGGCTTCTATTGGAGCTATAGTGCTCGTGCTCATCTGTTTCAGTGTCCAAGGCTTGTAGAGGACCCCTTGGACTTGACAGTTGCCTCTGCAAAAGGGAGACTTTCTGCCTCAGTTTAGAAGTGCAGTGGAGGGGGCCAAGGGGCTTCTCTCATTCCCAAGTCTTGCAAGGGTCCCTGTGGAGTGTGTAAATCCCCCAAGGGGCTCTCATTCATTTACCCTGTCCTGAGTTTGGGAGCTTCTTCTCCTGTCTCCACATTGGGCCCTGTTAGGCTACTGCCCAGTTTTGCCCCCTTTCTGTTCTCTGTGTCCCCCGATGCCTTGATGGATCTTAGCATGGCTTCTTACATGATCAGCCTGTAGGGGTCAGTGTTCACCAGCCCTGTGTTTTGCTTTCCATGAAAGTGGAGCACATGAGCTGCTCTAGTCTGCCATCTTGACCCAACGTTTAAAGCATTTCTCTATACAAAGAGATTATGTTTTATTTTAATTTATGCCTTTTCAGACATTCTTTTTTAATTTTTATAGATCCACCGTTCTGACCTAAGTCATATTCCTTCTATCTGGATAATTTATTTTAACATATCGTGTGGACAGTTCTGCTGGTAATACATTTCTTGTTTTCCATTATCTGAGAAAGTTTGTACTTCTTCACTTCTGAAGAATATTTTCTCTGGACATGCAATTTCTGATTGTCAACTTTTGCTTTCAAAATTTCAAACATTTCAGTCCAGTGTCTTCTTACTTGCCTGGTTTCTGATGAGAAGTCTGGTGTAATTATTGGTTTTGTTCATCTGCAGGTGACATGTCCCCTCTCCCCACCCCAACCTGCCTTCTTGGTTTTCTGTGTGGATTTTTGTCTTCAGTGGTTCGAATATAATGTGCCTGGTTTTATTTATTTTTGTGTGTTAGTTTTATCTTTATATTTTTATTCTGTTATGGTGCAGTCTGTGCTTCTTGGATCTGTGTGGTTTGTTGTCTGTAACTAGTTTTGCAAAGTTTTGGGTAATTGATAACTAAAACATTTCTGCTGTTCTAAATATCTTCTCCTTGTGGGATTGCAATGATGATGTATATCTTACATTGTTTACTACCCGAGAGTTCCTGTTTGTCATATTCTGTGTTTTTGACTTTTTGCTCTTTGCATTTCAGTGTTCTATTGAGCCATCTTCAATTTCATAGACAATTTGGCTGTCCTAAGTCTACTTATGGGCTTGTTGAAAGTATTTTCAGCTTTTACTACTGTTTCTATTTATAAGATTTCCATTGGATTCTTTCTTGTAATTTCCATCTCTCTGATGATATTACTCATCAAATATTGCAGATTTTCTGCCTTTAATTATTTTAAATTCCTTTCTAATAACTTCATTGTCTCTGTTTTATCTGAGTATGGTTCTGATCATTACTTTGTTTTCTCACGTTGTGCTTTTTCTTGCCTGTGGGCATGCCTTCTACTTTTTTCTTCTGAAAATTGAATATGTTTTCACAAGGCAATGTGTCCTTTAGTAGATAGGACTTTACTGTGAGAAGTTTAATTAATTTGCTCTGTACTTGAGCTATATTTGAAGTGTGTTGTTGGTGTTGGAACCAGAGGCTTCAATCTCCTCTAGTGACCTGGTTTCTAATCTCCCTTCTGATTTGGGGGCTTCCCTTTTAGCTGTGTCTCAGAGAAAGTCTATCTGTTGCCACTCTGTCAGCTGCAGCCCACTGTTGTATTATTAATGGGGGCTTCCTAGCATGGTTAAAGCACAGGAAGAGCGTTATCTAATCTTCTGGTTAAGTCTTTGTCTTTGGAGTACACAGTAAGCCTGTATCTCAGGGGTGTGAACTTCAGAAGCATTTCTATTTCTCCTTCAGGGCTAGAGACTTTTCCCTCTGCCCTCCTAATCCGCTTCCTGGTTGCTATTGGACAATTTCTCCAATGTCCTTTAGGCCGTTGTTCTTGCAGATTATGGCTTTTTCTGTGTCCTAAGCAAGACTGGGTGGCTGGAGTTGCACTTAGTTTGCTTCCCTTAACTATAATGGAATTTTGCTACTCAGGAGGCATTACTGATTTTCTATCCCTTGTGGACTGAGACTTTGTTCTGTAAGGGAAAAGGATCTTTGGGCATCTCCCTCATCCCTTCCCACAACTGGCACTGGTGGGGTGTTGTGGGGGTACTTTTTGCAGATCCATGTTTTAAGAGATTTTGGGGGTTCTTGAAGGAAAAGCCTACAAAAGCGTGGTGATACCCCTATGACTATTGATCCCAAGCATTTCTCACTCTCATCCTAGCCTATATTTGGCTTCCAGAAATTCAGTTTGATCTTACTATTGGTTTCTGGGGATTCCAGTGGCTTCTGTCCAGGTAAGAAAATTCTCAAATCCTGTATCTCCTTGCAGGTGCCTTGGGGATAGCAGTTTGTCCCGAGACCTCAAGATTCATGAATCACTGGTTTTCAATTTGTCTAGTTTTTTCTATCTGAACTGAAATTATGTCAATTTTTTTATATATCAATTTATAATTTCATTCACTAAGCCAATTGCCTGATATTTTATTTACTAAAATAAATAAAAAGTAGATTGAAGAAATTAAGAGTTTCTTGCTTACAAACATAGAACATATAATACATATTAAAACCTTAAATATTTTGGGGTGTTTTTTGCCTTCAAAATAATACTGGGATACTTCAGAGTTTTGTAAAAAAAAAAAATTTTTTTTGAGATGGTGTCTTGCTCTGTTGCCCAGGCTGGAGTGCGGTGGCACGATCATGGCCCACTGCAACCCCTGCCTCCCAGGTTCAAGTGATTCTCCTGCTTCAGCCTCCCAAGTAACTGGGACTACAGGCATGTGCCACCACACCCAGCTAATTTTTTGCATTTTTAGTATAGATGGGGTTTCACTGTGTTAGCCAGGATGATCTCGATCTCCTGACCTAATGATCCACTAGCCTTGGCCTCCCAAAATGCTAGGATTACAGGCGTGAGCCACTGTGCCCGGCCCTGTGAATATTTGAATAAAGAAAAAAAATGTGAATCTTTACAAACATACTTTCTTATATAAAGTTATAGAAATGATAGTTAATTTGAGAATTCTTAAAGAAAAACTTAGATTGTTTATAACAACACTAGCAACCTTAATTTTTTGAGCAGTAATCAGAGTTTCTGTAAAAACTTGTCTTCAAAGAAAATAATTATGTTTTTTAAGATTTACTAAACTTTTTTTAGAAACTTAGACAATTTTTTAATAAATCACTAAATCAGACATTATTTGGAAACTCTAATTTTCACTGTACTGTTTTTGTATATTTTTCTTTAGTCATAGAAAATTTTCAGTGATGGTAGAAACATAATGTTTTGCTCACATATATTTATTATTTGTGAGAAATTATTTTTCCATAAGTTTCTTATTTCCTAATTGTTTCTTTTATAGAGATTTATAGGTTTAAATGCTGAACTGGTGGGTATCTTACTCACCTCTTGTACCAGAGGTTTCTGCCTGCATAATTTTTGTATATAATTTGGTACCATCAATAATGTACTTTTGCAAAAGCATAGTAATTGGTGTATTAACAAAAGCACATCTCATGCACTCACAAATGAATCTTATTGGAGAAGAAAGCCAAATATTTTTCCATGATAAAACAGTATCGTTTACTATTCTTCACATCAAGTAGAATAAAAGAGTGCTGAAAACACATAACCGTACTGTATCACAATAGGACAAGTCTGTGCTTTGGATGATGCTGTGGGGTGAATTGTGTCCCCTCCCCAAAGTTTGTATGTTGAAGTAATTACCAGTACCTCAGGCTGTGGCTGTATTTGGGAATAGGGTCTTTTAAAAGGTATTTAAGGTCCTTAGTATGGTCTTTTATTCGGTATAATTTGTCTCCTCATTAGAAGAGATTAAGTTAGAGACACACACAGTGGAAAGATCATGTGAGGGCAGAAGGGGAAGATGACCATTACGAGTCAAGGAGAGAGGACTCAGAAGAAATAAACACTATCAATACTTTGATCTTAGACTTCCAGCCTCCAAACCGTGAGGAAATAAATTTCTGTTGTCTAAGCACCCAGCCTGTGGTACCTTGTTTTGGAAGCCCTGGCAACTAAATATAGATGATTGAAGATAATCATTTTTGGATTACAATACAGATCTGGATGAAGTCCACCTGTCTCATTGAAAGCAATCATCAGTCCCATTAAGTTCTTGAAGATAATTAATTACAAAACAAAGAGCAGAAATGATGAAATAGCCTTATGACAGTACAATGGGAAATCTGGACAAAGCTCAGGAATTCATGACTTCAAAAACATCATCTTTTTCTAAATTTTTTATTTTGAAAATTGTTAAATTGTAGGTGTTGACATTGGGGCACTAACTCGTTTTTATTAGTTATTTCTTTTCAAAGAAGACGATGGTCTATCTAAAAGAGCTCCCGAGAAGCATGTGTGGACATTGGGCTGTCACGGTTCTCTCCTATGCTCGTATGTTAAGACATTGCAACCATATCATGTTCTATTATTTCACAGGGGCCTAGGTGGAGTCTCCATATTCTTTCTGAACACAGTGTTCCACAGCTCCAATGGCTATTGCTAATACTTACTCAATTTAGTCACTAAGAAAATGATTTTTTCAGACTATTGTGTGCCTGACACTGCTATAGGCACAAGAGAAACAGTAGAACAAAAAAGGAGTCAAGCAGCTGGTCCGGAATCCATTGATTTCCCTCTACCAGGAGGATGCACACACAGAAGGCAGGTGGCATTTCAGTGGCATCATAAACTCATTGGCAACTGACCTTCTGGTTCCTAGACTAATGGTATGTGTTATTTCATTACAAAAATAATTTTTTTTTTTTTTTTTTTTGTAGTTTGTTGCTGGTTTAGCATTTCTTTTGGCAGACAAACTTAATTCCTGTGGGCATGAATCCTTGGAAATTTTCATGTAAATTCTATGTAAGTACAAAAAAAAAATAGATGTTTCATGACCTAAAACATTGCTTGATGTTTCAGGGTGACTGTGTTCTGCATTTGGAGACTTCGTCCTTCAATCTGGGACAGAAACCACATTTGCAGCAGAAAGAACCTGAGGAGTCACATTCTGTCCCGGCTTTCTCTAACCTTTGCTTGTGTTTCTCGATTCTTGTGTATTGAAAATGATGAGCAAACCTTGATTCTGTGCACAGCTTTGGCATTCCAGAGCAACAGCATGGTTTTAATAAGGAGACGTTACCTTCACGACCATTGTTTCCAAAGTTTATAGCAATTAGAGTTATTTCTTAAAGTATAAAATCTATAAAACTGAATACAGTCTTCTGAGCTATTATTACAATTGCAGTTCCTCAATTTCTCTTCTGAAAACCTTGGGGCAAAATATAATTTGAAATTCGATTATTTTTTAGATGTTAGGAGATACCAGTCAGGTATTATAAATTATATAACAGCTGCAGTAGATTTGAAGGCATAGCTCCATATTCAAAAATGTTAATGTTTCTGAAATTAAACATAAATATGAATATTTATACAAAATATCACACATACAGATTATAATATGTTGTTTCCTGTCAGTTCAGCTATGCTACCAAAGGAGTCAGAAAAATTTTCAGTTTTCAGATAATTTTGATTTACATCATTATACATAAGTAATTGTGCAAATGAATTATCATTATTAATTTCTACATTTTTAACAAAAACATTTTTCAAAGCATTTTTGACTTCCTGTTTTAGATTAAACGGATTTCTTTTTCTGCCTGCTGTGGACTGGGTATTTTTATACTATCTTGTATATTTAATTAAATGCATTGATTCTTGCATCCCATGACTTCCTCACTGCTTTTTTATTTTCAGTTTAGCTAAAACATGCTCAAGCAGTTTTATTTTCAAATGGATAGATGCTTTTGCAAGAACAAAAAATATGTTTAATTTTTTGTACACGCAATTTATAATTTGGTTGGGTAAAAAGTTCTAAATGCAAAATTCTTTTCCCTCAGAACATTGAAGATATTGCTCTATTGAGCTTTGAACTCAGTGCTACTAATGGATTCTTTGATGACTATCTGGTTTGTATTTATTTGCCAATAACCTGATCATTTTTAAAGCCATTAGTATCCTCTCTTCATCTTCTATTCTTTGAAATTTCAACATGATGTTCCAAGGTGATGGTCTATTATAAATTTATCCTGGTGGTTACCTGGCAGAGCCTTTTATTACAAATGCTTTTATCTACTTTTTAAGCTTAGATCTTTTTCTTATTAGTCCTTTGTTTTCATTCTTCATCTATATATCTTTTCCTTTATCCTAATGTAATATATTTTGCCATCCTGTTTTAATTCTATGTATTTCTTAACATTTTATGCATCTTTTTATTTTTATTTTTTTCTTTGCATTATGGGAAATTCTTTTAATTTTAGTATTTTTGTATAATTTCAGGGCTTTTAACAAAGCAAACTCATTCTTATATTGTTCAATTTCTTTATATGACCCAATTATTTTTTTAAAATATATCCTCTCATATATCTTTGTGAATACAAATTATTTTGAAAGTTGTTCTCGTTTCCTTAAATATGCCTGTTTGTTATCAGTACTAACTTTTTTGTTTATTAATCTTTTCTCTTTCATGCTGTGCACTTAACCACAGTGTCATGATTTGTGTTCTTGTATGTGATTGGTAAGGCCACTATCCGCTACCAGGCATCTCTTGTAATGCTCAGATCCTCACACTCCATATTTGCTATGTCATGACCTGTCAAGATCCTTCACATGATAGCTGCTTATATTTTAAAAATTAATAGAAACACAATAAGTGCAACAGAACAAGCTGCAGCTCTCCACACCATGGTTGTTCCCATAGCCATAATTGCTATTCATCATTTCCTTCCTCTACCACTAATTCCAGATTCCTCTCATTCTTAGCCAGTACATCTGCTGGCCCATGACATTTCCCAGCATCCTGGTGTGATCCTCAGTCATAAAACTATTGCTTACCAGTTTTATATTCACTACCTTCTCCAGTTCAGCATCTGCAAGACCCATTCCCAAGCATGTTTTCTGAGTTACTTATTGTGTCTATTAACCACATCTCATAGCTTCTTTTGTGAATAACCTCCTTAGTCTTGAAGGGAGAACAGGGCGTCTTTGATCAAATCATGCTTAAACGCAGTCCTAGTTTTAGTCAAGTAGCAATGAAATGAGTTTGATGTAGATTTGATGAAAAGTATCATCTGGCACAGCATCCACTAGAGAATAAGACTTTCCCTGTTCTTCAGGGGAGTGGAGGCTGCTTTCCACCAGCAAAGTGGAGAACATAATTTCAGGAGCTAGAGGCCCTAGACTTTTAAGTATATCTGTGTTTGAAACACATCCAATAGGATGTTCCTACTCCAGGTCTCCTGGGACCACACCTTCTTTGTCAAAGCCTGAATTGTAGTGTAGAAATGCACTATTTTTTTTTTTTATTGATGCAAACAAAATACTATATACTTGTCAGATTCAAACAATACCATCAATATCAAACTAAATTTTACAAACTTATAAGCTTCAAATAACACCATTAATTTATTAACTTTGAAAATCTGAAACCTGTTCATGGTGAGGATAGATTGTTCAAGTTCTCACAGATGAAACTCAAAGTATTGGCTTATCTAAGTTTCCATTTGAAGATTAACATCCTCTTCCAAGCTCAGGTGGTTGTGACACAATTCAGTTCCTTTTCACTGTGGGTCTAAAGTATTTTGTTCTTGCTAGACAGCTAGATGCAACACAAAGAGACTGCCCACATTTCTTGCCATGTGGCAACGTCTATCTTCAAAGTCAGCAATGGAGAATCTCTCTTGTGTTGAATCTCTCTCATGTCTAAATTTCTTTTGCCAGGAAGACTTAAATCTTATTAAAAGATTAGTTGATTTGGCCAGCTTCCTTATGTTCATGTCACCTGGTTAGAATATTAAATATGTCTGTAAAACTCCTTTACAGCAGCACTTAGATTAGTGTTTGATTGAATACCTGGAAAAGTTGTGTATCTATCAGAGATGGGAACCTTGAGGGCCACCTCAGAATTCTGTCTGCCACAAGGAGACTTGCTAGGGCTGTGAATTCAGCTTTCTCTGCACTTCCTTTCTCTCACAATGCATTCCTTGAATTGGTTTTCAGCACAGTCATCTTTCTAGATACAAGAGATGGGGTCTTTAGTACTATCCATGGAGACTGTCCTGGGTTGACTAGTGTTCCTCCAATTCAAATCACCATGAACCTCATAATGTGACCCAATTCAGAAAAAGTGTCTTTGCTGATGTCATTAGTTAAGATGAGATCATACTGGAATAAATGGGTCTTAATTTAATGACCGGTGTCCTTATTAGAGCACCACAGAAGCTAGGAAGAGACAAGACAGGATCCTTCCCTAGAGTTTTCCAAGAGAGTGTATAGCCTTGCCAACACCTCAGATTTACAGCCTGTAGAACAGGAGAAAATAAATTTCTTCTGTTTCAAACATACAGTTTAAACATACAGTTTAAAACAGTATGTGTTACTATAAAACTAATGCCGAGGAAACTAATATAGAGGCTTTCTGGCTTTCCGACCATGCCCTAAGTTTGTAGTTGTTTAACCAACGCTGTTATTTTCTTCCATGAGTACTGCAAAGCTACTAAAAATTAATAAACCAATATGACAGTGTCCTTGTGATTAGCATTGCCACTATGGAGATGGTGCAAAAATTTTTATACTTTCCCACCTATATCCCATCCCACATGACCATGGGTGAAACTCCCTTAGCTCTGCGCTACAGCAAACAGGTGCACAGGTTTTATCTCTATATGTATATCTATGTACATATCACTCTTAGCTCTATATATCTTTTTCTTTCTGTGTCAATCTATCTACAGATTTATCTTAAGGAATTGGCAGACTTGATATTTCAGCTCCCATCTGAAGGAAGTCTGGAGACAAAATTCCTTCTTTCTCACGGGAAATTAGTCTTTTATCCTTATGGTCTTCAACTAATTGGATAAGGCATATTCACTTTCTGAGGAGTCGTCTGCTTTACTAAGATTCTACTGATATAAATTTCTATTTCATCTAAACATGCCTTCACAGTGACGTGTGAACTTGGATTTAGTCAAATATATGGGTATTGTGGATCAGAGAAGTGGACACACAGAATTAACCAATCCTTTGGGAGGCCAAGGTGGGCAGATCATGAGGTTAAGAGATCGAGACCATCCTGGTGAGAATCGCTTGAACCCGGGAGGCGGAGATTGCAGTGAGCCAAGACTGCACCACAAAACTCCAGCCTGGGAGACAGAGCGAGACTCCATCTCAAAAAACAAACAAACAAACCAAAAAAAGAAACCATAACCACCAGCAATTGAGTTCTCTTTGCCATATGTCTGTTAAGTCAAGAAACCTATATTTCTAGGTACCAATCATGTTACTTAAATAACAGTAGGTAAAAATATTGTATACTGGTTATACTTAAAAATAACTTAATTGAAAGTTTCTGATAAACATTTTAATGTTTCTTTTTAACTTTTAAGTTATGAGTGAAGAATAAAAAAAAGTACTATGGTAAAATACGATCAATCTTGGAAGGGACCTCACAGCTATGTAATTTAGTCCTCATTTCACAGATGAGGAAATTTTGATAAAGAAAGAGATAAACTTTCAATAAGTGATTGTTAGTTTCATCATGGCTTTCTTATTGTCCAGGCATTTTCCCAACATGACAATTAGTGGAATTAGTGGCTCATTACTGGGGACATATGGCTAGGTTTGCTTTGTTTCATACATGTATTATATTTGTTATGACATTTATTCCTGTTAAAAGGTATATAATATTTGCATGGATCGTAAGACATGTGCTAACAATTCCCTGACTGATTCTAATGATTTTCTTGGTACTTTTCTCCTTGTTTCAGCTCCATATGTCGACTGAGAAATTTCTGAATATCACAAATTATAATGGGTGGAAAGCTTTTGTTTTTACCACCTTGATTGAATTTGGCTACTGTGGCAGGTGAATTTTACAATGTCAAATATTCAACCAAGATTTACTGAGTCCTTGATTTATATTTGGCAAAAAGAAGTTTATTGATTGTTTAAAACATTGATCTTGTCAAAAAGTAGAGAGGAAAAAGACATTACTGTTTTTAATAATAATAATTCAATAAAATAATAATTTTTGAATTAGACTTTAATTTTAAGTTCCAAAATATAAGAAATAAAAATTTCCAAGAAAAATTATTAAATTCAACAGTAAACAAATAACTTTAAATTAAGTCCACAAGCATGAATTGTTCTTCTCCTATCAAACCTGTCAAATAAATTTCTTTTGTTTTTGAAATGGAAGTTCGCTCTGTCACCCAGGCATGAGTGCAGTGGCACGATCTCAGCTTAATGCAACCTCCGCTTCCCAGGTTCAAGTGATTCTCCTGCCTCAACCTCCCGAGTAGCTGGGGCTACAGGCACCCTCCACCACGCCTGGCTAATGTTTTGTAGTTTTAGTAGAGACAGGGTTTCACTGTGTTAGCCAGAAGGGTCTTGATCTCCTGACCTTATAATCCACCCACCTCAGCCTCCCAAAATGCTAGGATTACGGGCATAATCCACCGTGCCTGGCCTCAAATAAAATTTTTAATGTGAAAATAATAGCTTAAATGCATTTTTCCTGTAAGGCAGATTATTGCACAGTTAATTAACAGTTTGACTATATTTATGTTGCTTAAAGCTTCACCAGAGTCACTTCATTTCAACTTACTATTACCCAAATAATTGTATTAATATGCACTTATCTTAAAGTCTATGCCTTAATAAACTTTTATGTATAATTGTGTTAAATATTACATGCTGTGTATATGCCAAGCTATATTATTTATGAATATTGGTTCTAATGGCAGGATTTGGTTTGAAGCATCAAACATTTATTTTATATTTTATAATAAACTGTAATGATTAGTTTGGAGAAAAAAAATGAAAGCATACATTGGTTTAAAGAGCTAAATGTCACATATGTTACACAATAGAATGGTTTTAAGCCAGAGTCAGAAGTTTTACAGAATGCTTTTAGGAAATAAAATTTACAGCTAATGGAACTTTGGTAAATAAACTTATAAGAAATAATTACCTGTGAAACATTCATAAAGGAATAAGGATTTGAACAACATTTGAGTCAGGATTAGCATCTTGCCTCACATTTTAAAAATTAGCCAACAACCTGATTTCATTCAAGAGATGATTGTTCTTTTCATTTGAGATTATTAAAAGGGAAGTATTATTAAACTGTCTGAAAGAGGTTTGAAGATAGAAATTCCCCAAGTTGGGTTTATTTTAAAAACTGTTGGTGGGACTGTAAACTAGTTCAACCATTATGGAAGACAGTGTGGTGATTCCTCAAGGATCTAGAATTAGAAATACCATTTGACCCAGCCATCCCATTACTGGGTATATACTCAAAGGATTATAAATCATGCTGGTATAAAGACACACGCACACATATGTTTATTGCGGCACTATTCACAACAGCAAAGACTTGGAACCAACCCAAATATCCATCAGTGATAGACTGGATTAAGAAAATGTGGCCCATATATACCATGGAATACTATGCAGCCATAAAAAAGGATGAGTTCATGTCCTTTGTGGGGACATGGATGCAGCTGGAAACCATCATTCTGAGCAAACTATCACAAGGACAGAAAACCAAACACCATATGTTGTCACTCGTAGGTGAAAATTGAACAACGAGAACATTTAGACACAGGATGGGGAATATCACACACCAGCGCCTGTTGTGGGGTGGGAGGAGGGGAGAGGGATAGCATTATGAGATATACCTAATGTAAATGACGAGTTAATGGATGCAGCACACCAACATGGCACATGTATACATATGTAACGAACCTGCAAGTTGTGTACATGTACCCTAGAACTTAAAGTATAATAATACAAAAAGCTAGCTCAATATTTATAGATCAATGTCTTCCACCATATTAGCAGTCAAAAGAAGAAAAAACACATTATGGCATCAATTTACGTAGTTAAAGCATTTGACAGAACCCAACACCTACTGTTAACAAACTAGTATTAGAGAGAAACTTCAACTCCATAAAGAGTATCTACAAAAATATCCTACAGTTAACATCATACATAACATACATAACATTGAAAAGGTGAATGCTGTCCTGCTATATAAAAAAAATGGTTATGATACCCACTCTCATCACTCTTATTCAGCATAGGACTAGCCAGTGACATAAGGCAAGATAAGAAAATGAAATGCACACAGATTAGAAGAGAAGAAATAAAACTACCCTATGTGTACATATGACAGGATTGTTCATGCAGAAAATCCCAAGCTACCCAAAGAATCTCCTAGAACTAATAAGTGAGTTTTGCACAATCATAGAAGGTCAAAACAACTAAGTCAATATTTTGATATATTATCATAGAATATTTTGAAACTAAAAGAATGATTTACAATAGCTTTACATAAATCTAACGAAGCACGTAGACGATCTGTATGCTGAAAACTTCAAAATACTGATGAAAAACCTAAATATATGAAATGCTAGGTTTAACTCATTTTCCTTCAATAACCTGGCAAGAATTTTTGTAGATAGGTTTAAATCTGAAATTATATGGAAATGAAGAAAGAACTGAATCAACGTAATTTTAAATTAAGAAGAAAAAAAATCAAAAGACCGTACAACTAGATTTTTAAATTTAGTATATTTCTACAGTGATGGAAAGGGTGTGGGTTTGCACAGAAATAGACACACAGATCAATGGAACCAATGAAAATTGAGAAATAGAACCACAAATGTAGAATCAACTGAATTTTGCGATAGGCACAAAGAAAGAGGAGTGTTTTCAAAAGTGATGTTGGTACAATTATACATCCATATGCAAAAGAATGATTCTTACTATAAGCCTTATACCTTTCAAAAAATCAAATCAAAATAGATAATTGGTACCAATTAAAAATATGCAATATAAAACAATTAGAAGACAACACAAGAAAAAATAATCTATGTGACCTATGATTAAGCAAATAGTTTGTGGACTCATAAAATAAAAAGTAATAAATTGGACTTTTTCAAAATTAAAACTATTTGCTCTGCAAAAGACACTATAAGATAACCACACAATGGACCAAAATATTTTCCAATAATATATCCAGCAAAGAACTTGCATTCAGAATATAAAAAGGGTTCTCTAAACTTAACATTAAGTAAACAAATAATCCAATCAGAAAATTAAATACACTTCACCAAAAAGTATGTATAACTGGCAAATTGCTACATGAATGAATATTTAACATCAGTAGCATTAGGATAATGCAAATTAAAGCAAAAATTAGATATTGTTATATATCTACTAGAATGGGATAAATAAATAAACGAATAAATTTGCTCCACCAAGTGCAGATAAGGCTATGAAGCTCTAGAATCTCCTACATCTTGCTAGTGAAGACACAGATGTGTAGTCACTCAGAAAAAAATGTTGTCTGTTTCTTGGAAAGCTAAACATACAGTTACCACATGCCTCAGCCATCCCATTTCAGCGTACTTATCCTGGAGAACTGAAAATGTATATGCAGAAAAAGAACCTGTACACATATTTCATTTCATCTTTATTAGCAATAGCATCAAAATTAAAAAAAAAAATCCCTGATGTCCTTCAGTAGCAGAATGAAAAAACAAATTGTGATTCATCCATATAATGGCATATCATTCAGCAATAAAAAGGAACAATTCATTGATGTGCACAATCTTAATGAATATGAAAACATTATAAGAGAAAATAATCTGTCTCAATGGGTTGCATAGTATATGGTTCCATTTATATAAAATCATCAAAATAACAAGCGGTGTTGCCAGAATTAAAGGGTGGAGGGATGACATGACTATGACCAAGTAACACAGGAGTTTCTTTGGGGAGATGCATTGTTTGCCTATTCTGATTGTGGTGGTGGTTGCAAGACTCTACACATGTGATACAATTTTGCGAACTTCTGCACACACAAAAAAGTGCATATAAAAATAATAAATTCTGTATAAGGTCTGCAGTTAACATTATTGTACCAATGTCTATTTTCTGGATTTGATAATTATGCTATGGTTCCTTAAGATGCTATCATTTGGGGAACTCAGTTGAAAGGAAAGTGAGAACCTTCTCATTATTCCTGCAATTTCTATGAGAGTCTAAAATTATTTCAAAATGAAAAGTTTACAAATAATATACTCAGATGTAATATATATATGTGTGTGTGTGTGTATGTGTGTGTGTGTATAAACCATGGCATACATAATAATGGGGTAAATGCTAGTGGATATTTCCAAGATTTCCATTTTTTTACATAGGTGGTGCCATATTGTAATACAGTTTTTATTTTTTTAATTTAATTATGTCCTGTTCTGGTTACAAGGTACTGGCTAGAGGCCAGTCAGTTCTCTTCCTGAGCAATTGATTAAGTCCACACCCAAACCACTTCCTTTATGGGGCTGTCACACTTTTCACATTCCAGGCCTCTATGCACCTGTCCTAATTGTTCTGGGACCAGGTATGACAACTGCAGACAGAGCTTTTGTCATAGAGCCCATGACATTATTCAAATTATCCAAGTGTTATGGGCTGATTTCCATCTCCATTGTGTCCCCCTTAATTTAATATGTTGAATCCTTACGTTGAATCCTTAACTCTTCATACCTGAGCGTCAACTATATTTGGTAATAGGGTCTTTAAGAGGTAACTAAGTTAAGATGAGGTAATTAGGGTGTGTCCTAATTCCATATCACTGGTGTCCTTGTAAAGAAGAGGAAATCAGGCTATATGAACATATAGAGGAAAGATTAGGGCAGTGGGAGAAGAAGCCAAAAAGAAACTTTCAGAAGAAACCAACCTTACCAAAACTTTAATCTTGGACTTCAAGACTCCAAAATTGTGAGAAAATAAATTTCCATTGTTTAAGCCCCCTAGTCTATGTTAGTTTGTTATGGCAGCCCTAGAAAACTAATGCATCAGTCTTCAGAGAGCGCAAACACCTAGCTACTAACCTCATTCCACTCAACATATGTGAACTGCCCCTAGCAGCTCCAGCTTGCTGTGATCGTGTCCCTGCATGTGACACCTTGCATGACCCTATCTGGCAGCCTTCTCTCACTTGGAGCTATAAGCAGCAAAGACTTCTTCCTTTTATCTCTTCACGCACCAGTGTGTTCTGTCCTATTATCAATGAATCGCTAAATTTCAAAAAAACAAATATTAATTTTAAGGTATCCTGTGAAAAGTTAAGAATGTATATTGTAGTACCTAAACAAGTCACTAAAAATGATGCACAGAAGTGTCAATAGTAAGCTGACAGATATATTACAATAAGATCCTAGAAAATTAATCAAGTTATCCAAGGAAAACAGGGAATAAACAGCACCTAAATTGTTTAATATTAATGAACAAAACACCCAGTTAAAAGACAGATCCGGCTAATTGTTGTATACATGAGATGCACTTGCAATATACGGATACAAAACAGTAGGAGTAAAAATGGTTGTAAAAATGTACCTACAAACAGTGACTGTAAGAGGCCTGAAATAGCTATATTAATATAAAATAAAGTACAAAGCAGCAAGTACTACCTGTGATAAAAAATGACATTTCGCAATGATAAAAGTGTCAAGTCTATAGGAAGGCATAATAAACTTAAATGTGTATGTACCTAATAACAACTCCTCAAGGTAAAGTTGACAGGATCCAAGGGGATAATAAATTTTTCTTCAATTTTATTTCGAAAACTATGAAATAATGTCTTAGCAATTGATAGAACTACTGAAAAAATTGAGGACAAAGGTGATCTGAACTAATCCTTATGAAGAATTCCACCCTGCAGATTTAGAATACACGTTTTTTCATATTTGTGTGGTGGTGTATTTACTAATATAGAACATATATTTTATGACAAAATAGTATCAAGTAATTTAAAAGAACTGAAATAACACAGGGTATGATGACCACAATAGCACTTAGTTAGCTATCAATAAAATATCTTGTTTGGACCTATTTGGAAATTAATGTAAAGTTAACAACCAATGGGTAAAAAGTAAATTGTAGAGAGAATGAACTTTTCATTGATTAGTGTTTGCATGGTATGTCTTTCTCCAACCTTTTCACTGTAACCAATCTAAGTCTTCAAATTTAAAGTGGGTTTCTTATAAATACAGCATAATGAGGTATTTTTTAATCCACTCTGGCAATCTGTCTTTTAATTGGTATATTTTAAATGATTATTAATGTAGTTGGATTAATATATACCATGTATGTGAATGTTTTCTATTCATTCCATTTGTTCTTTGTTTCCTTTTTATTTATCTTTTTCTGCCTTCTATGGTTTTAAATGCAAATTTTATATAATTCAATTTTATCTCCTCTTAGCATAGTAACTATACTTCTTGTTTTAATATTTTCAGTAGCTGCCTTAGAATTTCCAGTATCCATTTTAACTAATATAAATTCATCTTCAGATACCACTATACTGCTTCATGTGTAATGCAAGTACTTTATAAAACAGTACTCCCAATTTTTCCCTTTTGCTCCTTATAATATTGCTGTGATTTATTTTACTAGTTCATATACTAAAAACACTCAATATATTTTTACTTTTATTTCAAACAAAGTTATTTTCAAATTAGTTAAGAAAAAGGAAAATAGATTTCTTCTTTATTTATTCCTTCTATAACTCTTTTCCTTCATGTAGATTTGAGATTTGTAAAAGCTAAATTGCACCAGATACTAGTTAAAAACAGCAAGGAAGACTTTATTTAACCATTACAATAAGGGAGCGTGCTTGAACTCAACTCAGCTGAAGCACAAGGTGAGGCCGTCTGTGTTTGCTAATGGCCGCTTATCAAATATTGGCTCCTATTCTCCCAAAGATCTGAGAAAGTCTTTATTTCTCCTTCGCTTTTGAAACACAGTTTCACTGGACATAGATGACGGGCTACTGGATTTTTTTTTTCTTTTATCACTTTAAATATTTAACTTCCCATTTTTGGGCATTCATAATTTCTGACAGGAGATCCACTGAATTTCTTAGGCATATGCCTCTGTGAGTATGGTGTTTCCCCTCTCTTCTCCTTTGAGTTACTTTAAGACCTTTGTCTTTGGTGTGCTACAGTTTGAATATGATATTTCAAAATGTAATTATTTTCCCCTTGGTGGTGTTCTTTGAGTTTTCTGGATCCATTTTTGGAGTCTGACATCAGTTCTGGAAATTTCTCAGCTAATATTACTTCAAATATTTCTTCTACTCCATTCTCTCTTTCTTCTCCTGGTGTTTCCACTATGCACGTATTACAGCTATTGAAATTTTTCCACAGTACGTGGCTGTTCTGTTCCTCCCCAACCCTCATTCTGTTTCTCTTTTTATTTCAATTTGGAAAGTATCTATGCATTTGTTCACATTTGTAAAAACACAATGAATGTACGGTCAAGATTTGTGCATTTCATTTTACATTGAAGACATGAATTTAGCCAGGCACCGTGACTCATTCTTGTAATCCCAGTACTTTGGGAGGCTGAGGCAGAAGGATTGCTTCAGCCCAGGAGTCCAATACTATCTTGGACAATATGGTGAGACTTGTCTCTACAAAAAAAAAAGTTAAACAATTTTTTTTTTTTAAATAAGAAATTAGCTGGGTGTGGTTGTACATGCATGCCTGTGGTCCTAGCTACTTGAGAGACCGAGGTGGGAGGATTGCTTGAGCCTGGGAGGTGGAGGCGGCAGTGAGCCAAATTATGCTACTGTAATTCAGTCTTGGCCACACAGCAAGATGCTGTAAACCCTATCTCTGTAAACCCACACATAATTAGCCAAATTATGCTACTGTAATTCAGTCTTGGCCACACAGCAAGATGCTGTAAACCCCATCTCTACTAAAAATACAAAATTAGCCAGGTGCAGTGTTAATCCCAGCTACTTGGGAGGCTGAGGCAGGAGAATCGCTTGAACTTGGGAGGTGGAGGTTGCAGTGAGCCAAGATCACACCACTGCACTCCAATCTAGGCGATAGAGTGAGACTCAGTCCCCCCCCCAAAAAAAAAATTATAATAAATTGTGAACTCTAATTAATAATATAATGTTGGAGTATTTAAGGGGAAGTAAGTTAATTTCTGCTACTATTTGTGTAATTCTTTGAAAGAGTTGGATGATTGATAGATTGGCAGTGGCAGATTGATGGAAGGCTACGGGATAAAGCAAGTCGAGTAGAATTCTATTTGTAGAATCCTCATGGTGAGCAGATGAGCATTTGCTATAAAATTATTTTAACTTTTTTGTACACTTGAGATGTCCCTAATAAAATATTTGAAAAAAATACAATTGCTCAAAATCTCCTGAGGACCATAATTGAACTAAATGAGGCAATAAAATAGTGAGGAAAATGTTGACCAGAGAACGCGTATCATCAATCTGCCCCTAGATAGGCCGCACTTATTTTTGTGCAAAATTATTATTTGTTATTAACCTAAACTCTAGTTTTGTTATTAACATAAACACTAATTTAAGGTCAGACTCAACAAAGCCTCTCACATTTGAAATAAAATAATTTTAACTTAATACAGTAATAGAACTTTAAATCACCAGTGAGTACGGTAAAACATATCAAAAATGTCAATGAGGATAAAAAAGATTACATGGTGATATTTAAAAAACAAATTAATTGTATGACTGTTGAAGTTAATGACTTTATACTAGAGGGAACTCAATGATTTAACAGACTGTTTTGTGTTCTTTATCACATTATATAGGGTGATAAACTACAAACTTGGAAGGATTCTCTTTTATTTTTTCTCCTTATCAGTGTCATAAACATGCATTCTAATAGTGAGTATTTTCCTTTCGATAAAGTGGCAAATGAAAAGTTTTGTATTAAGTCCAGAGATAGATCAGCACATATCAAATTAGTTCATCTGCATCTATGTCGCTTTGCTTTGATATATTATCTGGCCATCCTGACCTCAAGCAGACACGTTCCTGCTGATCCTTCTGATTGTCTGATGCTCAGAACTTTTTTCTCTGCTATTTCTTTAAATCCCTCTAGCAGTGGGTGCATATAATCACAGATTTCCTTGTGGCTATTTTTGGTTTCTAATCTATCTTTCAGTTTGGGCACAGCTTTATTCTTTGATATTCTATTTACAGCTGCCTAGAGACTATCACCCTTTGAATGTCACCAGGTAACTTGTGATTCAAAATTTTTTTACACCAACTCTACTACACAGCCTTGATATCACTTTTTAAACCAGACTAGAAATCTTACAGCCCTTTTCACTATTCTCTCTGTTCCTTGTTTTCTTCTATCTGATTCTCTCTACGGCATATTCTTGTTTTTCTTCAAGTTTCTCTGGTATGTGGATTTTTCGTCATGTTACAATATTATGAGGTCAATTCCATGCCCCTAGAACAATCAACTATTTGAGTTCATCTAACGAATAGAGCATATAATTTTGAAAGTATATCCACATAACTTCTCTAAGATTCAGAACATCTTTTTATAAAGTAGGAACAATACTGATATTAATGAAAGCCAAAATATACACGGATGACATTGGAGCCTGAAATATATTGTTTATAAAGAGTTATAATGGCAAAATTTTCAATCATGGTCCCTAGGTAGGCATCTTTGTTGGACTGCAAGAATGTTTTGTCAAGTATGTTTCTGGCTCATGAGAACTGGCAATATTTATATATGAACCAATCAAAGTTTTCTGCGTTTAAACCATCTTTCTTTTATTTCACCATTGGAAAAACACAGAAAGATGCTAATTATGTGACAGTTCTTAGAGAAAAAAGATAACGCAAAGAGCCAGATTATTTTATTTTCAGAGAATATAAAATGCAACAAATCCCTGTAGGAAAATTTTAAAGTTCATTATAGAAAAATGAGTAAAAGGAAATCTTCTCATACTTTTATTGCAGATAAAGTCCTCTTTGTATGCATTTTTGTGATTTAACAAAATTAGCACATTACTGGATAGCTAATTTGCTATCTTTCAAGTTCTTTCAAAATTAACATAATGTAATAAGCATTTTTCCATCCATTAACTAATCCTCATAAACATAATATAATGCATTTTATATGATAAATTATGCTTCATGATCTAATTGATCTTGTTAATATTTTTATATTTGAGTTTTTTGAATTTTGTAATATTGTTTAAAAAGTTTTTATTTAATTTTTAGTTTTGTGGGCACATAATAGATGTATGTATTTATGAGGTACATGAGCTGTTTTGATGCAGGCATGCAATCCATAATAATCACATCCTGGAGAATGGGGTATCCATACCCTCGAGAATTTATCCTTAGTGTTGCAGACAATTCAAATATACTCTTTTAGTTATTTTGAAATGTACAATTATAGTATTATTGACTATAGTGACCCCGTTGTGCTACTTTTTATAGTTCTTCTTCATTCTTCTACTTTTTTTATACCCATTAATCATCCCCTTTTTCCCCCTACCCTCACAGTACCCTTCCCAGCCTCTGGTAATCACCATTCTACTCTCTATCTCCATGGGTTTAATCGTTTTGGTTTTTAGATCTCCCAAATAAGAGAGACCATGCAATGCTTGTCTTTCTGTGCCTGGTTTCATTTAACATAGTGATCTTCATTTCCACCCATGTCGTAGCAAATGACAGGATCTCATTCTTTTTTAAATGGCTGAGTAGTACTCCATTGTGTATATATGCCACATTTTCTTTAACCACTTATCTGTTTATGGACACTTAGGTTGTTTCACAATCTTGGCTATTGTGAAGAGTGCTGCAACAAACATGGGAATGCAGGTATCTCTTCAATATACTGGTTTTCCTGCTTTAGGGTATATAGCCAGCAGTTAGATTGCTGGGTCATATGATAGCTCTAATTTTATTTTGTTGAGGAACCTCCAAATTGTTCTCCATGGTGGTTGTAATAACTTCAATTCCCACCAACAGAGTACGAGGGTTCCCTTTCTACACATGCTCACCAGCATTTTTTACTTCCTGTCTTTTAGATATGAGCCACTTTAACTGGGGTAAGATGATAGCTCATGGTAGTTTTTATGTGCATTTCTGATGATAAATGATGTTGAACACCTTTTCATATGCCTGTTTGTCATTCTGTATGTCTTCTTTTGAGAAATGTCTATTCAAATCTTTTGTCCATTTTATAATCAGATTATTCGATATTTTCCTATAGGGTTGTTTGAGCTCCTTATATATTCCGATTATTAATCTCTTTTCAGATGAGTAGTTTGCAAATAATTTCTCCCAGTATGTGGGTTGCCTCTTCATTTTGTGAATTCTTTTCTTTGCTGAGCAGAAAATTTTTTCTCAATGTGATCTTATTTGTCCATTTTTGCTTTGGTTGCCCATGTGTGTGAGCAAAGTTACTCAAGAAATTTTTGCCCAGGCCAAGCTCCTGGAGACTTTTCCTAAGGTTTTCTTGTAGCGGTTTCATAGTTCGTGGTCTTAGTTTTAAATCTTTAATCCATTTTGATTGTATTTTTGTATAAGGTGAGAGGCAGGGGTTTAGTTTTATTCTTCTTCATATGGATATCCAGTTTTCCCAACACGATTTATCGAAAAGACTGTCTTTTCTCCAGTGTATGTTCTTGACACCTTTTTTGAAAATGAGTTCACTATAGGTTTGCTACTCTTTCCATTAGTTTATGTGTCTACTTTTATGCCAGTACCATGCTATTTCGGTTACTATAGATTTGTAGTGTAATTTGGCATCAGATTACGTAATTTCTCTCTCTCTCTTTTTTTTTTTTTTTTTTTTTTTGCTTAGGATAGCTTTGACTATTCTGAGTCTTTGTGGTTCCATGTAAATTTTAGGATTTTTTTTTTATTTCTGTGAAGAATGCCATTCATAATTTGATAGAGATTAGATTGAATCTGTATATTGTTTTGAATAGCATGGACATTGTAATAGTATTGATTCTTCCAATCCATGACCATGGAATATCTTTACATTTTTTTGTGTGTCCTCTTAAATTTCTTTATTCAGTGTTGTAACAATTTCATTATACTAAGATCTTTTACTCCTTTGATTAGGTTAATGCCTAGGTTGTTTATTTTATTTTTGGCAATTTAACTGCAATCACTTTTAAAATTTCTTTTCAGGTTGTTTGCTGTTGTCATAAAGATAGGCTACTGATTTTTGAATGTTTATTTTGTGTCCTGCAACTTTACTGAATTTGTTTATAGTGCTAATAGTTGTTTTTTCTTTTTTGAGACAGAGTCTCACTCTGCTGCCTAGGCTAGAGTACAGTGGCTCAGTTTCAGCTCACTGCAACCTCCTCCTCCCAGGTTCAAGCAATTCTCCTGCCTCAGCCTCCAAAGAAGCTGGGACTACAGGTGTGCACCGGCATGCCTGGCCAATTTTTTCCCATTTTTAGTAGAGATAGGGTTTTCCCATATTGGCCTGGCTGGTCTCGAACTCGTGACCTCAAGCGATCCACCTACTTTGGCCTCCCAAAGTGCTGGGATTACAGGTGTGAGCCATTGAGCCCAGACCTAATTTTTTTTTTATGAAGTCTCTAGTTTTGTTTTCCAAATATAAGATCATATCTGCAAACAAGGATACTTTGATTTCTTGCTTTCCAGCTTGGATGCCCTTGATTTTTTCTCTTATCTGACTGCTCTAGTTATAACTTTCAGTATTGTGTTGAATAACAGTGGTGAAAGTGGGCATTCCTGTTGTGTTTCAGATCTTAGAGGAAAGGCTTTTAGCTTTTCCCCATTCAGTATAATGTTAGATGTGGGTCTGCTATATGTCGCTTTCATTCTGTTTAGGTATGTTCCTTCTATACCCAGTTTTTTAAAGTTTTTATCATGAAGGGATGTTGAACTTTATCAAATGTTTTTTCAGCATCAATTTAAATGATGATATGATTGTTGTCCTTCATTCTGTTGATATGATGTATCACATTGATTGTTTTGCATATGTTGAAACATTCTTGTATCCCAGGGGTAAGCCCCACTTGGTTATAATGAATGATCTTTTTAATATATTATTGAATTTGATTTGCTAGTATTTTGTTGAGGACATTTGCATCAATATATATCAGGGATACTGGCCTGTAGCTTTCTTTTTATGGTATTTGTGTTGTTTTGGTATCAGGGCAATACTGGCCTCATAGAATGAGCTTGGACGTTATTCCTCCTCCTCTATTTTCAGAACAGGTTGGGTATTAGTTCCTATTAAAAAGAAACAGAATAGGTGGGTATTAGTTCCTATTAAAAAGGTTTGGTAGAATTCAGCAGTGAAGATACTGGGTTCCCAGCTTTCTTTACTAGAAGACATTTTATTAACATTTCAGTCTTGTTATTTCCTATTGATATGTTCAAGTTTTGGATTTCTTCCTCGTTCAATCTTAGTAAATCTTAGTAGGTTAGATGTGTCTAGAATTTTGTCCGTTTTTTCTATATTTTCCAATTTATTGTCATTTAGTTGATCATAGTAGCAGCTATGAATTTTTGAATTCTTTGAATTTTTGTAGTATCAGTTTGTAATGTCTCCTTTTTCATCTCTGATTTTATTTATATGGGTCTTTTCTCTCTTCTCTCCTTTTTTCTTTTTCTTTTTGAGACGGAGTCTTGCTCTGTTGCCCAGGCTGGAGTGCAGTGGTGTGATCTCGGCTCACTACAAGCTCCACCTCCTGGGTTCAAGCCATTCCCCTGCCTCAGTCCCCGAGTAGCTGGGACTATAGTTGCCTGCCACCACGCCTGGCTAATTTTTTTTTTTTTTTTTTTTTTTTTGGTATTTTTAGTAGAAATGGGGTTTAACCACATTAGCCAGGATGGTCTCGATCTCTTGACCTCATGATCCGCCTGACTCGGCCTCCCAAAGTGCTGGAATTACAGGTGTGAGCCACTACACCCAGCCTCTTTTTTTCTTAGTCAGTGTGGCTACAGGTTTGTCAATTTTGTTTAACTTTTCCAAAAAACACTTTTGTTTCATTGATGTTTTGTATCATTTCTTCATTTCAATTTCATGTATTTCTGCTTTGATTTTTATTATTTCTTTTGTTTTAATAATTCTGGATTTGATTTGCTCTTGCTTTTCTAGTTCTTTAAGCTTCATTGTTAGGGCATTTATTTGAATTTTTCTTTTCTGATGTGGGCTATTACAGTCATAAACTTCTCTCCTAGTACTGCTTTTGTTACATCCCATAGATTTTTGATATGATGTGTTTTTCTTATTTTTTCAAGAAATTTTTTAATCTCCTTCAAAATTTCTGTATAGACCCATTGGTCAGAAAGAAGCATACCGTTTAATTTTCATGTATTTGCATAATTTCCATAATTCCTCTTGTTCTTGCTTTGCAGTTTTATTGCATTGTGGTCAGAGGATGTGTTTGGTATTATTTAAGCTATTTAAAATATCTCAAGATTTGTTTCATGACCTATCATGTAGTCTGTCTTTGAGAATGATCCATGTGCTGCAACAAATAATGTACATTCTGAAGCTGTTGGATGAAATATCTTGTAAATATCTATTGGATCCATTTGGTCTATAGTGCAGATGAAGTCTGATGTTTGTTGATTTTCTGTCTAGAAGTTCTGCCCAATGCTGAAAATGAGGTGTTGAATTCTTCAGCTATTAATGTATTGGCATCTATCTCTCTCTTTAGCTCTGATAATGTTTCCATGCCTGAGGGCTTCAGTGTTGGGTGCATATAATTTATAGTTGTTATATCCTCTTGCTAAATTCACCCCTCTATCATTTTATAGTGTCCTTCTTTGTCTCTTCTTATACTATTTGTCTTTCACCTGATACAGGTATAGCTACTCCTGCTTGTTTTTGGTTTGCATAGACATGGGATATCTTTTTCCATCCTTTTTTTTTTTTTTTTTTCCAGAAAATGTGTGTCTTTATAGGTGAAGTGTGCTTCTTTTAGGCAACAGATCAATGGTTCTTGCCTTTTTAATTTTTTTATAAAAAAAAATTCAGCTACTCCATTGCTGACTTTGGTCCATTTACAGTCAATGCTACTATTAACAAGTGGACTTTCTCCTACCATTTTGATGTTTGTTTTCTGGTTGTTTTGTCATCTAATCATCCATCTTTCCTTCTGTCTTCTTTTTCATGAAGGTAGTTTTCTCTGGTGATATGATTTAGTTTCTTGCTTTTTATTTTTTTGTGTATCTATTGTATGGCTTTTGGTTTGAGATTGCCATGAGGCTGGAAATTCTATCTTGTAACCCATTATTTTAAGCTGATAGCAACTTAACTTTGTTTCCATAAAAAACCTAAAAAGCAAAAAGAAAACTAATAAAAACTCTATACTTTAACTTCATTCCTCACTTTTAAATTTTTTGTTGTTTCTATTTATATATTGTACTGTTTATATCTTGAAAAGTTGTTGTCATTATTATTGTTATTGGTTCTTCATTTAGCCTTTCGACTTAACATAAGGTGAGTAATAACTAACCACGGTTACAGTGTTACAATGTTTTGTGTTTTTCTGGGTACTTATTATTACCAGTTAGTTGTGTGCCTTCAGATGATTACTTATTGCTCATTAATGTCTGTTCTTTCTGATTAAAGTACTCCCTTTAGAATTTCTTGTAGGACAGGTATAGTGTTGATGAAATCCCTCACCTTTTGTTTGCCTGGGGGAAATCTTTATTTCTCCTTCATGTTTGAAGGATATACCAGTATATCTGGAGTATTCACCATATATGCTGTTCTAGGTTAAAGGTTTCTTTTTTTCTTCTTCTTCAGCACTCTAAATATGTCATGCCACTCTCTTCGGGTCTGTAACATTTCCACTAAGAAGTCTGCTGCCAGACATATTGGAGCTTCACTGTATGTTATTTGTTTCTTTTCTCTTGCTGCTTTTAGAATACTTTCTTTATCCTTGATATTTGGGAGTTTGATTATTAACTGCCTTCAGGTAGTCTTTGTGTTAAATCTGCTTGGTGTTTCATAACATTCTTGTACTCGGACATTGATATCTGTCTAGATTTGGGAGGTTCTCTGTTATTATCCCTTTGAATAAACTTTCTTCCCTGTCTCTTTCTTTACCTCCTCTTTAAGTCGAACTCTTAGAATTGCCCCGTTGAGGCTGTTTTCTAGATTCTGTAGCCATGTTTCATTGTTTTTCATTCTTTTTTTGTGTTTGTATGTCTCTTCTGACTGTGTATTTTAAAAGAGCCTGTCATTAAGCTCAGTAATTCTCCCTCTGTTTGGTCAAATCTGTATTTAAAAACTCTGGTGCACTCTTCAGCATGTCTATTGCAATTTTCTGCTCCAGAATTTCTGCTTGAGTCTTTTTAAGTACTTCGATCTCTTTGTTAAATTTATCTCATAGAATTCTGAATTATTTCTTGGTGATACCTGGAATTTCTTCAAATTTCCTCAAGATGCGTATTTTGAATTCTCTGTCTGAAAGGTCAGATATCTCTTTTTCTCCAGGATTGCTCCCTGGAACCTTATTTAGTTCTCTTGATGAAGTCGTGTATTCCCAGATTGTTTTGATACTTGTAGATGATCGTCTGTGTCTGAACATCGAATAGTTAAGTATGTATTGTAGTCTTCACTGTCTGGGCTTGTTTGTACCCGTCTTTGGAAAGGCTTTCCAGATATTCCCAAAGACTTGGGCATTGTGATGCAAGCTGTGTCTGTTTTAGGAGGCACCCCAAGCCCAATAATGCTGTGGTTCATGAAGACTCGTAAAAGTACTGCCTTGATGATCTTGGACAAGATCTGACAGAATTCTCTGGATTACCAGGCAGAGACTCTTGCTCTCATCACTCACTTTCTCCCAAACAAATGGAGAAACTCTCTCTAGTTTCTGAACCACCTGAAGTTGGGGGTGGAATGACACAATCACCCTGGTGACCATCACCACTATGACTGTGCTGAGTCAGACCTGAAGCCCATACGTCACGGGGTCTCACACAAGGCCTGCTCTAAGTACTCCCTGGCTGCTGCCTATGTTCACTCAAAGCCTTGGGTCTCTATTGTCAGCAGGTAGCAAAGCCAGCCGTTCCTGTGTCCTTCTTTTCAGGGTGGCGAGTTTGCTGGGAACCTGGAGGGTCCGGAGGTGCTGTCAGGGAGCCAGGGTCTGTATTCAAATACCTGAAAAGTCTACCTGGTGTTCTGTTGTACTGCCGCTGAGCTTGTACTCAAACCCTTAGATGCTGACCTTCCCACTCTTTTGTTCCCTTTCCAAAGGCAGAGGAGCCTCATCCCATGGCCATCACCACTGCAGGCCCGTGGAGAATACCTCCATACTACGGCTGATGTTCCCTTGAGGCTCAAGGGCTCTTCAGTCAGCTTGCAGTGAATGCTGCCTGGCCCAGCACTCACACTCCAGGGCATTGTGTCCCCTTTTGCCCAGGGTAGGTCGAGACATGCCATCCAAGGGCCAAATTCTGGAATCAGGGACTCCAAGAGCCTACATGGTGCTCTACAGCTCTGTGGCCGAGCTGGTACCTAAAGTGCAAGACAATGTCCCCTTTACTTTTTCCTCAACTTTTCTTAAGCAGATAGTGTTTTGCCTCGTAGCCATCACAGCTGGGAATGTGCTGAGTCTCACTTGAAGTCAGCTGATCTTAGATTCTCACCCAAAGCCATTAATGCGGTTCCTGGGTATCAGTGCTTGTTATTCAGGGTCCAAGGGCTCTTCAGTTAGTAGGCGAAAAATGTTGCCAGGACTGGGTCCTTTCCTTCAAGGCAGTGGTTTCCCTCCTGACCCGAGGTGAGCCTACTATTGTTGTCTCAGAGTGATGCCCAAGGGCCAAGAAAAGGGATATCACGACTCTGACAGGTGCCCTATCCTGCTGTGGCTTAGCTGGTATGCAAAATGCAAGAAAAGGTCCTCCCCACTCTTTTGGTTTCCTCTCCTCAGGCAGAAGGAAGGGGTTGCTTTTTAAGCTGTAAACTGTGCAGCCTCGGCTTAGGGGTAGCGTGATGCCAGCATTACCTTAGCAACCCTGGCTTGTGTCTCAGGAAGTCACATGCCGCCTCACTCTAGTATCTCTGGGCCCAGTTCAGCACTAGGACTCACCTAGTTATTACGGTCCTTGTGGCATAGACCGCCTTTCTGGTTTATTTTATTTAGATCCTCAGAGTACTTTAGCCCAGTGATGAAGCTTGCAGAATTCAAATTTGAACTGCTGGGATTGACAGTTTCTCTCTGGCGAGGGCTGCTTAAATGCTTCCTTTGTGGGCTGGCATCAGCTGAGTTTGTTCTGGTTTTCTTTTCTGCTATAACAGGACAGCATTGAGTTTAATGCCTCACAATTCCTGGGCTCTCCCTCCCCCAGCCCAATTAAAGCCTCTCTGTACCATTCTGCTGCTGCCAGGTGGTGTCAGCAATTCAAAACCGTTTTTCTTCCCTCTTCAGTGCCTCTTTCAGTGATATGACAGTAAAATCAGGTACTGTGAGTGCTCAACTGACTTTTCATACGTATGAAAGTGTTTTCTTTTGTATGTGTAGATAGTTGTCAAATTACTACCCTTTTGGTGAGGGAAACAATTGATGGAGCCTTCTATTCTACCATCTTGCTCCACCTCCACCATGTGCTAAAAAGTCATTTTATTTCAATAATTATATGTTATATCAGACAAAGCCTTGGGATGCTTTATCATTCAGAACTTTGTGAAAACAACACAAGCCATTAATGACAACGAAGAGACCCACATCATGACATGAATACGGTACTTTAAAGATTTGTTACAAACTCCCATTTTCTGTCACACCAATACACTAAGAAAAGGTTTAGATCCTTTAGGTGGTATGCAAAGTAATGGACCTCCAGGTCTTTTACTCCCTAATCTTTGGATCTGTGAATATGTTACCTTACAGGGTAGAAAGTAACTTTGCAGGAGCAATAAAGGATAAACTGGAAATGAGAGATTATTCTGAATTATCCAGGTGGGTCCCACCTAATCACATGGGTTCCTAAAAGTGGAAGAGGAAGGCAGAACTTTGGGTTGGAGAGACGCAACAGAAGAAGGAAGAGAAAAGGTGAGAGTTGAGAGAGATTCAAAGGGTAAGTGAGACTCAACTGTCATTGCTGGCTTTGAGGAGGGAGGAAGGTAGCCATAAGCCAAGGAAGTTGACGGTTTCGATAAGCTTGGTTCAGGCCTCAGCTTAAAGTCAGCGAGAAAATGGGGATCACAGTCTTAAAACCACAAGGAACTAAATTCTGGAAGCCACCTAAATAAACAAGGAAATAGATTCTCCCTTAGAGCCTCCAGAATGAAGCATTACCAACATTACCAATGTCCCGATTTTAATCTGTTGAAATTATTAGTATTATTATTATTATCTTTCAACATACAGAACTGTAGATAATAAATTCATGTTGTTTTAGCCCACTAAGTTTGTGGTAATTTGTTGTGGTACTATTAGAAAACTAATATATTAAACCTACCATGTTAACAATAATAATGATATAATTACAGTAATTATAATAGTTTACTATTTTTATTGAGCACTTACTATGCCCCAGTCTGTGCATAAGTATAGTAATTATATTAATTCAATTCATATTTAGATTCTATGAGTTAGACTTAAATATCATAGATGTGAGGAAACTGAGGTGCTAAATGGTTAAGTAACTCATCCAAAGGCATTTCATTAAAAGCACCATTAAAATCAGCAATGTCAGCATGTTTTTAATTTTACCTTGGATGTAGTTATCATAATTTTTATTTGTAAGCAATTGATAACATGACATAATATGTTTAAAGCTTTGAAACATAACTATTAAACCCAAAATCAATGAGTTATTGAAATCCATCAAGATAGAACTTTTAAAACTCAATTTACATACTGTTTTTATTTTAATTTCCTTATTTCTAAAATCAGCCTGCATTTAGCAGCTATTCTATTTTTTGTATGTTCATTTCTGATTTATTTAAAAATATACTTATAAAAAATGCTTGTAACAAATTAATAGATTAAAATGGAAAACATTTTTGGGCAATATTTATTAATTCTTTGAACTTCTGAGTCTCATGTGCTCCAAATCACATAGTAAACTTTCACCACAAAAATTATTTTTAGAGATATTCCTTGACCATAAGATAAGATCTTCTTCTAATTTAGTTGAATTAAAGTGACCTTGCAAAAAAAAAATTTGCTACCCATTTGTAGTATCTACAGATTTACTTCATTTGAATTATGGGAAATAATCTCCATAGAAACTCATTGCCTGAAACCCTACTTCTCAAAACAAAAGCAAAATCACATACTCTCTCTCTCAGAAAAAGTCTCCCCTATGCCAGCGGGATGGCTTTTTGGGAGGGAGAGAGCACTAGAGAGGAGAAGATCAGAAAAGCCAACCCCTCTCCATGCTTCTTGGGTTTGGAAGAGTGACTGTGCATACTCTCTGACCCTACACAGTCAGAGGCTTGGAAAAAGAAGAGGTAAGTAATGGATAAGTAGCTCACCTTAAGAAACTGGGGTACAGTTGCCCTACTTACCTGGGGAGCTTCCATAGAAAAACGCTATGTGACCAGGAGAAAGAGGTCTGCCAAATACCTTTGCCTAAATAATATCCTTGAATTTAGAGTGCCAAGACCAGTGGGCAAGGGTGGCCCGCAGCAGTGGCAGAGGTAGGAGGTCAGGGTGCTGGATGAGTAGAGGATGAAGGATGTGATCAGTGCTCAAGTGGGCACTTCACTGGCAAAAACAAAATTAAGCATTGAGTTATAGCAACTAACATTTCAGCCCAAATAGCCAACAGGGCAAACAATACTCAGTGGGATGAGAGACACAGCTCTGGAGACGAATATAAGGAGGAACTAGCACAAAGTCAGCTGGTTCTTCTTAATACAGTGCCGCTGACATTGAATTCTATTTTAGGAATAGGGAAGAGGAGGTTGGAGGACAAATTAATACAAATTAATATGTTTCTAAAAGACCATCTTTAAATAATCTTATAAGATTAACTTCAAACTAATTTGGTTACGTATTTATTTTGTTTCCTCTTAGTAAGAGTCAGGTCTGTGGAAAGTTCAGACTAGTCAGAGATAAGAGTAGCTCCATTTTTTTCAGACATAGGAGGGAAAAATGGTTTCCTGGGCCAGGCCCAGGGCCTGCCTGCTCTATGCAGCAACAGGTCATAGTGCCCTGCATCCCAGCTGCTTCAACTCCCATTGTGGCTAGGGGACAAAGGTGCAGCTCAGGCCATTGCTTCAGAGAGTGCAAGCCCTAAGACTTAGCAGTTTCAACATGGTGTTCATCCTATGAGTGTGCAGAAGACAAGAGTTCAGGTTTAGAAGCCTCCACCTAGATTTCAGAGGATGTATGGAAACACCTGGATGTCCAGGCAGAAGTCTGTGCAGAGGTGGAGCCCTCATGAAGACCCTCTGCTATGGCAGTACTGAAGGGAAATGAGGGATTAGAGCCCCCACACAGAGGCCCCACTGGCTCACTCTCTAGTGGTGCTGTGAAAAGAGGGCAACCATCCTCCAGACCTCAGAATGATAGATCCAGTTACAACTTGCACCATGAGGTTGGAAAAGCCCCGGGCACTCCACACCAGCCCATGAAAGCCTCTGCAGGGGCTGTACCCTGCAGAGCCACAATGGTACATCTCTCCAAGGCCTTACGACCCTAATCCTTTCTTCAGCATGCCCTGAGTGTGTGACATGAAGTCAAAAGAGATCATTTTGAAGCTTTAAAATTTAATGAGTGCCCTGCTGGGTTTTGAACTTGCATAGGTCCTGTATCCCCTTTGTTTTGGCTAATTTCTCCCATTTGGAATGGTAACATTTACCCAATACCTGTATCCCCATTGTGTCTTGGAACTAACTAACTTGTTTTTTATTTTATAGGCTCATAGGTGGAAGGGATTTGCCTTGTTTGTCTCAAATTAGATTTTGGATTTGGACTTTTGAGTTAGTGCTGGAATGAGTTAAGACTTTGGGGGACTGTTGGAAAGGCATGATTGTGTTTTGAAATGTGAGAAGGACATGAGATTTGGGAGAGATCAGGGGCAGAATGATATAGTTTGGCTCTGTGTCCCAACCCAAATCTCATCTCAAAGTGTAATTCCCACATGTTGAGGAAGGGACTTGGTGGAAGGTACTTGGATCATAGGGGTGATTTCCCCTATGCTGTTTTCATAATGGTGAGTGAGTTCTCACAAGATCTGATGGTTTAAAAGTGTTCAGCAGCTCCCCACTCCCTCCTGCTGACAGGTAAGATATGCCTTATTGCCCCTTTGCCTTCTGCTATGATTGTAAGATTCCTGAGACCTCCGAAGTCATGTGAAATTTGAGTCAATTAAACCTCTTCTTTATAACTACCCAGTCTCAGGTAGTTCTTTATAGCAGTGTGAAAATGGACCAATACAACTTGTCAAAAGCAGAAAATGCATTTGAGAAAATTAAACCTCAATCATGATATAAACACTCAGTAATCCAGAAATAGAGGGAACTTCCTCAATTAGATAAAGAGAATCTACATAAACCAACAGGTAACATCACACTTAATGATGAGAAACTAGATACTTTGACCCTAAGACCAGGAACAAGACAAGATGTCCCCCTCACAATTTCTACATAACAACATATAGTATGTCATTGTTAATGAAATAAGGAAACATACAAACAGAGCATACAACATACTGTATGTTCACAAGTAACATAATTGTTTATGTATAATATTCCAAAGAATTAACAAAATAAATTCCTGGAACCAACAGTTATAGCAAGGTTGTAGAAAAGAAGACTTCTATATAAAAGTCAATTGCTTTCTTATATCAGCAATGAACAATTGTTAGTTAAAATTAAAAATGTAAAATTAAATTTACATTAACAATAACAAATTAACAAAATAGATAGGAGAATAACAAAAATGTACAGAATAAATGTTAAGGAAATTATAAAACTCCAGTGAAAGAAGTCAAGGAACAAATAAATGAAGGAGATATATTCTTTGTTCCTAGATTGGAAAATTCAATATTGTTAAGATTTTAATTATTCCCATGTAGATGTATAGATTCCATACAATCTCAGTTGCAATCCCAGTAAGCTCTTTTATTGATACCAACAAAGTAAATCTAAAGTCTACATAGGAAAAAAAAAAAAAAAAAAAAAAACAAGATTAGTTAACACTATATTGAACAAGAGCAAAGCTGGAAGACTATCACTACCCAATTTTAAAACTCACCATAAACCTACAGTATCAAGACAGTATCAAGTGTTGAACTGACAAAAGAATAGACAGATAAGTAAATGGAACAGAATAGAGAGCCTAAAACTAGCCCCAGTCACACATTGTCAACTCATCTTTAACAAAGGGGCAAAAACTATTCAAATGTGAAAGATAATTTATAAATGGTGCTGGAAAAATTGAAAATATGTAGGCAAAAAGAATAAAATTTAGACACTTATTTTACATCTTTCACAAAAATTAACTCCTAGTGGACTGATCATTGACCAGAAATATGAAAGGTAAAACTATACTACTTCTAGAAACTAATGTAGGAAAAGATCTAAGGGACTTTGAGTTTGGTGTTGAGTTTTTAGATACAATACAAAAAGCACAATCCAAGCAAGAAAACCATTGATAAGTTGGGCTATACTAACTTTAAAATCTTTTCCTCTGTGAAAGACCCTGTTAGAATGAAAAGAGAAACCCAGATAGGAAGAAAGTATTTGAAAAACACAAGTTTGATAAATGAAGTGTATCTAAATATGGACAAAACATTGTGTATCTCAAAATAGCTGAGAGTAAATTTCAAATTTTCAAATCCCCAAAATGATCATTTTTCAAGGTGGTGGATGTTTTTCTTAGCTTCATTTAATTTTTCCACATTATATTCATAAATTTTAACATTACTTAATACCCCATGAATATATACACTAAAACTTCTCAATTTATAATAAAATAAACAAAAGTGCCAGTCATGAATTAAAAGAAAAACTGAGAAACTGAAAACTGGATTGGATCCTAGAACATAAGAAGAACATCCATGTAAAAACTGGTGAAGCAAAGAAGACTGTAATGTTGTTACAAATACACTCTTGAGACAACCTTTAGACACATCTAATCCCTGCAAGCCTCGACATTTGCATTCATCCTTGAGGGGCTTATATTGCTCAGTGGTAGCAAGCATCCTTCTAAGTCAGTTTGGAGAGAAACCATCACCCTTGATGTTGAATGCCTGACTTGCTTTCAACAAGAATTTTGTCAAGTCAGTTTAGCCAGAACTCCCCATCCTCACTCCTGATATTCCCTGTGAATACTTTTCCATCCACTGGTCCCTACCCTGCTTCTTGGGTATCCAGCCCCATCTGTCCATGGTGCATTCAGAATTGATCCAAGTTCTATACTGAGGTTTCTTTCCCATATTGCAATAGTTCTGGTATAAAATCTATTTTTACTATACTGTCTGGCTCTGGTTTTCTTTAACAGTTAGTAAACTATTCTCTATGATACTTAATGGTGAACCCATGACATTATGCATTCCATAGAATTGCAGAACACAAAAAGTTAACTTTTATGTAAACTATGGTATTTAGTTACCAATAAAGTATCGATATTGGTTCATTAATTGTAATAAAGGTCCCACACAAGTGCAAGATATTAATAATGGGGAAATATATGTGCATGTGAGAAAGGGATAGATATAATAAATCTCTGTACTATCTACTTAATTTTTTGGTAAGTTTAAAGCTGTTCTAAAAAATGACGACATCATTGACTTATCTGGAAAAAAGGTCTTATCTTTTGATCAAGGGGTGAATTATGTATCTATGCACCCCTAGTATGCAGATGTTGCATAGGCAGTTGTAGCTGTATTTCAGAAGACGGTGCTTAGTTAGAGATAGAGATATGAAGATTATTTACAGCAATGACAATAAATAATCTCCAAGACTGAAATCATAGAATGAAAGAAAACAACAGCAAGATTATTTCTGAAGAATCCCGACATTTGGAAATTGGGAATGTGAGTAAATGTAGGCAAAGTGTAAACAACATTCACTTGAGAAATAAGAGGAAAATAAGAAGAATGAGATATTAAATTGCAGAATAGCTTATGCAAGACTTAGACTCAAGATATATTTTTCAGTTGAAACAGGAAAAGTCATATTATGCTAAGCACCTAGGAAAACTTCCATCAGTGTATTAGTATGTAAAATACTGTCAAATATATGTAAAAGACAAGTAGAAATTTTCATCTTTTCCAAAAATAATCCAACCCTAGTAAATAAAGGGAAGACACACCAATTAATGATTGTCTATATATATATATATATATATATATATATATGTTTTGTGACAGATTCTCACTTGGTTGCCCAGGTTGGAGTGCAGTGGCACGATCTCAGCTCACTGCAACTTCCATTTCCCAGGTTCAAGTGATCGTCCCACCTTAGCCTCCCAAGTAGCTGGGATTACAAGAGTTTGCCACCACGCCCAGCTAATTTTTGTATTTTTAGTAGAGATGGGGTTTTTCTTTGTTGACTAGGCTGGTATTGAACTCCTGACCTCAAGTGATCTGCCTGCCTCAGCCTCCCAAAATGCCGGGATTACAGGTGTGAGCCACCACACCAGGCCTGTCTTAATATGTTCTTATTTTATTGCATAACACTCATCATTCTTTCAAGTCCTTCAATTTTCTACCTGAAAGAAAGTGTTGGTAACTGACCTGCTTACCATAGTAAGCTCTCAATGAATGGTTTTTCATTAACTCTATTAGTCCTTTAGACATGAACAACAAAGAAAGAGTGTGTGAAATTATTTTCAGCTGTGTGTGCATTGTGTTTTAAAAATAATCTGATGAGTTCACTCTTTTATCAGTATACCACATAATAGAATACCCTTATATCTATTCCTAATTGTAAGAGTGTATGTTATATATTTTATTTGGGTTAACCTGTTTGTGTTTAGATCTTGTGACCTCTATAGTAATAATATTAATTGAAATAAAGTACACAGTTAAATAAGTATTTTACGAAACCAGTTTCTTCAAGCAAACATTAGTAATTTGAGGTTTAAGACAATAGCTCCTTAAATTATTAAGAAGTGTTTAATACTATAGTAAGTTATCTTTGTCACCTTTTTGTTAAAAGACAAATAGAAACTTACATTTATGGCAAGACAAAATACTCTCTCTCTCTCTCTATATATATATATAATATACATAAAATAAAACTTAAATGTGTTTTGTTAAACTGGTACACAATACATACAAGATTTACTTATTATTTTTCCTCTTTAAATAGTATTGAATATAGTATGTAGTGCAGTGTTTACAAAACCAACTGCAATGATATCTTCAAATCCTCAGGTTTCCTGAAAACCAAAACCAGAAAAATTATGTTTCATCTGTATTCAACTATAATTTTAATAAAATAAAATGAAAGCTATTTAGAACTAATGAAAAATTATATCCACATCCCTGAGAAAAAGACTTTAAATTCTCTTTAGATGTAGAAGCATGGATATCATTGGAATGTCATTTTTAGTAAAAACTTCAATGAAACCGAAGAAAGAAGATTGGCATATAAAGAAGACCCAATGGGAAGTGAGAGAGTGAACCCTCAATGATGTTTTTTCCCTAAATATTTCTGCCTTAGACTTGAATAATAGACTGTCTTATATTCGGAAAGAATGCAATAGAAAACAAGAGTAGTGCTAAAGATGAAAGCCCCCTGGGCAGTGTGAGGACAAAGATTCATCTAAAAATGACACGGCAGAGAAGGTAGAAGATGCACTGTGATTGGCAGCATTGGCTTTAGTGACAGCAGCCGTTTCTACTGCAGGCTTTCTCTAGCAGTATTTGGCTATTTAGAGTCTGCCTGTGGCACGTAGGTGTTTGGGTAAGTTCAGACTGGATTTTTAATGAGAAGGTGATGGAAGAAGAAAAAGAAAAAGTTTATTGTGGCTGCTGTAACAATGAGCACACATTGGTGGCTTAAAACAATGCACATTTATTCTTTTACAGTTATGGAGGTCAGAGTCCAAAACCAGTCTGAACTGGGCTGAAATCAAAGTATCTGCAGGTCCACTCTCCTTTTGGAGGCTCCAGGGAAACCTGTTCCTTACTTCTTCCTGCGTCTGGTGGCTGTAGGCATTCCTTGGATTTTGGCCACATCACTCTAATACCTGCCTCTGTTGTCGCATTGCCTTCTCATCTGTGTGTGTCAAATCTCCCTCTCCTTTTCTTAGAATACGTGCTATTGCATTTAAGGACCACTTGGAAAATCTGGGATAAACTCCCCACCTTTAGATCCTTGACTTTATTATACCAGAAAAGACACTTTTTCCAAATAAGCTAATAGTTACAGTTTCCAGGAGTTAAGTCTTGGAATCTGGGGACCATTATTGGCCTGCAGAGGGTATTTGATGATGGTTTCAAAGATCAAAGTGATATGGAACCTAAGCTAGATGAGAAAGTGAGAAAGAAGAGTGTTAAAACATGGAAAAGAAGACAACTGTAAATCATATAATCAATATAGTAAGAGAAGGAAAAATCAGATGCTAAACCATATAGGCTAATTTAATTTACACTAAACATACATAGAAATTAATGTGTGTAGATGCATCTACAATATATAAATGTATGCAAATATGTTAACAGCGATGTTTTTTCTTGGTGATGCTATTGGAGTGGTCTTTATATTTATTTAGTTTGTATTGTCTCCATAGTAGCATAGCCAAAATCTAAACTTTAGGGAAAAAATCCCTGCACTGTTTTATCTCATATATGAAGTCTTTTTGATGATCTTTGCAATATAACCATATTTCACTTGAAACATCTGGAGGAAAATCTGACATGGTGAATCAAACAATGTAATAGAGCCAGAAGCATAGACTCCATTAAACCGAGACAGTATCTTAAGTTAAAGCAACACAAACTTCTTAAACATAAGAATTTGTCATCTAGGATAAAGACCATGTAATTCTGACAACCTGGGGAGTTGAACATCAATAATCAATTATTTTGATTTGGCAATTTATTTTCCCTAACTTCAATCCTCCTTCAACTGCTGGTAAATATAATTCTTCAGCTCCCCATTGATCTCAGTGAGGGACTCTCACTTGAGGCTTACTTGGTGGTTATAAAATACCTTACGCTCTTCAGATAAAACGGATGTTAGTGCAAAACACTAACAAGCATTGTAATTGTAAGTGGTCTGAGCACTAAGGTGTTTGTTTAGTACTGGAAGCTGGGAAATACATAGTTTGAATATAAAAGTGTCAAAACCACGTAGTTTGGGAAATATTTCAGGAAAGTTGATGAAAAGGCATTGGTTTGAAGTGATGTTTTCTAATTCCTTCAAAAAACAATGCAAGAAATTAGGCAATGACTCAATGCAAGCCAACAGATAAGAATAGTAATTTAACAAATTAAATTTTTCTAAAAAGAAAAGCTATACAAAGAAGAATAATTTATGGCAATATTGATCCAAGGGAATGAAATTGAATGACAGAGCTCTATTCCAGGTAAAAGACAATGTAATTAAATTGGTTTTATTGGAGCCACCTAGCAAGATAGATTTTAGTGAAGATCATTATTGACATATTTGGGAAAAAGACAACTGAATTTGTATGTTCCTCCATCATTATTATGCATTAATGGTATTTATTTGTTTGTTCTACAAAGATGGCACATATATGCTTAATGTCTACCATTTAGTTTTCTAGCTACAAAAATATTTGTACTACTGATTTTTATGAGCATTATGTGGTCATAATGCAATAGTTGCTATGAATATGAATAGTTACTGTAAATGCTCACATTTTTTTTTCTCAATGTGTGATTGCCCTTAGAGGATCTTATTTGTTGTCTTACAAAATGTTAACAGAACCTCAAAGTGACAATATTCTCTTTATTTTTAAATAAAATGAAGGGCATGTTCTGATTGCTCGCAGACTCTTGTCTCTGAATTTACTGACATTTTAAATTTAAATGTCAAACTTAATAGTGACTCCAGAGAACGTTTTCATAATGAGTTGAATAGATGAACTTTTGAAGGAAGATTATTATGGTCAGTAGGTTAACAAAATGCAAGAAATTCAGGACGCCTTTGGAAAATATAATTTTGTATAATTATCTGTAGAATAAATGGTTTTTAACATGGAGAGTAACTTATTCTCAATGAATCCCACTCAAATATATTTTCTGTAAAGTATTGTGGCTGCATGAGAATTTATTAATGGGCAACATATAAACATCCTAACTCCTCAAATATTTCAAGGAAGATGAGGATTTTTATGCACCATTTATGCCTAGGGCTGTGCTCCTTAAACATTAATGTATATAGGAATAGCCTGGAGGTTCTATCTCTGATTCAGTAAGTCTCATTTGGGCTGCACAATTCTGCATTTTTAGACAGCTCCCAGGTGAGATTGCTGCTGCTGATTCACAGACTACATTTTGAGTAGCCCAAGGCCCCACCCCACCATGCATCACACGCAGCTCTCTGTGTTGAACAAAATTATCGTCAGATGTAAAAAAAAGCATGGCAATGAAAGCGTATTACTCAAGTGGAAAGCAAGTTATTTTATGTATGTATTTATCATTTATTTACATTATTATTAAAGTAGAATGCAAGTCAGAAAGAAGCTTATAGTCAGACAGCAGGTTTTGTAGATAAAGTTCACAAAAGTGATTTAATGGTCAGACTAAATTTTCCACTCTTTTAGACATAATTTCTTATAAATTGATGTGTTGTCCCCTGCATCCCTGTAGAACATACCATTGGTAGAAATAAACATTGTCCAATTTTTTTAAAGGTAGATATGCTTTTGTTGCTTTTTAAAGTGCATCTGTTTAGACGTGAAAAGATACACGGTCTCCATTTTATACCTGCCAGCTATAGGCAGTGATGCTAGAAATAAATGTAATGTTTTTTCCCTAGAAATTGGAATTAAAACAGATTAAATTTAGCTTTATAAAGGTGGTCAAATCCATTTTCTAAAATTGTACCAGTACAATAAATATAAGCATCTTTAGCATTTAAAAATATGTTGTGGAAATCAATCATTAAAACTAAAAACAGACTGTGTAAATCAATCATTAGAAGCAATTTTAAAATGTTTCTGAAAGTACACAATTAAAAAATACTAAATTGGTAATATTTTGGGTGCCAGTAATGAAACAGTATAATACATATGAGTGAGAGGGTAGATCGGAAGGGAAATAACAAAAATCATCCACAAAGAGACAGCATAGTATAGTTTTTAAAAGTGTCCAGTAGTTCTGTAGCCTGGGGTAAATTACTTCAATTCTGTGTCCATCAGTGTTCTCATCTATACAACAGAGATCATTGTAACTGCCTTAAAGTGTTGTTCTATGTATGAATACATGTAAGATCTAAGAACAATGCCTGGAAGATAGCACATTCTGACTAAACGTCAGTCTTAGTTCTTTCAG
>NC_045437.1:11834081-11835850 GCF_002776525.5 Piliocolobus tephrosceles
CTGGAAGATAGCACATTCTGACTAAACGTCAGTCTTAGTTCTTTCAGACTGCTCTAACAAAATACCATAGACAGGGCAGCTTATAAACAACAGAAACTTATCAAAAATCGGGTGACTGGGAAGTCCAAGATCAAGGTGCCAGAAGAGGCAGTGTCTGGTGAGGGCCTCTTTCCTGGTTCATAGATTGCAGTCTCTCTCTGTCCTCATCTAGTGGAAAAGGGTCACAAAGAGGGCTCTGCCCTCATGACCTAATCCCTTTCCAAAGGCCTCACCTCCCAATACCATTATTTAATGGGTTAATATTTCAACATATGAACTTTGGGGAAACACAACTATTCAGGTCATAGTATTTAGCTATTATTATCTAAATTTTTACTAAAGTTAAAAGTTTCTTTGTGAAGAATCAGTATTTCTAAGTGATATTTGGGAATGTCTATAGGGATATTTTATAAGCCCTTCAAAATCAGTGTCTTCAAATCTGTACTTATCAGGTTCAGCATTAATACTCTGTCTGCCTATTTGCTGTCAACTCCTCCCCCCAACAAATACATAATCAATAAAACCTTTGACCAAGGAACGCTGAGTTTGTTAGACCTAATGTGATAATGGATAATACCACTTAGGTAGAAACTCAATACAATATCAGAATAGAGACTTTGGGGAAAGATACTGATATTGATTGAAAGGTGGGAAGCCGATTGGGATTGGACAAAGTTCATGGCATGGTAATTTGGGATGGGCAGGTACAGATGGCAGGAGGGTGGTTAAAGTGAGTCACAATAAATAAATAGCTGCCTGTTAGGAGAGGACTTTGCCCAGGTGGGCAATCTATTGTCCAGAAAAGGAGACTGCTCTCTCAGAATAAATACTGTCTGTGTAAATTAATTTTGGGGGATGTTATAGAGCCAACAGTAAAAATATTTGTGGATTATAGCTTTATATTCCTGACTGAGAGTTTTACTGAAGAAGTGGTTAACTCATGCTGACACAGGTTGTGTCAGTTTTCAGGTCCAATAGTGTGTGAAGGTAATCTTAATTCTGATGCCTAAAGTTCTCATGACTTAATGATTGTCATGCCTAAAGTTCAGATATAGACGCCTAAGTGACAGCAACAAAAACATATTATATTCCCCAATTTTGCTCCTTTTCTCGTTCATATCCCTAGTTTACATCAACCATCTACCAGATATTTTTGGAAGACTCTATCTTCTCTATTGATGTCAGATTTAATGTCAGAACTACCAAAATGACTTTTTAGCTTTATCCTCACTGTCAACACTCTTGTCCTTCAAACCACATCTATAATTTTTAGGATATAATCCCAGTATTATCATTCCACTGCTTAATATCCTCTTTGTCTGTAGGATGAAATGCATCTGTTTCTCAAGATGTTAAGACTCCTAATAGCTTGTGGGGTGACCAGTTTTGCAGGCTTAACTTCTTCCTTGGTCATTAGAACCTAAGCCTTGCCCTGCCTTGCACTGCCTTGCCCTTCCCTTCCCTTCCCCCCTCCCATTCCCTCTTGTTCCCTTTCCTTTCTCTCCTTCTTCTCCTCTCCTCCTTTCCTTCCTTCCTTCCTTCTTTCCTTCCTTACTTTTCCTTCCTTCCTCCTTTTTCCTTCCTTCCTTCCTTCCTCTCTCCTTCCTTCCTCCCTTCCTCCCTCCCTCCCTCTCTCTCTCTTTTCTTTCTTTCTTTCTTTCTTTCTTTTCTTTCTTTCTTTCTTTCCTTTCTTTCTTTCTTTCTTTCTTTCTTTCTTTCTTTCTTTCTTT
>NC_045437.1:11835950-11928162 GCF_002776525.5 Piliocolobus tephrosceles
TTTCTTTCTTTCTTTCTTTCTTTCTTTCTTTCTTTCTTTCTTTCTCTTTCTCTTCCTTCCTTTCTTCCTTTCTTCCTTTTTTCCTTTCTTTTTCTTTCTTTCTTTTCTGTTTTTCTTTCTTTACTCTTTTTTTCTTCTTGTTCTTTTTCTTGTTTCCTCCTCCTCCCTCCTCCCCTCCTCCCCTCCTCCTCCTCCTCCTTCTTCTTTCTTCTTCCTCTTCCTCTTCTTCTTTTCTCTCTCTCTCTCTTTCTCTGTCTTCTTGCTTTCATACCTCTGTTCTTAGTCTTGTTCATAGTGAGCCTAGGATATCTTCCGTGGTGTGCTCAGACCAATAACTTAGAAATACCCTTGTTATATAAACAGCAATGTCAAAATAAACCGTTCATTTATCATGATGTCTTGGATAAGTGGAAAGTAAGAGTTGGCTTCTACAGGTGAGAAAAAGCAGATGACACTTTAGCTTTATGTATCCACTTGTACAAGTAATTGAATAGGAGTTGTTGGAATAGAGGTCATTTCCATTTGCCACTGGTGCCATATCTGATGGACTATGGTCACACTGGCAGAGGCTTGGCTGTGGAGAACAATGGGGAGCATGGAAATAAATGATCTTAAAGGAACAGTCTGACTGGTTAATAAGAATATCTAGCTTTGAGATGAATTTAAGAATTCCCATCTCTGCATATAAGTATTGATATCCTGGACCACTTTGACATGGAGATATCTCTAGTGTAGGCAAGTGTTATAGCAAAGGTAATGGGAACATACGCATAATACTTTCAGATTCAGATCTGTTTGTCTGTACACCCATCTCCTACAATATTTCTACCTGCCCAACAATCATTAAAAGAATTGAAAGGGTTTTTCTTTCTGCATTTGATTGGGAGGGGACTCTATGACATAGACATTTGAATGGTAGTCTATTTCTACCAGCTAATGAAGCCTGATAAAATTATAGGCAGTAGACTCTAGTTCTACGAACAAAGACCATTTAGTGTCATATTATTACTGTTAACACAGTCTGTAGGAATGAGTGGGTACTTGATGAATATTTACTAAAGAATGGAAGGAAAAAAGAGAGAGAGAGGGAGGAACAGAAGTAGAGGTCGATAAGAAAAAAGAGTAAAAGAAAGAAAGGAAGGAGTGAAATATTTGAGGAGAACAGAGCAAGAAAATAAAATTGAAGAAGAGCAAAAAGGGAACTAGCATACTTAAAGGCCAATTGTGTTCCTGTGTCTTAGATATAAAAATCCCTACCCATAATGTAAGATAAAGGGAATATCTTAACTCTTTCACTATGTGAAATATATTCAAATATATGTTTTTTTGTGAGAAAAGCCTCAAATATAATACTATATTTTACTATTTGCTATGGCCTCTTTTAAAATGTTATTTATAATTGCTAGGTGAGAATGCTGGAGAAAAGCATAGCTACATAAGGAAATATATATATTTATATATTCTATATTATACAATACATATAATTTATATATTGTATAAGATTTGTATTAGTATAAATATATAATTTTATATATTGTATAAGATTTGTATTAGTATAAATATATAATGTTATATATTGTATAAGATTTGTATATCTATTTGTATTAGTCTGTTCTCATGCTGCTGATACAGACTTACTTGAGACTGGGTAATTTATTAAAAAAAGAGAGGTTTAATGGACTCACAGTCCTATGTGGGTGGGGAAGTGTCACAATCATGGAATAAAGTGAAAGGCACATCTCACTTTTGCAGGCTAAGAGAGAATGAGAGTCAAGCAATAAGGGCAACCCCTTATAAAACCATCAGATCTTGTGTGACTTATTCACTACCATGAGGACAGTATGTGGGAAATGGCCCCCATAATTCAATTATTGCCCACTGGGGAATAATTACTGTGTTAACGTATTATTACTGTGTTAACAGTAATAGTACGACGCCAAATGGACTTTGTTCATAGAACTAGAGTCTACTGCCTAGCCTTTTATCAGGTTTCATTAGCTGGTAGAAATAGACTACCATTCAAATGTCCCTCCCACAACACAGGGGAATTATGGAAGCTACGATTCAAGATGAGATTTGGGTGGAGACACAGCCAAACATTATCATTATTCTATATATATAAAAATCTTTCTCTATATATTATATATATATATATATATATATTATATATATACTTAATTGTTCCTCACAGGGAAAACAGAAGTTATAAAAGTTAGATTAACTGGTTTGTATTCTTTTTCATTCACACCTTCCTTTTCCTCTTTTTTCATTCTGACTCATTATTAAATTCTGCTTTAATTTAATGTATATAAATTGAATTTTGCTTTAATTATATGTAATGTTAATATTTTATATTTATTATAAATATTATGATAAATAAAGCTATTTATTTTTACAAAGATTTGGCTTAAAGTAAAATAAATCCTAACCTTTTTGATAATTTATCTAAGGTATTTCTACAGAGAAATCACTCAGTGTTCTATAGAAAAATCACTTCTAACCTGTAATTTTTCATGGTCCTTTTGGGAAGTTTGCTTGATGCAAAAGGGATCATTTTGGAAATTATAAAGCTTCAATTTCTTTCTTTTTCCATATATATTGAGTTAGTGATCATCCACCCAAAGAATTTCTTATTAGGGTCATTGTCTATGGTTCTAATTTTTTTTTTTTTTAAATAAACACCAACATGTCTGAGTGACATTACAGAAGTGAAAGGAAAGATGAAATTCTCTAACTTCAAATTCCTTACAACTCAGCAGTTTGTTTCCTAGGGTATCTCAACATTTTAGGCTGAATAATTCTTAGCTATGAGGGGAGTGTAGGCTGACCTGCACATCCTATGATGTTTAGTAGCATCCCATTAATTAGATGACAGTAAGCGCCTCTTCCCAGTTATGACCATCAGAAATGTTCCAGGTACTGCCAAATGTCCCTTGGGGGGCAAAACTTCCCCAGTTAACCATTGAAAGCCTGCATATGTATATGTTAGCGTAGTAGTAACATATTTTTTAACTGTGTATTAATATGGATACTCATTTTTCAATAGTAAGATCAAATACATAGTTTTGAAAAAATCTATTTTGTAGTTTGCAATGTTGCATATTAACTTCATCTTTCCCTTACATCTTTCTACATCAAAATATAATTATGTTGTTATGCTTCTTGTTGGGACATTTAGGTAATATCAGTTGTTGATAATAAAGAATAAATTTTTTATAAGAATAGAATTTAACACAAAAGCTGTACCTCTAAGTACTAACTGGAATTTATAATCTAATTCTGTCAGGTTGCATTGACACAAAGCTTTTAAGTTTGTGTTACAGAGTAATTGGGCATCTTGTATATAGAGTGGTGAGAAATAACATTTGGTACCTGGATACCATATCTTATTATAGACACTTGAAACATATGGTATCCTAACTTCTGTTTAGGAAGTTAGAATGGCACAGTCACTTTCATAAACAAAAGACTCAATGGCAGTCTTCTTTCTCTCATTCCGAATCCCTTATGTGAAATGATATTCAATTCAATTAAAAGTAACTATAGAAAATTTCACGTTTTAGAAGGTAAAGTGTTTTGTGACTCCTAATTGTTCCTCACAGGGAAAACAGGAGTTATAAAAGTCAGATTAACTGGTTTTTGTTCTTTTTCCCTAAAACTTTCTTTTCCTTTTTCTTTTCTGACCTATTATTAAATTCTGCTTTAATTTCCTATCTTTTAAGTAGTATCACAATTATGAGTATGTTACACTTGAGATCATCTGTAATCTCAAGCTTCCCCTAAATTTCCTCTTGCTGAGATAAAAAGTCCCATGTATCTCTCTGTAGGAACTTGAGGTTGGAACCCAAATAGGAGAAACCCTTTAATGGAATGAAATGAACACTGGTTAATCTAGGGGTTCTCTAAGGGTGGTTTCCCAGTAGCGGCATGAGCTATAGATGTTTGTTAGAAATGAAATTTCATAGTCTCTGCTCTGGATCTACTGGATCAGATTCTGGTAGTAGTGCCCAGCAATCTACTTTATGAAGCCTGCCAGGTGGTAGTGATGACTGCCTACATTTAAGAACCAATGGACTCATATATCTATATCATCAAACTTTCAATGGAACAGGGATTCAGAATTTGCAAAATGACATTAGTTATATCTATCTTCTTGGAAAGATGGAGTAGAATGTTAAAATAACACACCACATAGGATGCAATTTAATAAAATCCACTGAGATTGTTTGGGTAACCTGTCACCATAGCAATTTCTTATCTTCATAACATGTTCCCCTCCCCTCCCCTCCCCTCCCCTCCCCTTCTCTTCTCTCTCCTCTCCTCTTTTCTGCACTCCTCTCCTCTCCTCTCCTCTCCTTTCCTCTCCTCACCTCTCCTCTCCTCTTTTCCTAGTGGTGCATATGGGGCTCCACATAAGTAGGCAATCAGACCTTAAACCATCAATTTATCAGCATATTTATCAGTAAAAGCCAACTTTTTCCTAAGGAGGGACTGGGTACTGGAATTTCATAGCAGTTTCTGGAAGAATTGTATTTATCTCTCGTTAGATAGCCATGTAAAATCAGCCACACCTAAATGTCAGAAGAAACCTCAGTAATATTCCACCGTTGAGGTGATGAAGGGGATCAGGAGGCATACAGCGATGGTTGGATGAGAAGAGAGAATTTAGGAGATTAAATTGGTTTTGGTAGACAAATAATTTAGGCACACGCAGAGCCTGAGACTTAGGAAAAATGTGTTCATGTAAATTGACTTTCATATCTACTTCCCAACAAGCCATTCAAGAATGTCCTCCATCTGTTCCCAGGGATGGGTTTGCAGATCACTGTCCCTAGAAATATCAGGAGGTGTTCAGAGGGTAAAGAATCTGCCCAGTTTAAATAATAAAAGGCCACGATGATCTGGAGGTTAAAAACCCAGTGAAATTTGCTATCCTTAGAGAGAAGGCTGTGGTGTGTGCCACCCTAAATAGCTCTATGTAGAAACCTCTGTCATCTAAAATCATTATCTGAATTAAGAGAATTAGACTATGTCTCTGTGTTTATCACTAGGTGACAAAATGATTGGTGTATGTACGTGTATTTGTGTGTGTTTGAGATTGGTGGATGGATAAGATAAAAAAGGAAAATAGGGCCAAGATTGAACCCCTAGGATTTGTCTTGGGAAACCAGATGTTTAATCGTGTTGTTCACAAGATAATATACAATGATAAAGGAAATCTCATTTAGTCATATTAGTGTGAGGCATATAAATCTTGGACAGTTTCAGATCACATGATGCTGAAAAAAATAGCTAAGATTACTCATGTCTTTCTAAATTAGCATGCATGAAAAAATTGGTTAGAATGTATCCACTGTTTACTTAATTTGTACAAAAATTCTCTAGTCACCATTAGGTTCTATAAGGAAACGTGTAATTCATGCCTGCTTCATAATTTTGCTTTCTTATAATATTTTTTCTTGTGTGTAAAATCATAGAGAAAAGTAGGTCATCCATTTGACTCCTGGCAAAGTGCCTTAGGGAGACATTGATAAAATGCGGGATTTGTAGCTTGCAATAGGACCATGTTAACGATTTTTTAGTGGTTTGAACTTTGTGCTGGGATCAATATCATTTGGCTGTGTCATATCATCTTTGTCTGACTATTTCCGGGCATCTAACACAGGTCAATTTAGATCGATATTAGGAAAAGCTGTTTTGAATTGAGGACAAAAGAAGAATGATTCTGAGTTTGGGTTCCCTTTAAAACTGTGCAATATTGTTTAGTAATGCAGACATGCTAATGTTAAGACATTGAAAATACTGCTCCCAGTATCATTGGAAATTTGATGACACAGCATACACAGCAAACATACATGATTTAGGAAGCCAACTGTATTGTATTTCATATAACTATATATAAATTGTTGTTAGAGACATTTACTTTGGAATTATAATTCTTTTTTTTTTTTTGAGAAGGAGTCTCACTCTGTTGCCCAGGCTGGACTGCAGTGGCACAATCTCAGCTCACTGCAAGCTCCGCCTCCCGGGTTCACGCCATTCTCCTGCCTCAGCCTCCCGAGTAGCTGGGACTACAGGCGCCCGCCACCTCGCCCGGCTAGTTTTTTCTATTTTTTAGTAGAGACGGGTTTCACCGTGTTAGCCAGGATGGTCTCGATCTCCTGACCTCGTGATATGCCTGCCTTGGCCTCCCAAAGTGCTGGGACTACAGGCGTGAGCCACCGTGCCCATTCGGGAATTATAATTATAAAATTTGGTGAATAGGCACATACATTCTTAACCACAATATTTTTGTTCATTTTTTCACACATATTAAAAGGAGGAAACATTTTTCTGCATCTAATTCAGTCCTCCAAACTATCAGGTTCTACTTTTAATATCCTGATAGAAAACAGGGGAAGAATTTCTACATTTAGGAATTTTAAAAGTGGGCTAAGACCTAACAGCCATTGAAGCAGCAATAATATAAAATAATATTGCTCATAATGACTTTCTGAAAACCACTTTATTTACTGAATTGTGGAGACATGAAGTCTTATATTGATGCCACTTCTCATGTAGGGAAAATACGAACGTCACAGTTCACATTTTCAATGTGGTGTGGCTATAAAATAAGAGTTATTAGCTTTAAAACTGATGTAACAAAACATGCATTCAAAGGATTATTACTGAGTTTTTAAAAAGACTGTTTGGAAGCCTCTATATGTTTCAATATGTTGTATTGCTTTAACCATTTCTGCAATTGTGCATGCAATTGTTTTCAGAATGAGTAGCAACATTTTTCACTTTTATTATATTAAATATTTTCATTTTTAAAAATAGTAGATTCTAATTTCAGAAAATTTAGAACATTTAGAAAAGCATGAATAAGTAATTAAAAATACCTGTAAAATGTTTTCATAGGTGGAAATAATCTCTATAAATGTATTTACATATTTCCTACCAATGTAGTACTTTGTTACTACCATTATTAATACAGCTTATATATAATGCCTATGTGTGTATGTGTATTTGTGTGTATATGTGTATATATATAACTTAGATCATGATATCTATATATCCTGTTCACACTAATATTTTAAATATTTTTGAAAATTTTTAAAAATGTGATTGCAAAAGACAATGTAACATCATTTATAACTAGACTCAAATTGATTCTTCCAGTGTAAAAATTGAGGTGCATATTTTTAAACACTCATATTTGTGCATACCTTATAATTTTCTTAAGATATTTGCCATTAGAGAAATTTGGGAGCCAAGTAGCGTAAAGTTTTTCTAGGTTGCCTAAACCATGTTGCCACATTACATTTTGAAGATTGCAATGAACTCTGCTGACTCATAACCCCAGATCTGTTTTCAACTGTCGTTTTTAATTTGTTTGTTTTTGGAGACAGGGTCTTAGTCTATCACCCAGGATGGAGTGCAGTGGCTCCATCTTAGCTCCCTGCAATCTCCATTTCCTGGGCTCAAGCGATTCTCCATCCTTAGCCTCCCGTGTAGCTGGGCTACAGGCACGAGCCACCAACGCCTGGCTAATTTTTGTATTCTTTTGTAGTGACAGGGTTTCATCACGTTGCCCAGGCTGGTCTCCAACTCCTGAGCTCAAAACAATCTGCCTGCCTCGGCCTCCCAAAGTGCTGGGATTACAAGCTTGAGCAATCGTGTCTGTTCTCAACTATCTTATATTGAACAAGGATACAATTATTAAAGATGTGACGACTATCAAACGGCCATAAGAAATATTCCAAGTGAGTCACAACTTGGCCAGCCTGAGAGTGTAAGCAGCTGAATCACCTCTAGAAGTCACATTTAGGATTAGTATCTGAGACAAATAAACTCCTAACTCTTTCGGGCCACTTTTAGGAGGGTCTTCTTTGTCTTGCGTGTTGCCTTTATAATTGTAATGTGATTGAAATTATTTATAACTCTTATAAAGATCTTTAGTAGAGGGCAAATGCTTTTTGTTATTTAATACAAAATAAAAATGTATGTTGTATTAAGTCTAATGAATATTAACATTCATGTAAGAAAAAATCTTGTTTGGAAGATAAGTATTTCACTGGGAAAGCAAAGAATCTTCAGTATCTTTTAAACTATCTGAAGTTTTTTAAAATGGAAGTTCTGGAAATGTTTCGATTGGATTACATGTGCAAATTCCTAAACCTGGCTGCTCTTCAGGTCACCCTTCCCATTTGAGATTTCAAATCCCATGGATGTATCGAGTGAGGGAGATGAAGAAACATAGATGCCTCCTAAGATAGAAATGGATAGAGGTAGAGATACAGATAGTACAAGAGTGAGAAAGTGAGATACAGAGAGAAAAAGAGACAGAGACAGAGAGACAGAAATTAAAATGCCATATTTTCAGTGATTTTGAAAATGTTAGAGAAAAATGGTGTCTAGCTTACTGTTGTCATTTCATTTCATGTGATGATCTTTAACTCCTGCTCTTTTTACTTCCCTTCTTATAGGAGGAAAATCCTTCCTTACCTTGGCCCATTAATGTATGCAAGCAGAATAAATTGCTAATTCCAACAATTGGCAAATATACTGAGACCCAAAGTTTTCCCACTGAAAAGAAGAAAAATATCGCTGCACTTGCTGTTATTGAAATATGCCCTACGATAAATAATTTATTTTCCTAAATTCTCATCCTAAGACACAAATAACATTCACCTGGAAAATGCAAAGAACCACATAACTGACACACAGGGCAGATAAACTGAAATGAAAATAAACAATTTACAAATTTGTACATCAGTATTTTTCAATATTTGGGTAGAAAATGTCAATAGTACAATATATTCCATACTGTATAAATTCTTTCTGTGAGAAAGAGTGTCTTTAATCCCTCCATATTTTTTAGTTTTATTACAATCACTAATCCATATGTGTTTTCTCCACACAAACTTTCACACCCTTCTCTTGGGATCTACTCCACCTTCCACACAGAGTTAAAACATCACAACAGCTTCAAAACTACTTTCTGGTGTTTTGTATTCATCTTTCACAAAACCTGAGTTAGGTATCTATAGTTTAGATTCTTCCTAAACTCTTACTTCTGCTACTCTAACTACAGGGATTCTTTAGAAGCCAATACAAGTTCTGGAATCATTGCTTTTTCCCACTGTGTCCTTCAATTTCCTGTTTCTGTGTTTACTTGTCTTCCCTAAAATGTCTTAGTTTCATAAAAACAAGTTATGTCAATCATATTCATCATTTTCTCTCAGTGCTAATTACATATATGTTATTTCATAAATATTTTTTGAATCTTTTTATGTGTTAATTAATGTAGAAAGTGACAAATGGTGAGAATCCTAAGAATCACCTAAATCTTTTAATAGTGCATGATAATATCCTCCTAAATTGCATTTTAACTTCAATTTCCAGAGTTAAATGTCATCAGATTATTTACATTTTTGAAATATTTTGTCTAAATGGACTTACCAATGTATGAATAAGATATGTTTTCTTATTCGGTATAATTTAGACAACATGACGTTTATTATGCAATATATTATGTACTTCAGTTTTTAAAGGGCTTTATAGTATTCCAGAGAGCACAGTAATTCATTTTCACTAAACACTTTATAGTCTCCCAGAGAAACAAAATCAAGAGAGGATACATATATATACACACACACATACATACACACATACATACACACATGCAAGTATACATAGAGAAAGAGGTAGTGGGGCAGGGGGAGAAAGAAAGAGGAGCAGAGGGAGCTTTTAAGAGACTGGCTCACATGATTGTGTGAGGTAGCAAGTTCAAAATCTGAAGAGATGCTAGCAGACTTGAAATGCAATTAGGGGTTCTATGGTGCATTTTTTGATGAGAATTCCTTCTTCTTTGAGAAATCTTAAGTCTTTGCTCTTTATGCTTTTACCTGATTGAACAAGGTCAGCCTACATTATAGAGGACAATGTGCTTTACACAAAGTCTACTGATTTAATCACATCTAAAAAATACTTTCACAGCAATATTTCACTGGTGCTTCACCACACAATTGGATTCTGTAGCCTACCCAAATTGACATGTAAAATTAACCATCACAATCTATGCATTGCTCAGGCCCCAAATTAGAGTTATTTTTGTCTGATCTCCTTTATATGGCACAGCCACTCCATAACTAAGTCATATAGGCTTCTTAATTCTTAATTCAAACATATCTACCTCTCTCCATATCTAATCCACTATACCATCACAACTCAGTCACATGTTTCATGTGGATTACTGCAGTGGTACCTTAACTGCTCTCCTGCCTTCCACACTTGACCTCCCTCGTATCCCACCCTCCCCAACACATATATATTCTCCACAAAACAATCAGAGTAATTTCATTTAAGGAAACTCCTCTGCTGAGGACACCCCAATAGCTCCCCATCTCAAGCCAAGTAAAATTAACACTCCTTACTTCTTAGAATGTTCCAGACTCTGGGCCCTTGCGTCATTTCCTAGCACAGTTCTATCATACACCACTTCAGAAGCATTAGCCTACTTGACGTCCTGTGAACATATCACACATGGCCTCTCTCAGAATATTTTCTTTTTGTCCCATCTGTTAATAACCACCTTTCTCCAGGTATCTGTAATGCATTGTTTCTCACTGTATTTAGGTTTCTGCCTCTAAATCACTGTAACACAGAGTACTCTCCTTATCAGTGTTTTTAACGTACTCCAATCAAACACTGAAAGTCTTGATGCCTATAATTCTCCTTCATTTTTCTTCATTACAACTATCATATTCGGATGTAAAGTGCATATATTGTAAACTTGTAAACGTATCTGTTGGCTTACTCCTTCACTCCCTGTGCACAGGAATAAAAGTGTAATGAAATTGGAGACCACACCAAAATCTTTCACTGTGGTTTTGTCAAGCAATCGAAGTTAATTTTGGCATATAGTGCCTCCATTTAAAAAATGTGAAGATTTATTACTCAATTTGCAATATTTGTTCAATTCGAATGCCTCTTTTTCTACTTATTGAATTATGAATTATTGAATGCTTACTAATAGTCTACTAAATATTCAAAATATTTTATTTCATCCTTTAAAAATCATTTTATGTGTGTCTATCATAACCCTTTTATGAATAGCAACACTGATGTTCAAATAGTTTAACTCTCTGTCACAGAGCTTATAAGAGATAAAACAAGAATTAAGATGCTGAATTTTGTAACTCAAAAGGCTATGATACCATAAATGACTTACATATTAATAAAATAATGTTTAATTAACAAAATAATGTTTAATTAACAAAATAATGAATAAAAGTGTCAGAGGAATAACACACGTACACACAAGTCATCAGATAAATTCAGAAGTATGTAGTCTGAATCTGAGTATAGAATGGGTAAAAGTATCTTGACTGAATACCATTGAAACAATGAAATAGACTACTATAAAATGACTCTAAAATGTGGCAAGAAGAAAATAAATGGACTAGAGACCTCATGACTTGAAGAATGAGAATGAATTGAGTTTCTGTAGCTTTATTTTTATTCCTCATATATCTCAGACTGGGTGCCAGAGAGTTCTGCACACTCAGACTGCCAGCAGAGATAGGTAAAAAATAAGACAAACAGAAAGAAAAGTGTACTCTGTCTGACCAAAGACTGCTAAAGGAGAATCCCAGTAAAGATTTAGTTTGGAGACCTAAGCCCAGTGGGAATGGTGGCCCAATCTGCCTGATGAATCATTGCCAGCAGAGCTTGAATAGGCCAAGTTATCCCTTGTTTTACACCCACTGGCAGTAGCACCTCCTTCTGACTCCAGTGGTGATGTCAATAGATCCAGTGAGGGCTGTCAGAACCTACATTATAAACCTAAGCATTTTGACAGCTAGTTAAATTAGAAGATTTAAATAAAATCAAGAATGTCTTAACATAATATCGAATATAACAAGAATATAATTGAATATCACTTATCATACCAAGAATCAGTAAAATTGCAACTTAAATGAGAAAAAGACAATAAAGTTATGCCAAGGCTGAGATGAAATGGTTAATAGAGCTATCTGGCAAAGAGTTCATATCAGCCATTATTAAGTAGATTTCTCAAATAGTTACAAATTTCCTTAACACAAGTAAAAATAAGAAGCCTCAAAAATATAAATGTAAACTATAAAAAATCCAAATGAAAATGGTAAAATAACAAAATGCAATAACAAATATGCACTCCTTGGAATGCATCAATAGTAAAGGTAACAAAAACCAGGACGTTAGGATAGATGATTGGAATTTACTTTATCTGAACAACAGAGATAAAATAGCATCAAAAATAAAAAAGCCTCATGAACATGTGGGATGATAAAAGGATCTCAATTTATATCACTGAAATATCAGAAGGAAAGGAGAATGAATGAGGTGATTAAAAAGAATTCTAAGAAATAGTGAACAAAAATGTCACAAATTTGGCCAAAGATAGAAACCGACAATTTCAAGAAACAATGTGAATAACAAATAGGTAACTTAAAAGAAATCTATGCCAAGACAGATCATAACTAAATTTCTCAAAACTAACGACACGGGAAAAATATTAAAAGCAATCAGAATGACATTCAGAATCTAGGTTTAAGGAAGGATATGTTAGCCTTGACTACAAAAGCATGTTTTATGTAAGGAAAATTGACAAATTGGACTTTATTAAAAATAATAATAAGTTGGTTCTGTGAAGAAGATGCAAAGGTAAACTACAGACTTGGAAAAAACATTTAGTCCTCATATGCCAGAGGACTAATATCTAGAATCTATATAGAAGTTTTTAAACTTCAAAAGTTAAAATTAAATAATTAAAACAGAAAATGGCAGGTGATATTAAACAGATAGTCTGGCATCCTGACCCTCTGTGGGGTAGATTGAGGTCAGGGAGAGATAGTTGAACAGCTACACAAATTCCTGCAGTCTAGGCCACTGAAGAATCACGGATGTTGACAACAGCTGAAAACGGTATGAAGACAATACTACAGCGCCTACCCAGAATCAAAGCCAATGCACCCCACCTAACCAAAATCCTGTAACACATCTGGAGGTGTGTTACTTTCCCTACAAAAACCACTTTATAAAATTGAAAGAAGCAGTTGTTCTGCCAGATGCGCAGATATCAATGCAAGGACACACGAAACATGAAACAGTAAAAACAAATGACACAGTAACTGATCACTTGGAAATGGAAATGTACAAATTGTCTGAAAAAGAAATCAAAACAATGATCTTAAGGAAACTCAGTAAGATACAAAAGAATCCAGATAGAAAATACAATGCAACCAGGAAAAAATTCGTAATCTCAATTAGAAATTCAGCAAAAATACAGATACCATAAAAAGTCTCAGAAATTTTGAAGCTGAAAACTTCAATAAATGAGATAAATATACAACTGAGAACTTGAAAAGCAGACTAGATCAAATGAGAAGAAACTGTTTATTTAAGATACAAAGTAAATTTATATTTAGAATCAGAAAAAAATCATAAAAAGGTGTAAATTTTGAAAAAAACAATACATGCCAAGCACATGAGATGATCCAAAAAGCATAGTTTTTTTTCTTAGCTACTTTCATCACAAAACTCTATAGTACCTTTGTCTTCCTTTTTGTTTGGCTGCATACTCTTTGATCACCTATTCAAGTGACAATGATTTTATAATATTTCTAATAGCTAAGATAGAGTGATTATTTATTTATATCACTTATTGTTTCTTCTAACTTTTATCTTAGCCTTAGAGGTTACATGAGCAGGTTTGTTACATGGGTAAGTTGTGTGTCACTGGGGTTTGGTGTACAAATAACTTTCATTACCCAGGCAGTGAGCATAGTACCTGATAGGTGTTTCTTTATCCTCACCCTTCTTCCACACTGCACCCTCAAGTAAGTACCAGGGTTTATTGTTTCCCTCTTTGTGTCCATGTGTACCTTTTGTTCTCATCTTTGTGTCCATATATTCTTAATGTTTAGCTCCCACTTATAAGTGAGAACACATGGTATTTAGTTTTCCGGGACTGCATTACTTTGCTTAGAATAATGACCTCCAGTTGCATTCATGTAACAGCAAAGGATATAGTTTCATTCTTTTTTTATGGCTGCATGGTACTCCACGGTGTATATGTACCACATTTTCTTTATTCAGTTCACCCTCGGTGAGCATGTAGTCTGACTTCATGTCTTTGTTATTGTGAAAAGGGCTGTGATGAACATATGTGTGCATGTATCTTAAGGGTAGAATAATTTATATTCCTTTGAGTATACATCTAGTAGTGGAATTTTTGGGTTGAATTATAATTCTGTTTTAAGTTCTTTGGTAAATCTGCAAACTGCTTTCTGCAGTGGCTAAACAAATTTACATTTCCTCCAGTGTATAGGTTTCCATTCCCCCGCATCCTCACCAGCATCAGTTATTTTGTGCTTTTGTTTTTTTTTTTACTTTTTAATAATAATCATTCTGACTGATGTGAAATGGCATTTCATTGTGGTTTTGATGTGCATTTCTCTAATAATTAGTCACGTTGAGCATTTTTCCTTATGTTTGTTGGCTGTTGGTGTGTCTTCTTTTAAAAAATGTTTGTTCATGTCCTTTGCACATTTTTCAATGGGGTTGTTTGTTTTTTTACTTGTTGATGTGTTTAAATTCCTTATAGATTCTAGATATTAGATTTTTGTCAGATGCATGTATATATATGTATATATGTGTATATATGTGTGTATAGACGTATATATTTGCATATATACAAATAAAAATATTTGCAATGTATATATATATGCCTATATATATACACCTATATATATATACACATAGTTTGCAAATATTTTCTTCCATTATGTAAGTTGTGTGTTAACTCTGTTGATAGTTTCTTTTCTGTAGAAAGAATTTTTAAACTTGAAGATAGGTCTTTCGAAATAACCAAGTTAGAGAAAAAAGAAAGATTAAAAAAAGAAAAGAAAAATAGCAAAGAAAGCCTATGAAACTTCTGGGACATCGTTAAACCAACAAATATTTGCTTATTTTAGGAGTTTAAGTGGGGGAAAAAGGTAAGCAAATGTTCAAAAAGCTTTTTAATAAAATAATAACTGAAAACTTCTCAAGTATTTGAAAATACATGGACATTTATGTATGGGAACCTCAAAAAATTTCAATTAGATATTATCCAAAGAAAGTCACTCTAAGGTACATTAAAATTAAATTAAATTAAAAAGTCAAAGGCAAAGAGAGAATTCCAATAGCCTCAAGGCACATATAAGGAATTAGCCAATAGACTGTCAGCGTATTTCTCAGGAGAAATCTTGCAGGCCAGGACAGAATGGGATGATACATTCAAAGTGATGAAGAAATGTAACAACCTGACAATTCAGAATTCTATATATCCAGCAAAGCAATCCTTCAGAAATAAAAGAGAAATAATATATTTTTCAGACAAGTGAAAGCTGAAGGAATTCATCATCACTAGACTGGCCTTAAAAGAAATGCTTCACGGATTGCCTTAACCAGAGGTAAAAGGACATTAACTACCTCCACGAAATCACATGACAGTGTAAAACTTGTGGTGGTGTGTGCCTGTAATTCCAGCTACTGGGAAGGCTGAGGCACAATCCTGGGAGGTGGAGGTTGTAGTGAGGTGAGCTGAGATAGTGCCACTGAACTCCAGACTCAGTGATAGAGTTAGAATCTGTCTCAAAAATTAAAAAAAAAAAAAGAAAAGAAAAAGAAAAAGAAATAAAAAGAAAAGAAAAGAACGTGTAAAACTTACTTATAGAAATAAACTCATAATCAAGTTTGGAATACTCCATTACTGTAATGGTGTTATATAATCTTTCAAATCTCTAGTGTGAGGGGTAAAAGTCAAAATGATCAACAATCATGGCTGCAAAGAGGTATTAAGGAATACACAATATAAAAATATATATATTAAGGCAACAAAGTTATAAATTCTGGGGAAGGATTAAAAAATCTAAAGTATTTTCATGCAACCAAATTTAAATTATTATCAGCTTGAAATAGACATCTATAAGATTTTATTTTATTTTTCTGAGACACAGTCTTGCCCTGTCGCCCAGGCTAGAGTACAGTGGTGCAACCTCAGCTCACTGCAGCCTCTGCCTCCTGGGTTCAAGCAATTCTCATGCCTCAGCCTCCCAAGTAGTAGCTATGATTACGCATGCACACCACCATGCCTGGATAATTTTTGCATTTTTAATAAAGATGGAGTTTCACCTTGTCGTCCAGGCTGGTCTCAACTCCTGGCCTCAAGTAATCTGCACACCTTGATTTCCCAAAGTGCTGGGGATTACAGGCATGAACCACTACACTCAGCCTTCTATGAGATTTTTAATATAAGCCCCAGACTAACCACAGTGGAAATATTACAGCAGATACACAAATGAGAAAGAGAATAAAACCAAAGCTTACCATTACAGAAAATTACCAAACCACAAAGGAAAACAAGAAGAAAGGAAAAAAAAAATCTACAAAATAATGAGAAAACAATTAACAGATGGTTGCTGTAAGTTCTTACCTCTCAATAATAACTTGGAATCACATAGCTTGAATTCTCCAATTAAAAGATGTACAGTGGCTGAATGAATAAAAGAAAACTATATTCTGCCTACAAAAGACTACCTCACCTGTAAAGAGACACAGATTGAAGGTACAGGGATAGAAAATGATATGTGTTATCCCTCCCTCAGGGATAGCATTAGGAGAAATACCTAATGTAAATGATGAGTTGATGGGTGCAGCAAACCAACAGGGCGCATGTATACCTATGTATCAAACCTGCACATTGTGCATGTATACCCTAAAACTGAAAGAATACATAAAGAAAAAGATATGTGTTGCAAATGGAAACCAAAAGAAAGTAGAGGTAGCAATACTTCTGTCAGATAACAAAGACTTTAAGTCAAAAACTGTAAAAAGAGATCAATCCGACCATTATATAATGATAAAGTTATCAATTCAGCAAGAGGATATAAAAAATATATATACCTCCAACATGGGAAGGCCCAGATGTATAAAGCAAATAATATCAAATTTAAAATAAAAGATAGATTTTAACACAATGACTGCACAAGTTTTCAACACCCCAATTTCAGCAATAGACAGATTATTCAGACAGAAAATCAACAACAACAAAAAATCAAATTTAAATTGCACTCTAGGTCAGAGGAAACAAACAAACATTTACAGAATATTACACCCAACAGCTAAAGAATACACAGTATCTTCCTAACAAATGGAACTTTATCTGGAGTAGTTCATATGTTAATTCACAAAACAAGTCCCAACAAACTTAAATCATAGAAAGTGTCTCTTTTTTTTTTTTACCATAAATGAATAAAACAAATCAATAACAGAAAATAAAACTCTCGAAATGAAAAAGAATTGGAAATTAAACAACATATTCCTGAGAAACAAATAAGTCAATGAAGAAATAAAAAAGTAAGTATAAAAATTTTATTAAACAAATGAAAATACAACATAATATACCAAAAGTATGGAATACCACAAAAGTAGTTTCAAGAAGTTTATATAAATGCATACCAACTCAAAAGATTAGAAAGATCTCAAAACAATCTAATCTTGAACCTCAAAAAATTAGAAAATCAAGAACAAACTAAACCTAAAATTAGTAGAAGAAAACAAATAATATCAGAGAAGAAATAAACAAAAGAGAGACAAATACGTCAGTATAAAGGATCACTGAAATGAAGTTACTTTGCTGGAAAGATAAATGATATGGTTTGGCTATGTCTCCACTCAAATCTCATCTTGAACTGTAGCTCGCATAATCTATACATGTTATGGGAGGGACATGGTGGGTAGAAATTGAATCATGGGGGCAGGTTTTCTCATGCTGTTCTCGTGATAGTGAAAAAGTCTCACGAGATCTGATGGTTTTATAAAGGGCAGGTCCCCTGCACATGCTCACTTACCTGTTGCCAAGAAAGACATTCCGTTGCTTCTCCTTTACCTTGTGCCATGATTGTGAGGCCTCCCCAGCCATGTGGAACTGTGAGTCCATTAAATCTCTTTTTATAAATTACCTGGTCTCAGGTATTTCTTCATACTGGTAAGAAAATGGACTAATACAGTAAAGTAATACCAGGAGTGGGGTACTGCTATTAAAATACCCGAAAATGTGGAAATGACTTTGGGACTGGCAAACAGGTAATGGTTGGAAGAGTTTCAAGGGCTCACAAGGAGACAGGGAGGTGTGGAAAAGTTTGGAACTTCCTAGAGACTTGCTGAATGGCTTTGATGAAAATGCTAATAGTGATACAGACAATAAAGTTCAGGCTGAGATGGTCTCAGATGGAGGAGAGGAACTTGTTGGGAACTGGAGTAACAGTCACTCTTGCTATGCAAAGAGACGGGTGGCATTTTGTCCCTGTCCTAGAGATCTGTGGAACATTGAACTTGAGAGAGATCATTTAGGGTATCTGGCAGAGGAAATTTCTAAGCAGCAAAGTGTTCAAGAGGTGAGAGAGCATAAAAGTTTGGAAAATTTGCAGCCTGAAGATGTGGTAGAAAAGAAAAACCCACTTTCTGGGTGGAACTCAAGCCAGCTGCAGAAATGTGTGTCAGTAATGAGGAGCCAAATGTTAATCTCCAAGACAATGGGGAAAGTGTCTCCAAGGCATGTCAGAGGCATTCACTGCCACCCCTTCCGTTCTAAGCCTGGAGATCTAGAAGGAAAAAATGGTTTCACAGGCCAGGTCTAGGACTACCGTGCTGTGTGCAGCCTAGGGACTTGGGGACCTGCATCCCAGTCACCCCAGCAATGGATACAAGGAGCCAAGGTACAGCTTGGACCATGGCTTCAGAGACTGCAAGTCCCAGGCCTTGGCAGTTTCCACATGGTGTTTGTCCTGTTCGTGTGCAGAAAACAAGAATTAAGGTTTAGTAACCTCCACCTTGATTTCAGAGGATGTATGAAACACCTGAATGTCAAGGCAGAGGTGTGCTTCAAGGGCAGAGCCCTTGTGGGGAACTTCTGCTAGGGCAGTGCAGAAGGGAAATGTGGGGTTGGAGCCCCCACACAGAGTCCCCACTGGGCACTGCCTAATAGAGCTGTGAGAAGAGGGCCAACATCCTCCAGACCCCAGAATGGCAGATCCATCAACAGCTTGCACTGTGTGCCTGGAAAAGTCACAGATACTCAAGACCAGCCAGTGAAAGCAGCCAGGGGGAGAGTTGTACCCTCCAAAGCCACAGAGGCAGAGCTGCACAAGGATGTGGGAGCCCACCCCTTATATGAGTGTGACCTGGATGTGAGACATGGAGTCAAAGGAGATCATTCTGGAGCTTTAAGATTTGACTGCCCTGCTGCATTTCAAACTTGCATGGGGCATTTGGTGCTTTTGGCCCCTTTGTTTTGGCCAGTTTCTCTCATTTGAAACAGATATATTTACCCAATGCCTGTACTCCAGTTGTATCTAGAAAGTAAGTTAACTTGCTTTTGATTTTACAGGGTCATAGGGAGAAGGATTTGCCTCGTCTCAAATGAGACTTTGGACTGTGGACTTCTGATGTAATGCTGAAATGAGTTAGGACTTTGGGGGACTGTTGGGAAGGCATGATTGGCTTTGAAATGTGAGGACATAAGATTTGGGAAGGGTCGGGGTGGAATGACATGGTTTGGCTGAGTCCTCACCCAAGTCTCATCTTGAATTTTAGCTCCCATAAATCACACGTGTCATGGTAGGGAACACATGAGAGGCAATTGAATCATGGGGGTGAGTTTTTCCCATGCTCTTCTCTTGACAGTGAATAAGTCTCATGAGATCTGATGGTTATATAAAGGGCAGTTCCCCTGCACATATTCTCTTGCCTCCTGCCATGTAACATATAGCTTTTCTCCTTCACCTTCCACCATGATTGTAAAGCTTCCCCAGCCATGTGGAACTGTGAGTCTATTAAACCTCTTTTTCCTTATAAATTACTGAGTCTTGGGTATTTCTTCAGAGCAGTGTTAAAATGAACTAATACAATAAATATCAACAAAACTTTAGACTAAAAAAGGAAAGGTAAAATAAATAAAACAAGAGATGAAAAATGAGAAATTGTAAATGACACCTAAAACTGACTGAAAATGCATCATAAAGAAATTAAAAAAAAATCTGAGCAGACCAATCATGAGTAAAAAGATTGAACAGGTAATAAAAAGTCTCCCATCAAAGAAACACTCGGGACCTGATGATTTCACTGCTGTATTCTACCAAACATTGGAAGAAAAATGAATACCAATTCTTTTAAAATAATTTCAAGACATTTTAGAGAAGGGAATTCTTCCAAACTCATTCTGCCAGCCCAGCATCACCCTAACAAAACTGGAAGACACAAAAATGATTAAAAAAACAAAAAAACCCCACAAATTTTCAGAACAATATCCATGAAGAAAAAAGTTCCCAAAATCCTCAATTAAGTACTAGCAAACAGAATTCAACAGCATATTAAAATGATCTTTTAACAGGATCAAGTAAAATTCATCCCAGTATATGAGAGTGGTTTAGCATATGGAAATCAATAAATGTGATATATCACATCAGCAGCATCAAAGTAAAAAATATGTATAATCATTTCAATAGATGCAAAAACTCATTTGATAAAATTCAATATCCCTTCATGATAGAAACTCTCAACAAATGAGGTAAGAAGGAAAGTACCTCAACGTAATAAAGACCCACAGCCATTATCAGATTTAACAGAAAAAGTAAGAAAAAAAAAATTTCCTTTAAGATCTGGAACAAGACAAGGAAGCTCACTTTCATCACTTTTATTCAGTATATACTGGAAGTTATAATCACCACAATTAGTAAGAGAAAAAAATGAAGAACATCCACATTGAAAAAGAGAAAGTAAAGTTATCTTTGTTTGCAGACAACATGAACTTTTATACAGAAAAACCTAAAGACTCCTCCAAAAACTGTTACAACTAATAAAACAATTCGTAAAGTTAAAGGATACAAAGTGATCATACAAAAATCAGTAATATTTTTACACACCAATAGTCATATAATTTATCTCAAAAAAGAAATTAAGATAGTAATTCAATTTATAATAGCTACAAAAAAAAGACAAAAAAAACAAAAAAACAAAAAAACAAACAAACAAACAAACAAAAAACTTAGGGTTATGTTTAACCAAAGAATGAAAACTCTCTACAATGGAAACTATAAAATATTGATAAAAAATTGAAGTAGATGCAAAAGTGAAAAAATAATCTGTATTCATGGATGGAAGAAATAATATTGTTAAAGTGTTTATGCCACCCAAGGCGATACACAGAATTAGTGCAGTCCCTATCAACAAAACAATGATATTTTTACAGACAGAGAAAAACATTCTTAAAATATACATGGAATCACAAAATATTCAGAATAACCAAAGCAATCTTGAGGAAAGAGAACAAAGCTGTAGGCATCACTCTAACTGACTTTAAAATATACTACAAAACTATAGTAACTAAAAGAGCATTTTATTGCATAAAGACAGAAACACAGACCAATGTAACAGAATAGAGAACACAGAAACAAGTCCTCATATTTACAGCCAACTGATTTTCAACAATGGCACCAAGAACACACACTAAAGAGAGTCTCTTCAATAAATGGTCCTGAGAAAATTGAATATCCACATGCAGAAGAATGAGACTAGACACCCACCTCTCACCCCATACAAAAATTAATTAAAAATGGGTTAAAGAGTTAAATGGAAGACTCGAAATGAGAAATCTACTAGAAGAAATCACAAGGGACACACCTCATGACAATTTTCTGGGCAAGGATTTTTTCGATATAAAAGCACAGGCAACAAAAGCAAAAACAGATACATGAGATAACATCAAACTAAAAAGCTTCTGCACAAAAAAAGAAACAACAGAATGAAGAGATGACCTACAGAATGGGAAAAAAAGATATGCAAACCATGGATCTGACAAGGGATGAGACATACATACAATAAAGGGTTTATATCCAAAATATATATGAAACCCAATCAGCTCTATAGAAAAAAAAAATCTGATATTATTAAGCACAATAGATGTTGATGATGCAGAAGAAAGGGAACACTCACGTATTTTTGGTAAGAATGTAAATTATTAAAACCTCTAGTGACTTACACTTGTATGTGTACCTCAGAACTATTCATAATAGCAAAAATATGGAGACAATCTAAGTGTCCATAAACAGATGATTGGAAAAAGAAAATGTGAGACATATAGATATATATCTGTCACATATTTAGGTGATAGCTACATTAGAAGCCCAGACCTTACCATTACGCAATATATCCATGTGAGAAAACCTGCACATAGACTTCCTGAATCTATAATCTGGAAAATAAAATTTAAAAAATAAAAGAGATAAGGAACCTGGAAGACTTTTCTTAAAAGAAGACATACAAATGGTCAACAGATATATGAAAAAAAGTTCAACATCATTAATCATTAGGGAAATGAACATTGCAATTACAATATTACAATAAGATATCAGGTCACACCTGTCAGAATGGCTATTATCAAAAACATAAATAATAACAACTGTTGGCAAGGATGTGGAGAAAAAGGAGCCTTTACATGCTGTTGGTGGGAATTACATTAATATTGTCAGTAAGGAAAACTGTATGGAGTTTTTTTTCACAAACTATCAAATAGAATTACCATACGATTCCACAGTCCCACTTACGGTTTTTACCCAAAATATTTGAAATAATTATGTTGAAGATATGTCTGCACTTCCATATTCATTGTATTCACAATAACCAAATTACAAAATCAATTTAAATGTCCACCCATAGATGAATAGATGAAGAAAATGTGGTATGTGGTACATGATAAAATATTATTCAGTCTTAGAAAATGAAGACATTTTGTTATTGTGACAACATGGATGGAACTGGAGAACATGATGCTACATGAAATAAACCAGGCACAGATAGACCAATACCATATGTTCTCACTTTATGTGGAATCTAAAACACTCAAATCAAAGCAGCAGAGAGTAGAATGGTGGTTACTAGAGGCTGGAGAGTGGGGGAAATGTGGAAATTACGGTAAAGAGATACAAAGTCACAATTATATATATATGTGTACACATTTATATATATATATACTATATATCCATTATATGTACACATATATATTATTTATATATAACTAGCCAGGAGAAATGTATATATATGGAAGTATATATAATATAATATATATTATGCATATGTACTATATATATATTATATAGCCTTTATCCTCATCACTTTCAGCTAATCCAGGTAGAAAGCTAGTTTAAAATCATGGGAGAGAGATCACCATGGCTGTTGCAAACTTGGAAGAAGTATATATACTCATATATATTAGATATATTGCACAGCATGGTGAATTTAATAAATAATAATGCATTGTACAATTAAAAATCTCTGAGATTAAATTTCAAATTATCTTACCAGAAAAATGATAATTGTTTGAAGTGATGGACATATTAGTTAGCTTGATTTAATTATTCCACATTGTATTCATGAATCATAACATCACTTTGTATCCCATAAATATACGAAGCTATAATTTGTCAATTTACCATTAAAAACATATAACAGATAATAATGTAAAACAAATGCAAATATGTATTAAATAGAATAGAACTAAATACACATAAATGCAAATGAGCACATGAAATATAAATATGGTTGATGGATTCTATCAATGTTAATTTCTTGATTGTGATATTGTAATAGAGTTATTCAGTATGTTACTACTGGGAGAAACTTTCTAAAGTGTACAAAGGATCTCTGTACTAGTTCTTTAACTGCATGTGAATCTTGATTTTCTCTAAATGTGAAGTATTAAAAAATATCCACCTAAAGCTTTCAGTGTACATCTTTATAGTCCAGTTCTCATACCTCTCAATCTTAATGAATTTTCTGAATTGAGTGCTTATCATTTCATATATTTATGCTTCTTCTACATGAGAATGTACATATTAACAATGCATGGTGTTGATTCATATATTTTACAACTTTAATTAAGTGAAAATGCAGTATGATGTAGTCTTCATATTCAATTCTGCTAAGCATGTTTGATATATTTGTGCATTTATATTTATTATTTAATTATAGATTTATTTATATGTACATTTAATTTATATATTTCTTCAGTCTGTTTCTGATTTTTGAAATATTACAAATAATGTTGCAATAAAAAGTCAAGATTTTCTCCATGCAGAGGTCAATAACAGTCAAAGTGTCAATAATTTTATGTGTGAGGTTATAGTTGACTTTCAATAATGCTTATACCTATTTTAGTCTTGGAATTTTCAGTATAAAAGTAATATCTGCCATTATATTTCTTGAGTATTTTTGTATCTACTGTCCTGTGGAACACAAATGTCTTATATGTTTATTCAACAGAAAAGTAGAGACTGGCTCCTGTGTGTACATCTAAAATGGAATTTCATTTCAAGGCATGAAACTGTGATACTTTGATTTTAGAGTCAGCCAGGGTAGTACCAGGACGACTAAACTGCCAGAATTTAATATTGCAGTTGTTAAACCTTCTGTTATAGAAGAACAGATTTAATCATTTTGGGTAAGCCTCGTCTTTCTCAAGAGACCGGCATGCAGGAAATATCAACTCACTCAAGTGAAGAGATAGCGATTGAGGTAAAGTACCTAGAGAACTATTCTTATAAAAGTGCACACTACGTTAAGTACAGCTTTGGCTATAAACAATCCTGAAATTAGAAAGCAGATTGAAGAAGGTGCAAGCTTGACTATATTCTCTTGTATTATTAGGTAAGCTGAGGTTGCGTTAATGCCATTTAATACTAATTCTTAATAACCGTACACATAATGTACTGAAAAGGCAGCCTTTATCCTCATCACTTTTGGCTCACCCAGGTAGAAAACTTGTTTAAAATCATGGGAGAGAGATTAGCATTGCTGCTGCAAACCTGACACCGGCTCCGGGGGAAGTGCATGAGTACAGGTATCCTGCTCTCTTTTGTTTAAGGGATGCTTACTTCCTCAAAGGAAGGTACCCATTCCCCTGGAATATCAAACTTCTCACTGGATAGGATGGCGAGAGATTATAGTTAAACAAAAGCTCAAATTCAGATTAGGTGTTCAAATTAAATTTAGCTAGAATTTCTTTTTATCTTGAAAACCATTAGGATTTCCTTAATGTAGATTTCATGTTTAGTAGTACCCTCAGATGTTTGAAGGCTCAGGAAAATAACCTACCAAAATATTCATATCTTCATTTAGCATCCAGAAAATAAAGCTCTTTCACATCTAAATAGAACTAAATAAATTTCCTAAACCAGTTTTCATAGAATGTGTAAGAGAATTTAGCCATGTGACTTTGTTAATATACATTTTGGAAAGAATGTTGAATTTGGCAGGTTAGGGTTTGATATGCTATCATTACAAACAAACTGACACTCAATTGTTTAAATCTACAAGTTTGTTTACTACATATACAAATTTCTCACAGGGTGCAGAATTCCTTTCCGAATCATTAATCAGGCTCTCTTTGTCTTGGCTCCACCTTTTTAATATTTGGCATCCGGGGTCAGAGAGAACTGGAGGGATGTGCACAGGATCTTAACTACTTCACTACTTCAGCCTGGAAGTAACGCATGGCATTACAGTCAACAGCTACAGATTGCCATTAGTCATGCAGCTTTGCCTCAATGCAAGGGAGAGAAAAGATGTGGTCTTTCCATGTATCTATGATGGAGAAAAGAGCTGAATATCATAAAGGCAATATGTACCTCAACCATTTCCTGGACATCAGTTATTTTGTTTGCTTTTTCCCGCTACCTAGAGTCAGAGCACACCCTCTTCAAAGACATTACAGAACTTTATCCAATCCATTGTGTCCAACTCATAGTTTAAGATGCCCAGGGCCCTTGCTGTAGCCTCCCATCATATCTCAATTAACAACTTCTGCTGTATTCAATTATTAGCTGAAAAGATATGTCCGCTAAATACACACATACAGACATACACATACATATGAATGTTATAAGTGGAACAGATAACAAATTAAGGTCTTTCTTTTGAATTGAAGAAATAAAGAAAACACAAACAGTTGCATGCACGTAAAAGAAAACAAACAGTTGCATGCATGTAAAAGAAAACACAAACAGTTGCGTGCATGTATGAATTTTGCAATCTCATGGAGCAGAGACTTAGAAGGATTTCTACCCTGAGGGTGGCTAGCCCTGGTTATGATTTACCTTTGAGATTCTTTAGTCTTACTCTCTTTCCCTTCTGGGAGCATGTTTCCCTCAGGGAGATTCTATTTCCTTCTGTTTGTTTTCCTTGGCAAAATTTGTTGTGGATGTTGGTGAATCTGTTTCTTACCACCTTACTTTAGTAAAATGGAGTCTAATTTTGTTTTGATTCTTGAACAAAGTGATATTGAAATTTCTTGGGTAATACATTTCTATCAAATGAATGGTAGTCTTTTTATCTATTTGACTCCATTAAATTCCATGTACTAGTGTATAAATAAAATTTATTTTTAGACTAAATTAGCTGTTTATTGGTTTTCTCATCTCATTTCCATTTTTTCATATTTTAGCATTGTCTATTTTGTAACTATATGGAGCAAGAAATGAGAAGAAGATATGTCTTAAATATGAGCCTTGCCCTGAGTAATTTTACCCACCACTGAGGTTCTGATAAACACCATATTCTTCATTTAGCTTTTTGGTTCAATTTCAATCTAATGAAATGTCTTATTGGGTTTTTAATCACTCAAAGTCTTTAGCAACGTCCCATCTGTAGTCATTGGGGCACAGGATGGTCAATGTCAGCATCCTTCACGACTCTGAAATTCTAGGATATGTTGTATACATTACGTACTTTGTACATTTTTTTTAAATGACAGAAAGCTAGATCTGACAGTGGCAATTCATTAGGACACAACAAATCACCAACTACTAGGGATATAATAGAAACCTTTTATCACCATGTGGATGACTGGAATAGGTAAAACTAATGGTCCTAACACAGGGAAATGATCAATGCTTGAGGTGACAGATACTCCAATTATCTTGATTTGATGATTAAACATTGCATGCTTATATCAAAATGCCACATGTATCCCATAAACATGTACAACTGTTATGTATCTGTAAAAATTAAAAATTAAAAGATAAAGATCGTTTGGAAAGCCAATGTTTGTTATTAGAATACATTCGAATATTTATTTAATAACAGGTTAAATTGATTTTAATTTCCCAATGAAATACAAAATACAAAATTATAAATAATCTATTCAAAATTAAACTTGAAACTTATTTGAGGGGTTGACAACAGGTAAAATAAACTCTTCCCCTGATCAAAATTCAACTTCTATTTTTGTAATTATTTGTATTTAAATTGCCTGCAGTACAGGCTTGCATATCATGATAGTGTTGTTTTGTTTCCCTGCACTGACTGGATGCTGCTTGTTTAATGAATTCTGGTAATGGCACTCAAATAGGTCACAGACTGATAATTTTTCTTGTATATATGACAAGCAACAGACAGTGATTTCTGTGAACCGCTTATCAACTTATTATAGAAGAAAAGCTTAACTATGTATATATCCATGTGATTCCTCTGTGCATATTTGAATTTTAAAAATTCAGAATTATTCAAACTATTTTATCTTTGTTAGTGTGTGTCATCAGCTACTTAGACCCTTGTGCTACGGCCCTGAAGGAAAAATGCTTTCTCGTTGATTTACTCACTCACAGAAACTAATATCATCTCTAACTCTGCTTACTTGCTATTACTGTAAAAGGTCAATAAACAACATTTGGGATCTTTACTTTCTTTATTAGTGAGTTGAAATATAATCAGTGCAACCAATATAATTCTCTGTTCCCCAAAATATAGAAAAGCTCAAATTGCAAAGAAGTATATTTGTCACTAACAATTGATTTAATAGCTCAAAATATATATACTTTAAACAGAAACCAAGTTGTCTTTTAACAACTGATTTAATAGCTCAAAATATACATACTTTAAACAGAAACCAAGTTGTCAACAGACATTTTTACCTTATATGTGTTTGACGTTCTTATTTTTTTGACCAATTTACCAATAATAGCATTGCAAACTACCATTATTTTTCAACATAAATAAGAATTTTTGCTGAAAAATTTTGTGGATAATACGAAAATTTAAGCAATTCTCAGTGAAATATATATTTAAAGGGCTTGAGGACAAATAATTAACTGAGTAATAATCAGTTTGATTTTCCCTAACATTTTTAGCAAAAGGAATCACAGTCTCCCTAGGTTTTTCTTCAGCGTAACTTCTCTTAGCAGGTCACACATGTGGATGCAACAGAGAACCGGCATACGCGGCTACTGCTTTGAGATCCTTGTCACTAAATAACCTCTCTGTGAAGGACCTCTTCAAGGAGAACTACAAACCACTGCTCAATGAAATAAAAAAGGACACAAACAAATGGAAAAACTTTCCATGCTCATGGCCAGGAAGAATCAATATCGTGAAAATGGCCATACTGCCCAAAGTAATTTATAGATTCAATGCTACCCCCATCAAACTACCAATGACTTTCTTCACAGAATTGGAAAACACTACTTTAAATTTCATATGGAACCAAAAAGGAGCCCGCATAGCCAAGACAATCCTAAGCAAAAAGAACAAAGCTGGAGGTATCACGCTGCCTGACTTCAAACTATCCTACAACACTACGGTAACCACAAAAACATGGTACTGGTACCAAAACAGAGATATAGACCAACGGAACAGAACAGAGGCCTCAGAAATAACACCACACATCTGCAAACATCTGATCTTTGACAAACCTGACAAAAAACCAGCCATGGGGAAAGGATTCCCTATTTAATAAATGGTATTAGGAAAACTGGCTAACCATATGCAGCAAGCCAAAACCGGATCCCTTCCTTACACCTTGTACAAAAATTAGCTAAAGACGGATTAAAGACTTAAATGTGAGACCTAAAACCATAAAAATTCTAGAAGAAAACCTAGGCAATATCATTCAGGACATAGGCATGAGCAAAGACTTCATGACTAAAACACCAAATGCAATGTCAACAAAAGTCAAAATTGACAAATGGGATCTAATTAAACTAAAGAGCTTCTGCACAGCAAAAGAAACTATCATCAGAGTGAACAGGCAACCTACAGAATGGGAGAAAATGTTTGCAATCTACTCATCTGACAAAGGGCTAATATCCAGAATCTACAATGAATTTAAAAAAAAATTTACAAGGAAAAAAAAAAAACATCAAAAAGTGGGTGAAGGTTATGAACAGACACTTCTCAAAAGAAGACATTCATGCAGCCAACAAATGTGAAAAAATGCTCATCATCACTGGTCATTAGAGAAATGCAAATCAAAACCATAATGAGATACCATCTCATGCCAGTTAGAATGGTGATCATTAAAAAGTCAGGAAACAACAGATGCTGGAGAGGATGTGGAGAAACAGGAACACTTTTACACTGTTGGTGGGAGTGTAAATTAGTTCAACCATTATTGAAGACAGTGTGGCGATTCCTCAAGGATCTAGAACTAGAGATACTATTTGACCCAGCAATCCCATTACTGGGTATATACTGAAAGGATTATAAATCCTTCTACTATAAAGACACATGCACACGTATGTTTATTGCAGCACTATCCACAATAGCAAAGACTTGGAACCAACCCAAATGCCCATCAATGATAGACTGGATAAATGTGGCACATATACACAATGGAATACTATGCAGCCATAAAAAAAGGGGACATGGGTGAAGCTGGAAAATCATCATTCTCAGCAAACTAACACAAGAACAGAAAACCAAATAGTCCTTGTTCTCACTCATAAGTGGGAGGTGAACAATGAGAACACATGGACACAGGGAGCAGAATATCACACACCAGTGCCTGTTGGGGGATAGAGGGTAGGGGAGGGGTAGCATTAGGAGAAATACCTAATGTAGATGATGGGTTGATGGGTGCAGCAAACCACCATGGCACGTGTATACCTATGTAACAAACCTGCATGTTCTGCACATGTACCCCAGGATGTAAAGTTTAATAATAATAATATATTTTTTTAAAAAAACCCTCTGTGAAGAAGCTAGAATGAGATTGAAGAAACTATTTGGCAAAGACAAGTTCTGAAATAGAAGACCTCTGTATATGATTCGTCAATTGAGTTTAATATTTGCATTAAAAGAAGTGGTAATATGCACTCAAATCTTCCCCAGTTGATCAGTATGCTGAATTGACATTGATGGGAACCAGATGACTCAACTGAGCAAAGCTTGAGCAGTACTAAAATGTGAAACCCTGGCAATATGACTCTGAGATTTTGTCCTATGCATGATTTAACGTTTTATCACAATAATAATTTGATATGCTTTTATAGATTAGTGATTATAATATGATGGAATTTAGCTTACTTTTTCTAACACTACTTAAAGAGAAATATCAAAAGGTTTTGTGGATAATTTAATACATTGTCTAATTTTATTAGAAACTTCAGGTGTGTCATGGAAGGAATTCTATATCTCCTCAAAGTTCATATGCTGAAGTTTTAATTCCTAGTATTTCAGAGCCTCTGTCTCCTAGGACCTCAGAATGTGACTGTGTTTGGAGATAAGGCCTTTAAAGAGGTGGGCAGGGTGAAGTGAGATGATAGGAGTTGGGTTCTAATCCAAGAGGACCGGTGTCCTTAGTAAAAGAGAAGAAACACTAGGAATGCCGGTGCACAGAGGAAAGGCCGAGTGAGGACAGAGAGAGAAGGCGGCCATCTGCAAGTCAGGGAGAGAGGCCTCAGGAGAAACCAATCTTGCTGGAACGTTGATCTTAGACTTCCAGTGTGTAGAACTATGACATAATAAATTGCTCTTGTTTAAGTCACCAGTTTGTGATATTTTGTTATGGCAGCCCTAGCAAACCAGTGCAAGAGGACTTACGTTTTCCTTAAACTCCTAAAAATTCGCTTTGTTTTTCATTTAATTTACTATATGTAAACATGCTTTCAGTATCTCAGACTTCCTCAGAACGTTTAATTCCTTTCCACAAAACATGTGACTCTTTTAATTATAGTATATTTTTCTATACTTATTGAAGCAACGATTTTTTTTTATTATTCCCAATTTAGTTTTCACATTTCAAAGCTGGTTATGTACAGCAAGTCATACTTTTATGTATAAAAAATACCTTGCCAGTAACCTTCTCCAAGGTTATCTTCAGGTTTCTTAATGAAAGGGAGGATTTCAATTCTTTTCTTTGTTGTGCTTCATAGATTTCAATTAATTGAAATGGTGGCTTTCACAGAAATACTAGCATCTCTCTCTCTCTCTCTCTTTTTTTTTTTTTTTTTTGGTAAAAATGAGTATAATTTTAAAATACACATGTGTTTAATATTTTAATGTTTGATCTCTTTGAAATTATCATTATCAGGAACACAATTAAAATGAAGACACCCAAATGTAGAAGTATTTTATATTTTGCATCCCTTACTGGAGAGGATTTAGAGAAAGCACAGTCACAAGGCATTACTTCAGAGAATTGATTTTTTTTTGAAGGCTTATATATGATAGGCTACAAATTATCTCCTGGCCAGAAAGTGAAAACCAGTCAAGGCTGGTTATTAAAGTTTTAATCATAAACCCCTCCAATGTTCAATATTTTGAAATTAGTTAAAAGAGGAATTGTTGTTGTCTTTGAAAGTAGCTGTTATTGGAAATGTATGTGTATGTATATGTATTATATATATATAATTCTGATGTTTCTGTATCCCTTAACCTTATTCTATGCATTTCACTACAAACTCCATATTCGAGCTCCTACTCAAAAGCGTGCTTTCTTTTCTTATGAAATTTCTCAGTGAGGCTATGAAGAACGCTGGGACTTTTTATGATGTTGCTGTTGCTGTTAATACTTGTGTCATTTTATTCCTCTAGAAGACTGCAACTGTGTGCCTGTTGAGAGACTTGACTCTGTAATTTCAGCAATCCCTGGAGAATAAAGTAATCTAAACTTCGAAGTACAAGTTTTGAAATATTTCTGAGGCCAGTTCTTTCTGTATGGAAAGAATAAACACACCAAATATTCTCCCACTTGCTGAGATAAAAGAGAAATTCAGGCTAATCACAAGAATATCATCTTGATATAATAAAGTGATAATTATAATATTTATCTTGTGTATAGGGAGAAGTATTTTCTTATTGTAAAAATCATTTCAAATAACTTTAATGATTATTCATAGTAACTTCATCAACATGTTAAATAATACTCTGCAATATTGTAGAAATGGAATATATTTTAGTTTTTTTGCATTCTTAAAATATTCTTTCATATATTCGTATATTTCAGCCACAGATGTTTCACATCTGCATATATAAATGATAGAGCTACATTTTACTATAATTGTATCTTTTGAGTGGAGTTTCACTCTTGTCACCCAGGCTGGAGTGCAGTGGCAAGATCTCGGCTCGCTGCAACCTCTGCCTCCCAGCTTCAAGTGATTCTCCTGCCTCAGCCTCCTGAGTAGCTGAGATTACAAGCATGAGCCACCACGCCTGGCTAATTTTTGTATTTCAAGTAGAGACAGGGTTTCACCATGTTGGCCAGGCTGGTCTCAAACTCCTGACCTCAGGTAATCTGTCCGCCTTGGCCTCCCAAAGTGCTGGGATTACAGGTGTGAGATACCATGCTGGGCCGAAAATCAACCCATTTCTAAGAACTAGCTTCCTATTTACTTAGATTTAGCTTATTCTTAAAAGTATTTTATCATATACTCAATAAAATACACACTAGTAAAAATAAAAAATCAACTTTTTAGAAAATAAAAAAGTTAAGTATATTTGTTATTCACACTTTTTTCTTCCTAAGTAATTTATCTCTTTTATGAATTTCAAAAATCCTGTGAGATTTATAGTGTTCCAAAATTACCATATAAACAGGATTTTTATCAGTGTTTTGAATATGCCTTAAACATGGTTTATTTCTTTAAGTTTCTAAGAGATAATGTATAAAATGCAAACTAAATCTAAGACAAGAATGATCATATATCCTAACTGTATGGTTATAAAAATGCAAGAGTTTTATCAAAATCTGATTTATAGGAACCAATCCTAAGAAAAACCTAAGTAAAGCCAATAAGCATTTAGAAATTACCTAGTGGATATCCAGCATCGTGCTGAACTTGCTATTGAATTCAGAAAGAGTGTAGGTGTAGATTCTCCACTTAAACTATTAATAATCTAAGCTATATATCTAATTAATTATTTAGAAGATATGTAAAATGATGTATATCAGCATATAACATACTAAATATGTGCATTTTATATATTAATATATACTCATATTTTATACATTCTTCAGTGTAAAGCAAATGATTTCTTGCATTTCTTTACATGTGTCATCAGAGGTAAAAATAATGACTTTTCTGTAAATGCATAAGGAATGAGGTAACTGGAACTGAATAGGTCCTTACGAAATAGTTATCACATCTGTAAAATGTTTTTAGTATAATTATGGGTACCCATATCACAACTGAACAACTAAATTGCAAGGCCTGAGATTGTGGGGCTATGTTTTAACATAGTCTTTTGAACCATGCTTTGGTTTTATCAGACATCAACTATGTTTCAGAGAAGGAATAAAAGACAGGAAAAAAAAAGAAAAGACAGAAATTGGAAATGAAGGATGGAAGCAGAGATCCAGGAAGAAAGGAAGATAATCAAATTGAAGTCTGCCACAGTCAACAAATTAAAACAAAGATGACTGGAATTGAATAGAAATATGGTTGATAAAAAAGTAAAGATAGAAAAGGGGCATGACACCTGATTTGGTTATCCTCTGTCTCTCCATATCTGCACTCCACTTTATATTTCTTTCTCTGCCCTCTACTTTATTCTGGGAGACTGATTCCTACAGACCGTAAGACCTAGGCCTTTATGCTTTCTGGCTTTCAGTTGGGTGGTATCAACGGGGCGCAAACAAAAGTAGGAAGGCAAGTAGAGATGTATAACTCCCTGCCTTCCCATTATTTCACTGTGGATTGGAAGAAAGTTTGTTTTCTCACTTATGACTTTAGCTTTTCTTAGGTAGCTTTGCCCCTGGAATTGCAACAATTACTGGTTTCGAGTAGCACTGTTCTCTCCCAAATCATCTACAGATCTAAGGTTATTAATGACTCCTTGCTTTTGCTAGTTTCTGGAACCCGTACCATCCCCTCTTAATTTCCTTAATCTTTTCCATACCTTTGTAAACAGGCCTTTATTATTTTTTAAATTAGCCTTTTATATGTACCATATCTTTTTCTACCCAAATTATGTGACAATTAGTACTAGCGTGGCCTTAAGAAAAAACCCATGAAACTAGATTATGGAATAAAAATGTTCACCTAATGACTCCTCAAAAGATCTCCATGTTGAAAGAAATGGGATTTAACAGAATATGGCACAGAGTGGTGTGTCACAATCGCACACATTATCACTGACACTGCCATGGGCTTGAATGCAAATGGAGGTAAAGATTTTGGGAGACAAGAATAAATGACACTCAATGGTTATGGTAAAAAGATTGGTTATTGATTGTGTTCTGCGCTGAATGATGTTGATCATATTACAATGCCACAATCATTGAGCAATGATAGAAAACTTTGAATTTATATCTCAAGGTACAGGTCAACCTGTAGCTGGCTACCTCTTTGGCAGATACAGATTCAGGGCATACATGGCTGAAGATTGATCATAAGAATTGATTGTAAGAGTTGCAGTGTTAGTGTTGGAAGCAAATAAATACATCATAAAGCACTGGTTGAGAAGAAATGGGAACTCTTTTAGGAACAACACATGTAAGGAAATGAGGAGGCACAACAGGCAAAGGGAGAAACTGAAATGTGATACATGGCTACAGATGTTTCAGCTGACCGTATGGGGAACTGTGAAGCTAGGATGATCCTTCAGAGAGTCTTTAATTGACAAAAAGGAACCAGGATTTCTACCCCTCTATCCACCACCCAGTGGATGTAGGCCTTCCCTGAGAGGGATCATTTCTCAGTTAATATATTACTGGATTAAAAACCTTTCCCAAATTTTGAAGCCCGAATAAAAAATAATTATTTTTTCATCATTCTCTGTATTACCTTATGATTCTTCTTTTGATCTCGCTTGAAATCATTCATATGGTTGCACTGAGTTGGTCATTTCACTGTGGCCAGAATTCAGCCACATTTCTGCCATTTTCCTCCTCATGTTTAGGTTGAGCCCTAAACAGATTTTGTTCGTTTGTTTGTTTTTAAACTAAAAGGCCACTTAAAGCCTAGTCTTAGAAAACACTGACTCTCTTCTACTACATACTATTGGTCAAAGAAAATCATAGAGTCAATTCAGTTCAAGAGGAGAGAAAATACATTTCACTCTTTTACAACAGGAGTAGCAAATTCTCATTGCAAAAGGCAGGCAGGATGGGGAATGCAGTTGTAGCCATCTTTAGAAACAAACCACTGCAGGCTGCAACCTGTGTGAGGCAACTCTCTTTGGTTCATGAGAATTCTTGAAGAGAGACTCATTAGTGAACCATAGCAGACAGTTTCTTGCATTTGGGTCAGTGAGTACCTCGATCTTGAAAAGATCTAGGCAGTGTACCAGAACTCCACTACCTTGACTGCACCTCATTTCTTCCAAGTTCTTAACTGGTTGGATCCCAGCAACTCCCAGATGGAAAAGTGCAAAGCATGATCTTCTTGGAAGAGAGTTGACACTCTTACATCTTGACACCATTTTTGGCATAAGTGTGGAGAACATATGGGAATACATTCTTAGGGTGTTAGACCAAAGAAGGCAGAATATAAGATTTAATATTTCTGGATTTATCACTATGAATACACGCATAGTGTTAGAAGGTTGATAAGTTAACTTAAAGGATATTAACAGTCTGCTATGTGATTTAAGTGAAGTCTGTATGCAAGGTTTGTCAAAACACAGATTGCTAGGTCCCACTTTCAGAATTTCTAATACAACATGGGCCAGAACTTTGGGTCTAGCTTAGGTTGGATCCTGCTCAGTGTGTTCAAGGACTCCTCTTTTGAGACGTGGTCCTCATTTTGAACTTGGGATGCTTTCTCAAGTCTGTCCTGGTGATTGAAAGAATTTAACTCTTTGAGGTTGTAACACTGAGACCCTCAGTTACTAGATGCTACCTCTTTATATATGTAGTTTTGAACATCACTGTTTGGTTCTCTTCTTTGAGGCTAGAATGAGAATCTCTTTGATGTTTTAATGTCATTTAGGAGCTCATCTTATTAGGCCAGAATTACCCAGGATAATCTTATTTTATATTAACTTAATGTAAATATATTAATTATTAAACTGAAGCAGCCACATCCAATACAAGGACATCTACACCAGGGACTGGGAATCTTGACAATCATCTTAGAATTCTGCGCATCAGAGATGGAAACTGAATATTTCCATTTCTACAAGGTCCCCCTTTACACTAGTGCTGTCGGCCTGGATGGCATACCTAGGAAAACATCAAACAGAGTAGATGAGTCTTGGATACTGTAACTTCCATGGCATAATGTATAAGAAGGGGTTTGAAAGTTCAAGGAGGTGAGGCTGTTGGAGAAGGTATGTTGCTTATAGCCTTCTCAATCAATAATCCATAAAGACCTAGAAGGTTATCTCTTCACCAAAGAATTTAACAATATTTTTGTAAGAGGGACGCTTTGTACTTGAACATTTCTGCTGCGGCTGACTTCTTCACTCCAGAGTTCATAGTTGGAGATGCAAGAATTAGATGTGTGGTAATGCCTAATTGATCACAAAGACCCTAGGATTGAAGAATAAAGGGTCTAATGAGATGACACATGACATATATAAGTAAAACAGTTCTAGGTCAAGTCATAGCGAGTAATCTTGGCCTGTTTTCCAGTTCACAGACACAAACTAATTCAAAAGACAGTACATTAACTGGTTGAGGGAAGAATATAAATCACTTAACAAATGTCCCAAATATGTTCTGTGACTTTTCCCCCAAACTTTCCCACAGAGATTCTTAATCATCCGTGTGGAAATAAAACAGTTTCTCTTCAAAGTTTTCCTTCTTGTTAAAGAATAAATCATAAGTGTTAGAAATAACAATTTCTTTTAAAGACCAACTTTCTTCATGCCTCCTTGCTTTATGCTAATAACTCATTTTTAAGCCCTATCCTATGTAGCTATTAGATATAAGAGAATGAGTACATTCTATGTCCTTGTACTTTAACCAAGATATTTGTTCTAGACATGCTCAGGCATGTCCCACCTCACAGCATATGCCCCTTCCTTATTTGGATATGTTATTATTTCTCTAAGTCTTTTCGTAAGCAGTTTCCTCTTTTCCTTTGTTCTCCTTTGCCTTTACTTATTTTGGAAAGTTTTAAGTTATTAGTCAGTCAGGTTTAGCTTAGCATGTGTGGTCCGGCTCCAACCAATGGAGACAGGACACAGTAGCAGGGACAAACTGCATAAGGAATAAAAATTGCTTCTCTCCTTTGTTCAGGTGTGCTCTCACCATTGTTCCATCTGTGAGGAGCCCCTTTTCTGCAGAAAGTAAAATTGACTTGCTGAGAAAACTTTTTGCCTGAATGCTGAATTTACTGGTGCTACCGAGAAATAAGCATTTTACTTACAATGATTTCTCAAGGAAAATGTAAATTGGGGAAATGAAAATACCCAGAGCTTCCACAGACATATAAAATACTCAATTTAAACCAGTGCTAATAATATGTAAATCAAATCATATTAAAGACATTTTGTGCTTAGGAAGGTTGGGTCATAAATGTAGCTATAGCCCTGGTTGCTTTCCTAGCATGTTCAATGTGCATAGGAATCCTGACTTTGATTTTTATCCCAGGCTATATGCATAGTGGGAATGGATACATGTTATCTGTGAAACTCTGCTTTTGAGTTCCTGACTCATGAAGACTATTACTCAAGAAGGTCCTAAAACTAATTACCCAACTCTTAACTTGGCAAAACTATACATTTAAAGGAATACCACAACCCAAAGAAATAGAAGAAATTAGCACTATCATCAAACACTTGAAAAATTCAGGATGGTGACTTTTTTCTATATACCAAGTTAGTGCACCTGTTTGGCTATGTCAAGATGTGGATCAATTTTGGATAAAGTATTAATATTAAGGTTTTGTCATCAATTGCTGACGCTTTTCCAGATGTTCTATTTTAATTGAAGTGAATCAGTGTCTGCTCTGGCACTTGGCATATAATTATTGACCTAGAATTTTTTTGTTTTTCTTTTTTTTTTTTTTTTGGTATTTTCTTCAACTAGGAAAACTACAACCAATTTGCCTTCATTTCATAGAAACAGCAGAATGTTTAGGTTTTCTTATATCAAGAATACAATATTCCTCTTCTCTCTCTCATCACAGGCTGGAGAGATCTTGATGAGCTTGACATCATACAAAGCCTAGTAATGGCTCATACGCTTGCCAGATTAAACTAACTGGATTGTCGAACAGCATAAAGCAAATGCACAAGAAGTTATAATGGCGTGTGTGCCAGAAGGTGGGAAATAACATTGAAAGTTCAGACATCTGTTAAATCAGTAAATATTCTAGGGTTTCCCTGGCCTTTGCTATACCCAGGTCTTTCGAGGAGGAGACAATTTACTGGACCTTATGCTGTCCACAAAAGGCACAATGATTGGTAGGCTTTTGGATTATTGAGGTAATATGAGTTACATTTGTGTGTGCTGTCACCACGTATTTACTGGGTATCTCCTACATTTTCAATTTTGAATGTGCCTAGTGCTAAGGCATGCTTCATGCCAGGTCCCAGTTGCAGGGATCTAGATGCTATTGTGTTAGATATTAGGAACTATCAGAACTATGATATTGGAAGAATCTGTGTCAAATTGGATTCCTTGATGAAACCTCTCATGAGACCCAGAGCAGAGAAAATTAATAGAGATTTTGGGTAAAAACATTTTTTCATCGACCAATAACTATTTTCTATTTCAGAGAAGGCAGGCTTATTTTTGGAGTTCAGTAAAGAAGGAAGGTCTGACAGTGGCAACCAAGTGACAATTCTTCAGTTTCCATTATGAACTGTTGTTATCTGGCACACTAAATCATAAATTAAGCTGTGCTCAGCAACATTCCATTTTAAAACACACCATCTTCACTTAAAACAATAAGCCCCCAAGCATAAGTGATAACATGTAAGCATGCAAAACAGATTCCCATTAACTTGTTTTACAGCCTCTCTGCTTGTCCTCCAGCCAAATCTATGGCCCCAACGGTTATTCTCCATATTTAGTTAACAGAGAATGAAGCTACACATATCTTCCTGGTATGCTTGTTTCCACCAGAAGTGGTCCCTATTAAGGGGTAGCCTAAAAACACGAATAAAAAAAATTTCCAACAGTGGATAGCACTGTTGGAAAACACATTTGATTTTTCAAATTTTGATGGAAAAAGAGATGGCCAGAGGTTATAATTATGGGATTGGTCAGCTCATCACAGGCTCAGTAAAGGCCCCAAAGGAGCATCCACAAAAAAGGTGTTCTCAATAAACATGGTACTAAGTGAAATCTTCCTGTGGATGAAAGTCAGCCACCTTCCTAAATTAATGTGGGCTTGTTCAATGGGCCCATGTACACAGATATTAAGGACATCAGATATGAGATATTAGTGGAATCAACAAATTCTATTTTACATTATCAAGACCAATTGGGTCGCTGAACCTACCAAGAGGTCAAAATTTCAAGAGCAAAGGTCAATGTTAATATATGTTTAAATAAATAAATAAATATTTCAGAGTCCAGAAGAAACATGGACATAATTATTGATATATTAAGAATGAGAGCCAAACTACTAACAATGACAAAGACATGGAATCAACCTAGGTACCCATCAGTGGTGGATTGGATAAAGAAAATGTGGTACATATACACCATGGAGTACTACACACCATAAAAAATGAAATAATAATATCCTTTGCAGCAATAAGGATGCAGCTGAAGGCCACTATCCTAAGTGCATAAACCCAGGAACATAAAACCAATTACTGCATGTTTTCACTTATAAGTGGGCATCAAACGTTGAGTACATGTGGACACAAAGAAAGGAACAATAGACACTGAGGACTACATGAGGATGGAGGCCAGGAGGAGCGCTGAAAACTAACTGCTGGGTACTATGCTTATTACCTGGGTGACAGGATCAATCTTATTCCAAAAGTCAGTATCATGCAATATATTCACGTAACAAAGCTGTACATGTATCCTGAATCTAAAATAAAATTTGAAATTACAAAAGAAAAAAAAAAGGGAGAAAAGAATGAGGGCTAAATTGTCTCTTCCTATTTTTAGCTCATAATACCAATGAAATAATAAAGAAGAATATCATTATGTTAGCCAAGGTAATTGATTTCAGTTACCAAAGGCAGTTTTGATTGCTGCTACTGAAGGAATGCAATTCAAGAGACATACTGGAGTGCCTCTTAGATTTATCATATTCCATAAAAATAGACGATGGGAAATTAGAAAAAGATGGGAATGCTATTAACTTAGATCAGTTAGTTTGGGTTTATCCAATTAGGCTTTAAAAAGAAAGAAAAAAAGAAAACAGCTGAGGTACTAGAAAATGTTTGAAGGAAAATAGACTGGGTGTTATTCAATTCAGCCTTCTTAACATCTACAGATGGAGAGATGGTGGCAGCTCTTGTATAATAATTAAATATATGTCATCCTCTCATTTTTCAAATACTTTATGTAAAGAGTGCTAGGAGTACATTTAGTAATTACGAAAAAGATTTGTATGTCTTTGGTACTTAAAGTGTTTGTGAGATGTTCAAACTCACAAAATTATAGTTGGTGATTTAAATTAGAATTGGGTAATTTATTTTACTATTGTGATTTTACTCTGAACTATGTGAGAAAAATGTCTTATTTGTAAACACTGTAAATTGTTCAAATGACTTGCACTTATATTAATAATTTTAATATACTAGATTCACAAGACTGTTAAGTCATTTGGAATATTTTGCTGCTTAAACTTTAAATCTTGCCCACTTTGGCTTTGAAGAGATTTAAATGACTGTCAAAAAGATTACATTCAAAAGTACTTTTTAAAATGATTAATGAAATTGCATTAACTAAGTCCTAAATGTTTTTGAGAACTTAGTCTGTTCAACTAAAGTTGATAGAACATTAATCAGATTTCCCTAGAAAATGCTCTAGAATTACACATAGAATATTTTAATTTGTATGTCAAATGAAAATAAGTTTAAACATATTTATTGCAATAAATTAACATTAACTTTAAATCTAGGACACTACCAGCGGACTTTTTGTGTGGAAAAATCCCTGGATGTTAAGATATAAACATTAATTCTTCAGATACTCATTGTATTTTTTTAAATGCAGAAAGAAATTAGAAACTCATGACTACATCCTAAAAGACATTGTGGACATTGTGATACAAAGTTGACTATAGTTAAATATTTATGTCACCCAGTCTTCTTGTTCTTTTGACATGTAACACAGTGTCTTTGACCTTTCTTTTTTTTTTTTTTTTGAGACGGAGTCTCGCTCTGTCACCCAGGCTGGAGTGCAGTGGCCAGATCTCAGCTCACTGCAAGCTCCGCCTCCCGGGTTTACGCCATTCTCCTGCCTCAGCCTCCCGAGTAGCTGGGACTACAGGCGCCCGCCACCTCGCCCGGCTAGTTTTTTTTTTTGTATTTTTTAGTAGAGACGGGGTTTCACCATGTTAGCCAGGATGGTCTCGATCTCCTGACCTCGTGATCTGCCCGTCTGGGCCTCCCAAAGTGCTGGGATTACAGGCTTGAGCCACCGTGCCCGGCCTGACCTTTCTTCAGATGACTTAATCTATCCTTTTATTTAGGTCTCAACCTAAAAGTCATCTTCTAGAGTGGCTTTCCCTGAACCCTTGACTGAAATAGTCTCTGTTTCATAATGGTTTCCCCCTGTATAAGAACACCAACCCCTGGGTAATCTTCTCTGTTTATTCATTTATTGTATGTCTCTCTCTATTGGAAGATAAATTTTGTGAGAGTTGGTCCTTGTCTGCCTGTTTCAGAGCTATATTTCTAAAAGTTAGCCCTGTGATCTTGGATTATGGTATATGCATAGTTAACACTTGTTAAATGAGGTTAACTTTCCCATTCCTTTTCCCCTTTACTGGTATCAATCTTCTGACTCTAAAGTCTGCAATGTCAGCCAGAAAGATATGCTATGTCAGGTTCTAAAATATGAGCTGAGGTTATTAAGTAATACAATTTTATAAACCACGTAGCTCAACTTTAGTTCAAAAAAGTTTTTTAAAGAACCATTCAGGACATTAGAATACAGATATAAATAAGCTTAACAGTCTCCCAGGCATCATGATGTTTAAAATCTCTATATTGATCTTATTTCAAACTATCAAGCATCTATTTGTTTATACTTTTGTGGTTCTACCAATGCACTTAATACAAGAATTGTATTATTTAATCTACAAAACATAGGTAATGAAATAAAACTTTGCTCTGGCACTCATTGTACAATGCACAAAGAAATAAGGAGATACAATTTTTATTCTTCAAAAATGCCATTTGGTTTTTACATGTGCATTGTAACAAAGAAGTTCATGCTCTTCCAATGCTTTATTCATTTTTAAAATCTTATTTAGTGACAGGCCATGCACAAGTTCCTGTCAATAAATGAGATGTAATTGCTTTAATTATGGTCATTTTTAAACTGTCATTTTTTATTTAAAGGATGAATAATTATCAACAACCATTAAATAAAGGATTATACAATTATATAAAAAACCCTGATTCCTGAAAAAGTACAAAATCCAAGCCAAATATAAGTGTCTTTGATGGTAAAATACAGGGAAGCATAAAGAAATAACTTTGATAAGGATCAAGTGCTTTGTCCCTTGTCCACTGAAATCCTTATATTGGGAGCTTCTACAAGTACCTTCTCATATAAACCTTGTGAAGTACTTTTACTTCATTCCATAGCATCAACCACTCACATCTCAAGTGTTAACATGATGGTTGTGTTTGATATTGTAAAGACTAAACTATGAATACGAAATAACACTTTCAAATAATACGTCACTACATAGGAGAATGTTGGAAGTAATGAAGTCAAAGCACTACCCCCTTCTTCCCTTATGAATTTTAGCTACTTTGTAAAAGCACATAGGCAGTAAAGTCGGATTTAGTCATAAGATAGTGTCATCCTTTCATTACTCCACAGGTTCCTGGTAAAGTCTGCTGGAGTACAAATTTCAATCCTGAAGAGAAATTGAGGTTATCAATGAACTCATCCTTCCTACTCTTCTTACCCAATTTATATGTTAGGGTCTGTCCAGGTGAACCCATAAACCCATAAAATTCCTATAGTTTGTGGTTAAAATATTTGTAGTCTGTTCACATCTTTTGAATTACGAGAGAGGAGTGTGTGTGTGTGTGTTTGTGTGTGTGTGATAGAGAGAGAAAGAGAGAGAGAGAGAGGTGCCTGATTATATGAGATATGAAGAAATAAAGAAGCAAAGACCAAGTCAGAAAGGTCCTTATCATTTTCCTTTCAGTCCCTAAAGAAGGTGGCCTAGAAGGTTTCAGGTGTCCATCTTTCCTTTTTTCAAAAAAATTTATCTCTTTTATTCTTTTTTTGCTTTTTTATTATACTTTAAGTTCTAGGGTACATACGCACAAAGTGCAGGTTTGTTACATACGTATGCATGTGCCACGTTGATGTGCTGCACCCATTAACTTGTCATTTTAATTAGGTATATCTCCTAATGCTATCCCTCCCCAATCCCCCGAATCCACAACAAGCCCCAGTGTGTGATATTCCCCTTCCTGTGTCCAAGTGTTCCCATTGTTCAATTCCCACCTACGAGTGAGAACATGTGGTGTTTGGTTTTCTGTTCTTGAGATAATTTGCTGAGAATGATGGTTTCCAGCTGCATCCATGTCCCTACAAAGGACAATAACTCATTTGTTTTTATGGCTGCATAGTATTCCATGGTGTCAGATATAAAGCATAGGTGTGGTCTTGCTCCAAAATAGCCAACTAGAGACAGACAGAAAGAACACTTCCCACAGAGGGACAAGGACATCAAGAAGACTGGCACACTCCTAGCAGATCTTCAGAGGGAAGGCATTGAGAGCAGACAGAAGAAAAACACAGATGCTGGGCTGAAGCGGGAGGAAGCTGGGAATCTCGGGATATTATGCTACCACGTTCCTGACTCCCAGCGACTCCTGTAGAGGGAGCGAGTTGAACAGGCAAGGCACAACCTTCTCTCATCATAGGCCTCTAGAATCCCAGCAAGAGGAAATTCCCTGACTACCATGAGCACTTGAGTTGGCAGGGAACGTTACTTATAGAAGTGGTAGGGGAAGACCCTTTGCTGGTGCAGAGTCCAGGAGGTTTGGTGTAGGAGCATCTGTAGTGCAGAACAGCCAGGGATGCCCAGCCCCCTAAGCTTGACTTGCTCCCATAGATGATTTTAGCCCTAGGAGAACAGATGGACCTGAACCCTACAGGGTGGTCTTGCCCATGAGACTGGGCAAGTACAGCCTGAGCACCTCGTTGTCTAATGGGCTCTCCTGGGGCCCCATTAGGGCTGGACCTGCTTGAAGTGTAGCCCTCAATACTTCCTGGGGGCACATATATAGCTCCTGCATTGGTGCACTGCACATGACTGGCAGAGTGCTCCAGCAGAGATGTGCCTGTGGACCCACACCAGCCTGCTTGTGCCCTGCCCCCTACTGCATCCTTCCCCATGGCACTTTGCCTGCAAACACTTGCCCAAGGACACTCCCTACATTGCTTTGCTGGAGCATGTGTTCATGGGTGCTTGCCTTCCCACCAGTGCCAATTGTGCTTGTGTACCACGCTGTGCCATTACAACTGATGTGAGTACATCCCACTGCCTCTTCCCCCACCACACTACCACTGTAGTCAGAGCATTGGCAGGAACAGAGCCCACCAGCCACACCCCCATCAGCACCCTGATCCTGCACCAACACAGCCACCAGTATGAAATTAGGCACAGAAAACAGTGGACCTGACCCCAGCCCTGAGTGGCCAGTACTGCCTTCATAAATGCACACAAAGGATAAACACTGTCTTGATCCCACAAGTGCCCACCCCCATGCTAACATCCTCACTGGTGTGAACACATGTACAGTAGCTGGCAGGGGTCGCCTCATCCTATTGAGGTGTACTTCCACCACCGCTGCTATGAATGCCCACATAGGGGCCAGCACTCTGGCACCTGCTAGCACCCTGCCTCAGCCATTGAGTGTGCACCCTGCCACACTGCCACTGCCACTGCTGCTGGCATATGTGAACAAGGATGGATCCGATTGCCACTGCCCTACAAAGTGTTTTGGCTGGCACCACCCCTCATAGTGGTGTTACCAAGGGTCTGGGAGCAAGTCAGCCCCTCCAGTACAGCAGGTTCCTAACCTTGAGGAGCCAGAGAATAAAGCCAGGGCCTGATGCCAGTCCCCTAGAGTCAGAGCACATAGTCTAGAGGTCCTGAGATGAACCTTGGATGCCTAAAATTTCCCAGTAATGAAGTCAATCACTGGCCACAGTCAAACCCCCAAGGTCATCAAACAGGATAAAAGAAAAAAAGACCAATCCAAGGGACAGAAACTTCAAAAGAATGAAGAAACATCAGACCACAAAGATCAGAAAGAACCAGCATAAGAACTCTAACAACTCAAAAAGCCAGAGTGTCTCCTTTCTTCCAAAAGATTGCACCAATTCTCTAACAAGGGTTCTTAACCAGGGTGGGATGGCTGCCAAGACAGAAATAGAATTCAGAACACAAATAGGAAAGAACATCATCAATTTCAGAAGAACATTAAAACCAAATCTAAGGAAGCTAAGAATCACAATAAAACAATAAATGAGCAGCCAGACAAGATAACTATTATAGAATCAAACATAACCAACCTGATAGAGCTGAAAAACACTCTAGAAGAATTTCATAATGCAATCACAAGTATTAACAGCATACTAGACCAAGCAAAGTAAAGAATTTCAGAACTTAAAGACTAACTTTATGAAATAAGACAGTCAAAAATAAAGAGAAAAGGATGAAAAGGAACAAACAGAACATCTGAGAAATATGAAGTTATGTAAAGAGACTGAAACTGTGAGTCATTGGTGTCCCTGAAAGAGATGGGAAGAATGAAAGGAACTTGGAAAACATATTTGAGGATAATATCCATAAGAACTTTTCCAATCTAGCCAGAGAAGACTACATTCAAATTCAGGGAATGCAGAGAACCCCTGAAAAATACTTCACAAGAAGATCATCCACAAGACAAAATTATCAGGTTCTCTAAGGTTGAAATTAATAAAAAGAATTTAAAGGTAACTGGAGAGCAAGGACAAGTTACATACAAAAGGAAGCCCATCAGACTAACTGCAGCCCCCCCAGCAGAAACCCTATGAGCCAGAAGAGATTAGGGGTCTATATTCAGCATACTTAAAGAAAGAAATTCCAACTAGGAATTTCATATCCAGCCTAATTAAGCTACATAAGTGAAAGAGAAATAAAATTCTATTCAGACAAGCAAATGCTAAGGGAATTTATTACCACAAGATTTGCCTTACAAGAAGTACTTAAAAGAATGCTAAACATGGAAATAAAAGACCATTATCTGTCACCACAAAAACACACTTAAGTACATAGTACTCTGACATTATAAAGCAACTGTACAATCATGTCTACAAAACAACCAGCTAACAATACAATGACAGGATCAAATTGTCACATATAAATAGTAATCCTGAATGTAAACAGGCTATATGCCCCACTTAATAGGCACTGAGGCAAACTGGATAAAGAAACAAGGCCCAATTGTATGCTGTCTTCAAGAGCCATCTCATATGCATTGACACCTATATGCTCAAAATAAAGAGATGGAGAAAAATGAACCAAGCAAACAGAAAACAGAAAGAAGTAGAGGTACTAACTTCAGGTAAAAAGATTTAAACCACCAAGATAAAAAAGATAAAGAAAAGCATTACATAATGGTAAAGGGTTCAATTTAACAAGAAGACCTAACTGTCTGTATTTTAGGATAGTTATCCTAAATACATATGCAGCCAACACAGAGGATCCAGATTCATAAAGGAAATTTTTAGAGACCTTCAACGAGACTGAGACTCCCACACAATAATAGTGGGAGACTTCAACACCACGCTGACAGTATTAGACAAATCCTGGAAGCAGAAAATTAACAAAGATATTTAGGACCAGAACTCAACACTGGGCCGAATGAATCTGATAGGCATCTGCAGATCTCTTTACCCAGAGCAACAGAGTAGTCATTCTTCTCATCTGCACATAGCACATAGTCTAAAATTGGCCACACAATCTGACATAAAACAATCTTCAGGAAGTGAAAAGTATTAGAAATAATACCACCGCTCTCTCAGATCACAGTGCAATCAACATTGAATACAAGAAGAAGAAATCACTCAAAACAATACAATTACATGGAAATTAAACAACCTGGTCCTGAATGACTGTTGGGTAACTAATGAAATAAAGGCAAAAATCAAGAAGTCTTTTGAAACTAATGAGAACAAAGATACAACAAACCAGAATCTCTGAGACACAGTCAAGATGGTGTTAAGAGGGAACTTTACAGCACTAAATGCTCACATCAAAAGAAAAAGACAGATCTCAAATAACAACCTAACATAATAAGTAAAAGAACTAGAGAAGAAAGAGCAAACCAATCCCAAATCTACAGAAGAAAAGAAAAACAAAATCAGAGCTAACTGAAGGAGACTGAGACACAAAAAACAACTCAAAAGATCAAGAAAACCAGGAGCTGTTTTTTTCTTAAAGTAACAAGATAGACCACTATCTAGATTCTAACAAAAAAAGAGAGAAGATCCAAATAAACACAATCAGATATGACAACGGGGTTATTACCACTGACCACACAACAAATGCAAATAACCATTAGAAATTATTATAAACAGTTCTATGCACAAACTAGAAAATCTAGAAGAAATGGATTAATTTCTGGACACATATACCCTCCCAAAAGTGAACCAGGGAATAAATGGAATCCCTCAAGAGATCAATAATTGTCTTCAAAACTGAATAAAAAGTAAATAGCCTAGTGATGAAGAAAAAAAAAAAAAGCCCAGGACCAGATGAATGATTCCCAGCCAAATTCCACCATATGTAAAAGAAAAGCTGGCATCATTTCTACTGAAACCATTTCAAAAAATTGAGATGGGTGAACATCTTCCCAACCCATTTTATGAGGCCAGCATCATCCTGATACCAAAGCCTGCCAGAGACACAACAAGAAAATAAAACTTCAGGCCAATATCTTTGAGGATCATCTATGAAAAAATCCTTGACAAAATAATAATAAACCAAAACCAGCAGCACATCAAAAAGCTAATCCACAACCATCAAGTAGGCTTTATCCCTAGATGCAAGATTGGTTCAACATACGCAAATCAGTAATTGTGATTCATCACATAAACAGAGCGAAAGACAAAAACCACATGATTATCTCAATAGATGCAGAAAGGCTTCTGATAAAATTCAACATCTCTTCATGTTAAAAACTCTCAACAATTTAGGTATTAAAAGAACATGCAACAAAATAATAAGATCCATCTGTGACAAACCCATAGACAACATCATACTGAATGGGCAAAAGCTAGAAGCATTCCCCTTATAAACCAGCACAAGACAAGGATGCCCTCTCACACCACTCCTATTCAACATAGTATTGGAAGTCCTGGCCAGAGCAATCAGACAAGAGAAATAAGTGAAGGGCATCCAAAGAAGAAGAGAGGAAGTCAAACTATCCCTGTTAGCAAACAACATGATTCTTTACCAGAAAAACGCATAGTCTTGGCTCACAAGTTCCTAAAGCTGATAAATTCAGCAAGGTTTCAGAATACAAAATCAATGTACAAAAATCACTAGCATTCCTATACCTCAACAATAGCCAAGCTGAAAGCCAAACCAGGAATGCAAACCCTTTCACAACTGTCATGAAAAGAATAAAATACATAGGCATACCAGAGAGGTGAAAGACCTCTACAAGGAGAACTACAAAACACTGCTTAAAGAAATTGGAGATGACACACATGAATGGAAAAAATATTCCATGCTGATGGGATAAGAAGAATCATATTGTTAAAATGGCCACACTGCCCAAAGCAATTTAGAGATTCAATGCTATTCCTATCAAACTGCCAGTGACGTTCTTCATAGAACTAGAAAAAAAACTATTTTACAATTCATATGGTACCAAAAAAGAGCCCAAATAGCCAAGGCAATCCTAAGCAAAAAGAACAAAGCTGGAGGTGTCATGCTACCCTAATTCAAACTATACTACAAGGCCACAACAGTATGGTATTGGTATAAAAACAGACACAAAGACAAACAGAACAGAATAAAGAGCCCAGAAATGAATCTGCATGCCTACAACCATGAGCTATTTGACAAAGCTGACAAAGAGATGCAATAAGGAAAGGACTCCCTATTCAATAAATAGTGCTGGGATAACTGGCTAGCCATATGCAGAAGATTTAAACAGGACCCCATCCTTACACCATATTCAGAAATCAACATGAGATGAATTAAAGACTTGAATGTAAAACCCAAAACTATGAAAACCTTAGAAAAATTTGCCAAAAAAAAAAAAAATAGGTGATACTATTCTGAACATAGAAACTGCCAAGGATTTCATGATGAAGATGCCTTAAGCAATTGCAATGAAAACAAAAATTAACAAATGGGATTGAATTAAACTAAAGATCATCTTCACAGCAAAGAAACTATCAACAGAATAAGCAGACAGCCTACAGAATAAGGGAAAATATTTGCAAACTATGCATCTGACAAAGGTCTAATATTCAGCATGTATAGGAAACTTACACAAATGTATAAGAAAACAAACAACCTCATTAAAATGTGGGCAAATGACATGAACTGACACTTCTCAAAAGAAGGCATACAAATGGCCAACAACCATATGAAAAAAGGCTCAATATCACTGATTATTAGAAATCAAAACCAAACCACAAGGAGATATCATCTCACACCAGTCAGAATGACTATTCTTAAAAAGTCAAAAAGTAACAGATGCCAGTGAGGTTTAGGAGAAAAAGGAACACTTGTACACTGTTGGTGGGAGTGTAAATTTGTTTAACCATTGTGGAAAGCAGTGTGGCGGTCCCTCAAAGAACTAAAAGCAGTTTAGTTCTAAACTAAATTCCTATACACGTAAAGGAATACAAATTGTTCTACCGTAAAGACAGACGCGTGCATATGTTCATTGCAGCACTATTCACAATAGCAACTACACGGAATCATCCTAAATATCCCTCAGTAGTAGACTGGATAAAGAAAATGTGGTGCATATACACTATGGAATACTATGCAGTCATAAAAAACAAGATCATGTCCTTTGCAGGATCATGATGGAGGTGGAGGCCATTATACTTAGCAAACTAATGCAGGAACAAAAACCAAATACTGCATGTTCTCACTTATCAGTGTGAGCTAAATTATGCGAACACATGGATATAAAGAGGGGGGAACAACAGACACTGAGTCCCACCAGAGGCTGAAGAGTGGAAAAAATGAAGAGGAGCAGAATAAACAACTATTGAGTACTGTACTTAATACCTGGCAGACAAATTAATCTGCACATAAAAAGCCCAGGACCAGAAGGCTTCTTCTGACGAGTTTTACCAAGCATTTAAAGAAGAATTAATGCCCATCCTTCGTAAACTCTTCCAAAAGTAGAAATGTTAGTATGCTTCCCAACTCATTCTATGAGGCCAGTGTTACCCTTATACCAAATTTAGACAAAGACATCACAAGAAAACAAAACTACAAGCCAGTGTGACTTATGAAGACAGACTAACAAATCTTCAGCAGAGTACTAGCAATCCATTTCCAGTAACTATCCCTCAATTTGGACCTTTACTTCACATGCACACAAAATTTAACTCAATAAAGACCTAAAATTTAAGTGCTAAAGCTATAAAATTCTTAAATAGAAACTGAGTGCAAGAAAAGCACAGGTGTGCACAAAGCAATCAGATGAATCGCTCCAAGAGATATCCATAATATGATTAGAGACAATTCCGTTTATTAGGAACAGAGGAAACACCCTCCATGACTATGATTATGGATATCTGCCTTTGTTTTTCTCCAGGGCTAGTTGAAACTGCAAAATATTTTAAAGTAATATACCTCTTTTTTAATTTCCAGTAATAAACATAATGGGACTAAAAATGTCAAAATGCCTTTTTGTGTTAATGAATGAAGAATAAGAGTGAATGTGCAACTTCTGTATTTCTATGGTAAAATACAGTGAGTTAATAATTTTCATGTAAAGAGGATTCATTATAAAATCATTGCATTAGTGTCAAAGTCTTTTCTTCAAGTATTTCGTATAGTTGTTTTTATTTCTGTTGTTCTACATTTCCTTCCTTACAAGAACATAGATTTATAACATTAGATTTAAAAATTTTTAAATACAATGGAATATTGAAGCATTATTTGTGTCAAATGCACATTATCTGCTATAAGTCAGTAACATCTCTGTCTATCAAGAAAGATTTTCTGGCTTTTAGAAATGTCAGATGTCATCAAAATATATTGCCAGGTAAAAGTTTGAGTGGAGTGGAGAAAACTTTTTGTTGTGTTTAGGGTTGAAACATTTTTGAGTCTTGCATATATATTAGGCTTTTGCTTTATTGGTAAGAAAGACTATCAATTGGTAATATTACACGACTTTCCATATAGACTTGAAAGGGCCTCTGCTAATGGGCCTCTTAAACTATTTTAACCTAGGGAGACAGAAAAATGTGACTAATTTGAAAACCATCCTGCTGTTAACTTTTCAAGATTTGGAGGCTAGGAAGGTACCCCAAATTCTTTAAGCACGTGACAGAACTTTAATCTTTATCTATAATATTTTTGACTTTATTTTTAAAGGAGACAAAGAAAAGAAGATACAATTATCGCAATTTGAAAAAGAAGAGGTTTACTCATGGCTTTTCTTAATTTTTGAATATCTTTAGTTACATAAATGAAGTAAATATTTCCATTTAAGACTCAACCAGGCACCACTGGATATTTTACTGAAATAACAACAATGTAAAACTAAATGCTAAATTGTGACACTCTCAAAGGTTAAAGTCAGAAAATGATGTAAACTTTCCAATACTCCTGGAGGAGCTGCTGCAAGCTGGAGTCAATAGTGATAAACCTCTGTAAATTTCTGGGCAGGTTGAAGATTTCAGATATTGGAAATTACTGCAGGATGAGTTCTTAAGGTCTTTTTTTATTTAATGTTATGTGTTTTCAGTGCTTCATTTTATTTTGTTTGTACATGAACTATTTTTTTCTTTGCTTACTTTGTGTGTGCAAGTTTTACTTCTGATAAAAAAAAAAGAAAAGCCATAGTGTCGATTTTCAGTTATTATACTATTTACCTTTACCACCTATGGAAATATACAAAGACCACCAGATGAGAAAAACAAGGTCATTTATTCTTTACTTGCTATAGCAAGGGAGTTAGACATTGTCACTCGTGTTTGACAAAGACTCAGAGGCAGGCAGAGGAGTGGGAATGTTTTATAGTGGAGAAAGGGAAGGCCTTGGGTGTGCCCTGTTGGTCTGGAGAAGCTGCACATGATAACTAGAATCAGAACATCCCATGTGATTGGTTAAGGGTGCATATTTGGCTTTCTCTGGCCCTATTTGAAAGCAAGGACAAAAATTAAGGAAGCTGTGAGTTACTAACCAATTCCTGGCCATTTCTGACCGATTGTTACAGAAGTAACTATTCAGCTTCCCGGATTGTCACTGGAGATAGAATTCTGGCTCCCTGCAAGTCTGCCTTAAAGCTGCCTTCATGAGTTCTTTATTGCAGATAAGAGCTTGGTTTCCTGGGCAGCTTGTTCGAGGTTGTGGGTCAAAGCTGCATTTCTATACATGGCCTGCCCATTGTCTGTTTTCTATATTCAATCTTTCAACCTTCATGTTTTGTTTCCAACCCGAAAGACCCTCTGTTCTCTGATCATAGATGATTCCTACAGACTCACCTCTACCACTGCCTTTCTTACTCATCTTACCTGAGGTGTGATGGCCTTCCTTACCTTAGGCCTTTACATTTTCTGTTTCTTCTTTATGAAATCCTCCTCAGCAAAACATTTACATGACTCTTTTGCACTCTGTTATCTGATCTCTGCTTAAATATGACTAATTCAGTGAGATTTTCCTTTATCAGCCGACACAAACCACACCAAAACAAAATCATTCGCTCAATTTACATGTTTCCTCCTTGTACAAATAATCATGACTGTGCTCCAGCTGTTCAATTTTGTTTGTTTGTTTATTATTTCTCCCTTACTAGAATGTAGACTACATGGCCTCATGTATACTGCCTGTTTTGTTTACTGCTATATCTCTTCTTCTTTGAATAGTAAATTAAGCAGAGTAATTGGCCACGTGTTAGTTAAACACAGCTAAGTACCTGTGGTCCGTGATTTAATAAATTTAAGCAATAATTTTTCATCCACCACATGAATTATGAAGCCTTACTTCATTTTTGTTTTTCTACTCCCCCTTTCCTATATCTTCTCACTATTTTAATTTGTTTTATTATCTTTAGTTTATCAAGATATATTCATTTCAGAATTATCCTTAATTTAATTGTAAAATCAGAAAAGAATACTGCCAATTAAAAACATTCATGGATTAAAAAAACGAAAAAAAATTTTTTTGCCAGTCTCGTTTAACTCATGTCCCCCAACATTAAACCACACATTGCTTCCAAATTGGTAACCATTACTGTCTTCTATTGTACATGTTTTCAGATGATTCTATATTAATCATGGTAAATGAATGCTAGTTCCTATAACAAGCAAGCTTATTAATGGCAAATACCAGGAACTTGATATATTAAAGGTTTATTAAAATTAAAAGTATGATTAAAATTAGTTGTTTCTCTAGAAGTCACCTTTTAGAAATAAATTTCTCTAGAAGTCATCTTTCAGAAAATCAGGAATCCAGTTTCCTTTATATTAAGCAATGGAAAATTCAGTATCATGGTATCTGCACAAGGAGGAGATTGAAAATGAGCAAGAGCTATGCACTGGTCCATAAGTGGTACACATCAATATGCTCAATTTTTTTAAGATTTAATGAAGTACACCAAAACTAACATGAAGGGATGTTGCAAAATACAGTCTTTTATTCAGGCAAAATAAGTAGAAGAGAGGACCTTCTAAGGATAATAGTTGAAGTCAATTAAATAGAAAGCATATAAACAAAAATCTACTTCAAATTAGTTTTTGAAAAGATCAATAATATTAATAATACTAACTTTAGTCAGATTAATCAGTAAAATGATAGAAGATTATCAGAAAATGACTATCAGAAAAAGTAGATGTATTAGAAGTATAATAAGGGCTATTATAAACAAATGTATAGCAATAAATCAAAAAACTTAGTTGGCATTGGCAAATTCCTTGAAAAACACAGTATCCAAAAACTAATACAAAATGATACAGAAAACCTGAATTGCAGTATATATGAAATACCAACTGGTTTTTTTTTGTTTGTTTGTTTGTTTCTGTTTTTTTATTAAACTCAAGTACTGCCAATTTTAAAGTATCTCTTTAAGAAAACTACAAAGAAATATTTTTCTCCTCTATGAAGCCTGAATTATCCTGATGCCAAAATAAGATAAATATATTGAAAGAAAATAAACAGAAGATGAATAAATGTCATAAATATCAATAGAAAAATTCTTAACAAACAGCCAATAAAATGTATCAATATATTTAGAAAGAACTGTAATAATTTATTAGAGATTATAGTAAGAGTGAAAATTTATATGTTAAAAATGAAATAAACTCTTTTGTTTTGAACATGTGGATATGCACATATAAAGTCTTAGAAAATTTACAAAAAGAATCTGCTAGAACAAGTGAAGACTTTAGGTTGTGGAATACTAAGTCAATAAACAAAAAATCTTGCATTTCTATAAACTTAAAGATCATAAGAAAGTATAACAAAATACTATTTTCAATAGTTTATAAATACAAAATACTTTGAGCAAGATTTGGACACTGAAAATTTTGAAACAATGGTAATAGAAATTGAAAAAATTTAAAATGAACAGAGATATGTTAGTTTATGGATTCGGAGACAGTATTCATTAAGTTGTTAATTACATGGAAAGTAATCTGGAGATAGAATGAAATTCTAATTAAATTATCTGAAGGTCTTTCTTACATTAATAAGATGTTTCCAAAAGTTATATCAAAATGTAAAATATCTAGAATTATCTAAAGGAATCCTTAAAATTTAAGAATAAATTTGGATGACATACACTACATTATTGCAAGTTAAAATTTAATATAAATATAGCACATAAATATAAATATAGCAATCAAGAAAGTGTAATACCAGCCTAAGGATACATAAGGATCAGTGAAACAAAATAGAGCATATAGACATCGACCCACAGATATGTACATGTTGACTTTCAACAAAGATGCCAAGTTAACTCAGTAGGGGAAAGCCTCATCTGATCCACAAACGGTTCTAGTGAAATTGGATAACCACATTTAAAAAATGAGCCTCAGTCTGTATACCATACCATAAATAAATTAAAAATGGAGCATGAATCATTTAGTAATATAAATCCTAAAGCTCTAAAATCTATAGAAGAAAACAGGATAAAATCTTCACAATAGTTCTGATAGAGCATAAAAATAAACATATCTTTAAAAAGGAGTAAAATGGACTGCATCAGAATTTGAAATTTGAAATGTCAGGTATTGAAATATCTGTTCTTCAAAAGATTACATTGTTAAAATTAAAATAAAAGTTGTATTCCCGTGTGTGTGTGTGTGTGTGTGTGTGTGTATTGGTATGGTTATATGGATGTGTACCTTTGGCAAAATTCATTTAACAGTACTTTTCAAATGGATGCTTTTATTATATGTAAATTACACACCAATAAGCCTCAGTTTAAAAATTAATATGTAATAATGATGTTTTCAGGCAAGCAAATATGAGAAAATTTGTTGCCAGTTATCCTGTACTGAGTAAATTTCTAAAGGTAATTTTATCAAGCAGAAGAAAAATTATCCCAGAGCAACTAAAATATTGGAAGAAATGAAGGGAACTGGACAAATTAAAAACGTGGATGTGGAAAAGCAGGTAAACACAAATGATACACAATTACAATAATAATGCTTTGGGTTTATAAAATACCCAAAAATGAAACATTCTGAAAAACAAAAAGCGAAACAGTGGATATGAGGTATTGCAGCTAAAGTGTTCTAAGTCCTAGCAACATTCAAAAATTAGTAGAAGTTATAATTTCCTTTGGCTCCATGTCCCACATCCAGTGTACACTGTCACTAGGGGTAGACTCCCAAGGCTATGGCAGCTCCACCCCTGTGTCTTTGCAGGGTTCAGCACCAATGGCTGCTCTCACAGGTTGTTGAGTGCTTACAGCTTGTCTAGGTGCAAAGTGCAAGCTGCCAGGGAATCTATCATTCTGTTATCAGGAGACCTGTGGCCTCCTTCTCACAGCTCCACTAGGCAAAGCCATGTTGGGGGTCTGCATGGGGACTCCAATCCCACAATTTTCCTCTTCAGTGCCCTAGTAGAGGTTCCCTGTTAGGATTCTGTCCCTGCCTCAGGCTTGTGCCTGAGCACTCAGACTTTCCCCTACATCCTCTGAAATGCAGGCAGAGGCTCCCAAGCCTCATTAACTTTTGCACTTTGTATGCCTGCAAGCTTAACACCACATGGAAGCCACCTCCTTTTTTGAAAGGAGGAAACTCACATTTACTGAGGCAATCAGTGAGCAGTGTACTACAGTTTTTCCTTCCTGTATATCTTCCATAAAAACTATTTTAATTGCTACTTAATATGGTTTGGATTTGTGGCCATGCCCAAATCTCATGTTGAATTGTAATACCCAAAGATGGAGGAGGGGCCTGATGGGAGGTGTGTGGATCATGGGAAGTGAGCATCCCCCTTGCTGTTCTTGTGATAGTGAGTGACTTGAGATCTCGTTGCTTAAGTGCATAGCATCTCCTGTTTCTCCCTCTTTCTCTTGCTCCAGCCATGTAAGAGGTACCACTTTTCCTCTTTACCTTCTGCCATGATTATAAGTTTCCTAAGATCTCCCCAGCCATGCTTCCTGTGGAGTCATGAGTCAATTAAACCTCCTTTCTTCATAAATGACCCACTCTCAGGTAGTTCTTTATAGCAATGTGAGAATAGACTAATACATTATTATTTTTGACAGATAAAATTTACATATATTAATAGAGTACAATGTGATGTGTTGGTATATGTAAACATTGTGGAATAATTAAATCAAATTAATTAACCTATCTATCACCTCACTTTAAAACAGACAAGAGAATAATTACTATTACCTGGAATTTTATGATTTTTAAAACTGTTAATTGTTTGTGTAAAGATCTTGGTGCAGTGTCAGAAAGTAGCATTATATATATTTTGTTCTTATTGTTTGTGTTTAACCCAGCCTTTTTACTAAATTGCTTATTCTTTCAGGTTTTTCCTAACTTCTCTTCATCATGGCTAATCACGGCTAATAGATAAATTATGACGGTACTTACTTGTTCTTGGCATGATGGGGCTCTGGTGTCTATGCTGGTCCTGGCATGTGCACCTTCCCTCATCCTCTGACTTATGGACAATTGGTCACCTGCGGACTCAATCCTGCAACTGGTGGCCTCTTGGTACCATATGTTTCTCTGAGCCACACCTGCTATGGGACAGTAGCCTAGGCTGACCTCAAAGCAACCTCTGTCACATTCTTGCCACCCAGTGGCCATCATCTGTACTTCTAAAAGGCAGAGAATAAAATTTATTTTGAATTTGCTATTCCTTTTACCCACACAATTCAGCAAATACTTGATCATGTTTGCAGAGTTCTGGAGCAGGGAGATTGGAACACACATTTCTACCAGCCTTCCTTTACATCCCATAATGTAGTGGCTCAGAAGAGAAGATTTCTTTCCTTACCTTCTACTCTGTGGCCTCTCCACTTTATCTAAAGCTTAGTGGTTGGGATGTGAGAGGGTGTGAGAGAGAGAAGCTGTCTTACTAATAAAAATTACACATAAGAAATAATGATGGACACAATATATCTATTATTCTTATGCTCATATCATATAGATAGTCACTGCTCACTCCTCCTTTACCCTGCCCAGCTGAAGTTGATATGTATCAGCCCTTTTCCACATGTTAGAATGAAATCATCAGTTCTTTCTCTATTCACACCGTGCCTCAGTTTATCCTTCTGACATTGAAAATTTTATGTCTAAGTTACATTATGGAAAATAGAATGTCAATTCAAATGTCAGTTATCAATGTTTAAATCAAATGTCTCCCATTTTCAATGAAGATTTTCCTATCTACCTTTGCAAAATAAGGATGTACTTAAAATTCTGGTCAAACAGCAAAATTCACATTTCTGGCTCTGTAATAAATTGCATGTCTTATTAGGCGGTAACTTCCTTGGCAGTACTTTTCACCTCAAATCCTGCATTTTCAGTTCCTTACATAGTCACAGATACATAGCACATATTTTAAAAATGCCAAATGAATGTTTGTTTAATGGATTGACGGTAGCTAATTCATATTCTTGAATTTAGTAAAAGCCGTTTTCCACACCAAATAATTGTTGGATGAATAAATTTTGTTAATACATTTAGAGGAATTGTCACTGTGTCCAAAAAAAATAACCATGGAGAGTGAAAAGAGAGCCACTAGAATTGTTTGGCATTTGTCCCCCAGAAAAAGGGGACCAAATCAACAAATAAACAACTATAATTTGACTGGAGTAACCGAAGATGTATGCTGGAGAGGACCAGGAAAACAGAAAAGTAAGTGGAGGTTGTAAGCCCAGGATAGCACTATGCAGAGGGGAGCAAGGCGTCCTGCCTCTGCCACACTGCTTCCCCCAACAGGATCAGCTCAGAGCCAGGGGAGACACCTTACAGGATAAAGGTGAGCTGGCGGCCCTATACAATCTCCATTACCACCATAGATGCCAGCAGTTATTGCTACAAGAGGATCTCCTAGTTCTCACAAGTCTTGAGTTCAACATGGACAGTTCCTGGGAGTTCGCCAGTTGTTTTGCCTGAGAACACTAACTCCCTTGACACATCCACCTCACCCCTCCAACATAAGCTGCTGTGGCCCAGTGCCAACTGAAGTACATTTTGCTCTGGGAGCCGGTACCCACTGGCCCCCTCTATCTCTGAGACCCCACTGTCAGCCCACTACTTGCATGCAGGTGCCTGCAGTCCCAACACCCTGGCTACCTAGAGCCTAGACATGAAGCAAGGACCAAAATCCTGAATCTGAATCCATGAAGAACCTGATTTACCAGGAAAATAGGTGGGTCTGCACAATAGAGAAGCCCTGTGTGACCTCCTGCTCAGCATGTGCCAGCCACCTGAAGGACAGCAAGCCCAGAGGTGGCCACTATACCCTCTTTACCCACCTGGTATGCATGCTCGCACTCAGTCCAACGTCCAGCCTGGCAGCAGCGCCACCTTTTTGGAGAGCCTGCCACACAAGCTGCTGGCTTGCTGCACCTACATGCACCTGCCCTGAAAAACAACCTGGTGCCCCTTCCCCTAGAAAATCTACACCATTGCCATCATAAATTTCCACAGCTTATGCCACCAAAACAATGGCAGATATTGCAGATCTGGATTACAGCTAAAGCATCTGTATGGAAACCATGCTACCACATCCACCTGCAATCAAAGCCAATACAACATTCCAAACAGTTAACCAAATGGCAGGGTTAGGTTCTTATATATCAACAATAACTTTGTAAATACATTAAATTCTCCAATTAAAAGATACAAATTCACTGCAGAGATAAAAGGAAGACTTAACAAAATTCTGGCTACAAGAGACTTATCCCATTGTTAAAAAAAAAAAGTAGAGTGAAAGTGAAAGAATAAACAATATGTTCCATACAAGTGGAAACCACAAGAAAGCACTAGTAGCCATACTTTGATAAAATAGACTATAATTCAAACAGTATAAAAAGAGACAACATTGTAAAAATATATGCATCCAGCACCGGAAGACTCAAATAGCTAAAGCAAATATTATTTGATATAAAGGAAGAGATTAATTGTAATACAATAATATCAACACTCTTCTTTCAACAATGATCAGATCATCGATGCAGAAAATCAACAACAACAACAACAAAAAAAAACTATTGAATTTGAACTTTAGACTAGAAGGACCTAGCAGACCTTTGGAGAACAATCCACCCGACAGCAGCAGAATACACATTCTTCCTGACTACACATGGAACCTCCAGGATACATCATACCTTAGTCTACCACACAAGTCTTAACAAATTTAAGAAAACAGAGATCATATTAAGTGTGTTTTCAGATCACAATGGTATAAGACTAGAAATCAACAATAAGAGAGCTTTGGAAAGCTTACGAATACGAGGAAATGAAACAACATGCTCTTAAATAAACAATGAATCAATGAAAATCAAATGGAAAATTTTAAAAAGTTTTGAGACAAATGAAAATGGAAACACGCCATACCAAAACCTATGGGATACAGCAGAAACATTTCTAAGAGGGAAGTTTGTAATAATACAGTATGCCTACATCAACAAAGAAGAATTTTATCTCACAAATAACCTAATCGTGCGCCTCAAGGGACTAGAAACATGAGAACGAACTGAACCCAAAAATTGGTAGAAGAAAGGAAATAATGAAGCTCGGAAGAAATGAACAATGTAAACACAAACAATTCAAAAGATCAACAAAACAAAGGGTTAATCTTTTGAAAAGATAAACAAAATAAACAAACCTTTAGCTAGGCTAAGTAAAAAGAAAAAGTCCCTAACAAATAAAACCAGAGAAGAAAAAGGAATCATTAAACGGATATCACAGAAATACAAAGGAACATGAGACTATTATAAACAACTCTATACCAACAAATTTGAGAACATATAAAAAAGATAAATTCCTAGACACATACAACCTATCAAGATTAAATTATAAAGAAACAAAATCTGACCAGAGCAATAACAAATGAGAAAATCGAATCAGTAATAAAAAGTATTATTTTAAAACAAAACAAAATGAAAAAAGCCTAGGATCTGATTATTTCGCTCCTGAATTTTATCATACATTTAAGGAAAACCTAATACCATTCAAACTGTTTCAGAAAATTGAAGAGAAGGAGATATTTTCATACTAATTTTATAAAGCCAGCATTGCCTTTATTTCAAAATCAGACAAGTACACAACAAAAAAGGAAACTGCTGGCCAATATTTCCGGTAAACTCAGATACAAAACACCTCAACAGTGTACTAGTAAACCAAATAAAACAGGACATTACAAAGATCATTCATTATGATCAAGTGAAATTCATCCCTGAGATGGAAGCATTGTTCAATGTGTATAAATTAATAAACATGATACACTACATTAACAATAAAAGTTAAAAAAATTACTTCGATACATATAGGAAAAGCATTTGACAAAAATTCAACATTCCTCTGAAAAAAATAGTTATAGAAGGAATGTACCTCAATGTAATAAAGACCATGTATGACAGAATCGTACCTAAAATCACATGGAATGAGGAAAAGCTGAAAGCTTTTACTCTAACATCAGGAACAAGACAAGAATGCTCACTTCTGCCATTTTTATTCAACACAGTGTTGGAAGTCTTAGCTAGAAAAACTGGACAAGAGAAAGAAAGAAAAGGCATCCAAATTGGAGAGGAGGAAGTCACAATGTTTCTATTTGCAGTGACATGATTCAACATACAGAAAACTCTAAAGAACACTTCCTCAAAAGAACCGCTATAACTAATACACAAATTCAGTAAAGAAGCAGACCACAAAATCAGCATACACAAATTAGTAGCATTAAAAACAACGATTTTTAATTTTCGTGGGTACATAGTAGGTGTATATATTTGTGGTGTACATGAGATGTTTTGATACAAGCATGCAATGCATTTTAGTCACATCATGGAAAATGGGGTATCCATCCCCTCAAGAATGTATCCTTTGTGTTACAAACAACCTAATTATATATTTTTTTTAGTTATTTTAAACTGTGCAATTAAATTGTTGACTATAGTAACATTTTTATAAGCTAATAGTGAACTATCTTAAAAAAATCATAAAACAATTCTATATCCAGTAGCCACAAAACAAAAAGGGATACTTGTGAATAAACTTGACCAAGTAGGTGAAAGAGCTCTACACTAAAAGCCATAAAATATTAGTGAAAAAAACTGAAGGCACAAATAAATGGAAAGATAGCCCATTTGCATGGATTGCAAGAATTAATATTGTTAAAATTACCTTATTACTAATCTACAAATTTAATGCAAATTCTATCACAATACCAATGACATTCTTCTGAGAAATAGAAAAAAATCTTAAAATTCAGTTGTAGTAATAAAGAAGCATGATACTGGCATAAAAACAGACACATAGACCAATGGAACAGAATAGAGAGCTCGGAAGTAAATTCATACACCAATAGCCATCTGACGTTTGACAAAGGAATCAAGAACACTCAGTGAGGAAAAGACAGTCTTTTCAATAAATGTTGTTGCAGAAATTGGCTATGTACATGCGGAAGAATAAGACTAGATTTGTACCTCTAACCATATACAAAAAATAAATTTAAAATGGATTAAAGACTTAAATGTAAAGCCTGAAACTATGAAACTACCATAAGTAAACAGATGAAATGCTTTATGACATTGGTCTGGGCTAGTGTTTTTAAAATAAGACCTCAAAAGCATAAGCAACAAAAGCAAAAACAGACAAACGGGATTGCATCAAACTAAAAAGCTTTTCCACAGCAGAAGAAACAACAGATTGAAGAAACAACCTTCGGAATGGGAGAAAACTTTTGAAACTACACATCTGACAAGGGGTTAATATTCAGAATATGTAAGAAACTCAAGCAACTCAGCGGCATAAAACACAAATAACCTGACTTTAAAAATGAGCAAAATACCTTAAGAGACATTTCTCAGAAGAAGACATACAATGACCAACCAGTACATGAATAAATGCTCAACATCACTAATCACCAGGGAAATACAAATCCAAACCACAGTAAGATACCACTGAATTCTAACCTGAATGGCTATTATCAATAAGACAAAAGAAAACAAGTATTGGTGAGGATGGGGAAAATAGCAACACTTAAACACTGTCAGTGACATAATAAATTAGTATGGCCACTATGGAAAACTGTATGAAGCTTCCTTAAATCGTTAAAAATAGAACTACAATATGCTCTAGTGATCTCACTAGTAGATATATATTTAAATAAATAAAATTAGTATATTGATGAATTACCTGCATTTTCATGTCTTTTGCAGTACTGTTTTCAATAGTCCAAGTGTCTTACAACAGATAAATGAATAAAGAACATGTGGTGTGTATGTGTGCATATGTATATATGTACATACGTATATATCTCACATTTCTTTATATATATATATATGGTGTGTACACACACACACATAATGGTATACCATTTGGCCATAAAAAATGAAATCCTATCATTTGTGACAACAAGGATGTATTTGGAGAATGTTATGTTAAGTGAAATGCCAGACACAGAAACACAAATACTGCATGATCTCATTAAGGTTTGGAATCTAAAAATAAAAAGAGTTGGTATTATAGAAGTGGATAGCAGAATAGTGGTGGTCATTGGGTACAAAGTTACATTTAGATAGAATGGACAAGCTCTGGTGTTCTATAGCATAGTAATGTGATAATGTTTAACAGTAAGGTATGAGTATTATAGAATAGCCAGAAAAGAGGTTTTTAAATGTTCTCACCAGAAAGAAGTAATAAATGTACGCAGTGATGAATTTACTGACTACCTTGATTTGCTTGTCATAGAGATGATCAACATAAATGTTTCCTCAAATTGTATCACACAAATATGTACAATTACAACGTGTCAATATAAATAAATAAATGATTAAATAGATAAACAGCATCACAGTTCATGAGGACATGGTTTATGTATGAACACATAGTAGAAATTTGGTATTAATAATACTCTCATGATTCATTGGAAATAAGCATGTAAAGATGCCCGTATTAGTCAGGGTTCTCTAGAGATAAAACTAATAGGATAGATAAATATAAAAGGGAGTTTATTAAGGAGTATTGGCTCACATGATTAAATTTGAGGTACCACAATAGGCTGTCTGCAAGCTGAGGGGTAAGGAAGCCAGTCCGAGTCCCAAAGCTAGCTGAAGAACTTGGGAGTCCGATGCTCGAGGGCAGGAAGCATCCAGCACAGGAGAAAGATGTAGGCCAAAAGACTAAACCCGTCTAGTCCTTTCATGGTCTTCTGCCTGCTTTTATTTTGGCTGCTTTGGCAGCTGATTGGATGGTGTCCACCCAGATTGAGGCTGGGTCTGCCTTTCCCAGTCCACTGACTCAAATGTTAATCTCCTTTGACAACAAACACCCTCACAGACACTCCCAGGAACAATACTTTGCATCCTTCAATTCAATCAAGCTGACACTCATCATGTGACATTGACACCATCACAATGCCCTTTCTATTTTTAGAATTTGGGGAACATAAAATATCAAGCACTGTAGCCCCCTTTTCTTTGGACTTTACTTATTGCAAAACAGTTCCCATTGCAAATGACACTGATACACAAGTTTTTGTATGAAATTCATCTCTTCGTACTTGGAAATTATGAATAATTTTTGGAGGAAAAAGAAAACACTTATAGCTTGACAAGTCATGTGTACCATTTCTGAAATTTCCCCTATGTTGATAGAACAAGTAAATAACTTGTACACTATCAGATTTAAAGTTCCTTGCCAGAATATATATATATATATATATATATTCACTGGAAATTGAAAAATCCAAGTCGAAAAGAGGAAACAGTGACAAAAAGCTATCACCTATTTGTGACATGAGAGTGAAACTGAAAAGGGCGTTAAAGGGAAGCATATTCTGTTGCTATTTTAAAACATACTTAGGATTTTATAATTCCAAATGGATACATATAAAAATACATGTTTTTCAAGCTCAACCACAGCATAGAAAAGAAAAATTTAATAGATAAAGTCATCTATATGCCAGAAACACAAATAGTTTTAGAAAATTGAAGGAGTAGCAAAATAAAGACCCATAACAGAAGGGCATCCATCAAGTATATGATATGGAGAGAAATCCATTCCACTGACTTTCCAATTTTGTTCTTTATCAGGCTTATCCTCAGGCTTACCTTGGTATAATACCGTATATCTTTCTCAGTATAGCCTATAGTTAAGAATACAAAGAGGTAAATCAGAAGCTGTAAAAACATACTGTGTTGGTACAAAAGGAGAGATGTCAGTAATTTCAGCTCCTAACATAGAAGATAAAAGGTGCTTACATCCTGATAAAAGACAAATATTTAGGGAACTAAAATTGTCCATTTCAAACCAATAGACCTGAAACCGGTTTTACTTATAAACTTTACTTGTAAAAGTTGTGTCAGTATGGCTAGAACAACACACGAAACCTAGCGTGTGGTCTGTCAACCAACTTACTATGATTTAGGAAATGTAAAGAGAGAAAAATGCTCTAATGACAAAAATATATCACTTTATACACAGACAAATTTGTATAAGTACGATGCAAATTTTATGCTTTTATTTATTTGCCTAAGCAACAGATTTTCTCTCACTTACTAAGTGTACTTTCCTTTAGATATCTTATGTATTTTGTCATGAAAGGGTGACAATATAAAAATGCAATGCCACTAGTAATTTATTAAAATGGTAAAGACCATTTATTTTAGGTTTGTCTGAACATTTTAACCTATCTTTTTCTTAATACAATATAATATTGAATATATTATTTAAGAATACACTATTGGCTGGGCATGGTGTCTCACGCCTGTAATCCAAACAATTTGGGAGGTCGAGGTGGGCAAATCACAAGGTCAGGAGTTCGAGACCAGCCTGGCCAACATGGTGAAACTGCATCTTAACTAAAAGCACAAAAAATTGGCTGCGTGTGGTGGCAGGTGCCTATAATCCCAGGTACTCTGGAGGCTGAGGCAGGAGAATTGCTTGAACTCAGGAGGCAGAGCCTGCAGTGAGCCGAGATTGTGCCACTGCACTCCAGTCTGGGCAACAGTGCGAGACTCCATCGCTCCTGCCAAAAAAAAAAAAAAAAAATACACCTTTAATAGTAATACGTATTGGCAAAATTAGTTTATGTACATCTCTATAACATTTTCCATGTGTGCGTGTGTGTGTGCGTGTGTGTGTGTGTGTGCGTGTGTGTGCGTGTGTGTGCGTGTGTGTGTGCGTGCGCGAGAGAGAGACAGGTAACGTTTTCATGTCTTCATGGTTTGTGGCATAATATGTTATATTCAAGAAATGGCAACAGACAAGTAAATGACTAAAGACATACCTGGCACTACAAAAATACCTTGGAAATAATAATTTCTTCATTTAGGAAAGTAATTTTTAAGCTCATTTATGTTCATATATTTTGTATATATACATATATATAGTAATAACCTAATACTAACTATGAGAAATTTTAAGGTGTAGCAGACCAGGCTTATTCACCATTTAGTTCTATGTGTGTGCATTTGCATCATACCAGTGCAATGATAGAGCATAGGTTATGTAATAGGACTCTAGAGTTCCAATGTGAACTTTGCCGTATGTTACCTGTGTAGAGTGAATTACCAAATCTCCCTGTGCCACAGTTTTTCTATCTATAAATTGGGTTAATAACAGTGTCTGTCTCACAGGGTTGCTGTGAGGATTAAATGAGTTGATATATGAAATGTGCTTAGGTGACTGGTGAATATGTTCTGTTAGCTATAGTAATAATGATAAAAATAATTACATACATTAATTTTAATGATGTTGGCTGTTACTGTTGATTCTAAATTTAAAAGACAAGCTGATTGATAATTTATTTTATCATTAAATATATATAATTGATGTGGAAGAACCAACTAAAGTTTTCTAATAGTAAACACATATGGAATTCCATAGAAATACTTTTTTTCAATCAAACTGTCATATCCATAAGCTTATTTGCCATCTTCTTTTCTCATTCGAAACTTTATGATGACGTTATCTCCAGGTCACTAAAGTATATAGTAGAAAATACTTATTTACGCTGTTCCTTTTCTTGGTCTTTCTCCATAAATGAGGTTATCTACAATGGTAGCCTTCATTACCATCTATATTTTGATCATTTCCAGAACTACAAATGCAGCTAAGAATATGACTGAATAGATAGATAGATAGATACATACATACATATATACATAGATGATAGATAGATTTATAGATAGATGGATAGATGATTTTGAAAGCATCTTTAAGCTAATATGTCCCAAATTGAACTGATCATCTTCCCCTCACAATGTGCTCTTCCTATTTGGCTCAGGTGTAAACGGCATCATGCTTCTGCCATGTCCTGAAACTCAGTCAATATTTTTGCCTACACATCTCTCTTGTGGCCCAAGTCTCTCATCAGGTCCTCCTGGATCTCTCTTGTGGCCCAAGTCTCTCATCAGGTCCTCCTGGCTGTGCCTCATAGAGAAGTTTCAATTATCCCCCTTCCTTCTACACTGATGTTGCTATAAGTTAGGGGATGATAACCTCTCACCTGCCTTGCTAAAGAATCTTGTAACTATTTTTCTTACATTTATAAGATTAAAAACTACTGATAGATCTGTGTTTTCTTCAATATAATAATGACATTAAAAATATTGAGCAATTATAATGTGATAGGCACCTTTAAATTACTTTACGTATCTTTTTAATTATCAGGAAAAATCTTATGAGAAAGAGAATGATTGTTATATCAATTCATCGTGGAGAAAACTGGGACAGAAAATTTAAGTTATAACACTATTTCATATAGTTGGAAGGTGCTAGGCCAAATAAAAAATGCCTAATCATACGTGGAAGGCCATTATGTGCCCTTGATTCACCCCAATGTGTTGCTCCACTAATGTCCTTGCCTCTGGCATGCCTCTCTTGTCCGCCTAACACTGGGCTAAATCTCATAGTATTCTCGACTTCAGAAAACACAGTATTCATCCAAGTTTTAAAAGTACTCATAGCTATTATTTCCATATCTTCTTGTCTCCCTATTACTATAGGCTTTGTAAGAGACAGGACTGGGTATCTGTGTTCATGTTTATCATTGCATGTATCTGTCACATGTCAGGGAGGTCAATTAATATTTTTTGTTAAAATAGTGAATCACTTGAGGATACCCATGTCTCTTTTCATGGTGGTTTACCAAATTTCTAGCATAGTTTTCTATAACCATAACACCTATGTCAGTTAAAAACTGAGCTATCAGAAAAATAGTAATTGTATGCACACCTGGTAGGTGTGGGTGAATGGAATGAGGAAACAATGATCTAACATAAAAGGGTTCTAAGTCTCTTTGTACAGATTTCATCGGGATGACCTCTTATCACAAGCCTGAGATTAATTCATGGGCATAATCTGTTGTTATCTTCAGTTTCTCCTTTTGGCTTTTGTTATTAACAGGCCAGATTTCTGTATTTGAAAATAGATTGCTTTGCAATAACTTTCTCTTTTTACCTATTCAGAATTATTTAGCCCTTAAGCAAACTTTCACACACTTATTTAATTGCCACATCTGAAAAGAGAAATGGCACTCTCTGTTATTCCTGGGTGTTAACCTTTTCAGAATAAAATTGTTAGTTGTGAAGATTTTATGTATGTATCTTGATTTATTAATGATGGTTTCATGAGACATGATCTATGGATTAAAATGTATATATGTGTGAAAGAAATACATGACATATGGGAAGAAGTCTATGCTATTTATATTGATAGGAAGGAAAAAAGCATATAAAGCTAATTTGTGTCAAGTGCTGGATATCAGTCTATGTGTTTTAATTTGCTCTTTAGAAAACCCTATACTACAGGTAAGAAAATTGTGACTTAGACAGGAGGTGCTTTATGTAAGACCATGCAGGCAGTAAGAAAAATTTTAATGTTCAACACATAGTGATAATCTATGCTATGAAGAACTGCAATAAAATATAAGGTCTAATGTTCACACTCAAAGATATAAACATTAGTTGAGAAGAAAAATGATATTCATTAAAATCAAAGACAGGAATCAGAAGAGGTAAATTACAAAGGTTATAGAAGGAGAGTGTCTTAGTCCCTTAGTACAGCTATAATAAAATCATTGTAACTGGGTTCTTTATACAAAACAGAAATTTATTTCTCAGTTCTGTAGCCTTGGAAGTTCAAGATCAAGGTGCCAACAGGTGATGTTTGGTAATGGCTTGGTTTCTGTTTCCCAGATGGGACCTTGTTGCTGCATCTTCTGGACTGGAGGAACTCTTATGTTCTCATATGACAGAAGGGCAAAAGGGGTGAATACTGTGTGAAGCCTTTTTATTTTAATTTTAACTTTTATTTTAAGTTCAGGGGTACATGTGCAGGTTTGTTACATAAGTAAACCTGTATCTTGGGGGTTGGTTGTACAGATTATTTCATCACCTAGGTATCAAACCTAGTACCCATTAGTTATTTTTTTCTGATCCTCTCCCTCCTCCCATCTTCTCCCTTTTGAAAAGCCCCAGTATGGTTCACCTCTATCTCTCCATGTGTTCTCATCATTCGGCACACACTTACAGGTGAGAACACGTGGTATTTGGTTTTCTGTTCTTGCATTAGTTTGCTGAGGATGATGGCCTACAGTTCCAACCACCATCCTGCAAAGGACATGATCTCCTTCTTTTTTACAGCTCCATAGTATTCTGTGGTGTACTTGTACCACATTTTATTCATCCACTCTACCACTGTTGGGCATTTAGTTTGATTCCATATCTTTGCTATTGTGAATAGTGAAGAACATATGCATACATATATCTTTATAATAGAATTATTTGTGTTCCTTTGGGTATATACCCAGTGATGGGATTGCTGGGTCAAATGGTAGTTCTGTCTTTAGGTTTTGAGGACTCACCATATTGTCTTTCACAATGGCTGAACTAATTTACTCTTCCACCAATGGTGCATAAGTGCTCTTTACTATCCACAGCCTAGCCAGCATCTGTTAGTTTTTTACTTTTTATAATAACCATTCTGACTGGTATGAGATGGTATCACATTGTAGTTTTGGTTTGCATTTCTCTAATGATCAGTGATGTTGAGCTGTTTTTAATATGATTGCTAGACACATGTATGTTTTCTTTTGAAAAATGTCTCTTCATGTATTTGCCCACTTTTTAATGAGGTTGTGATATGGTTTGGCTATGTCCCCACCCAAGTTTCATCTTGAGTTGTAGTTCCCATAATCCCCATGTGTTGTGGGAGGGACCCAGTGGGAGGTAATTGAATCACGGGGGCAGTTACCTTCCTGCTGTTCTAGTAATAGTGTGAGTTCTCACAGGATTTAATAGTTTTATAAGGGGATTTCCCCCACTTCACTCTGCACTTCTCCTCCCTACTACCATGTGAAGAAGGACATGTTTGCTTCCACTTCCACCATGATTGTAAATTTCCTGAGGTCTCCCCAGCCATGCTGAACTGTGAATCAATTAAACCTATTCCCTTTATAATTTGCCGAGTCTTGGGTATGTCTTTATTAACAGCGTGACAATGGACTAATAAAGGTTTTCTCTTGTAAATTTGTTTAAGTTTCTTATGGATGCTGGATATTAGACCTTTGTCAGATGCATAGTTTGCAAAATTTTTCTCCCATTCTGTAAAATGTCTTTTTACTCTGTTGATAGTTTCTTTTCTGTGTAGAAGCTTTCATTCAACTAGCTCCCATTTCAATTTCTCAATTTTTGCTTTCATTGCAGTTGCTTTTGGCATCTTTGTTATGAAATTTTTGCCATGCCTATGTCCTGAATGGTATTGCCTAGTTGTCTTCCAGGGTTTTTGTAGTTTTGTATTTAAGTCTTCAATTCATCTGGAGTTAATTTTTGTGTATGGTGTAAGGAAAAGGTCCTGTTGAAATCTTCTGCATATGACTAGCCAGTTATCCCATCAACATTTATTGAATAGGGAATTCTTCCCTCATTGGTTGTTTTTGTCAGGTTTGTCAAAGATCAGGTAGTTAAAGGTGTGTAGCCTTATTTCTGGGTTCTCTATTCAGTTCCATTGGTCTATGTGTCTGTTTTTGTACCAGCACTGTGCTGTTTTGGTTACTGTAGCCCCATACTGTAGTCTGAAGTCAGGTAGTATCATGCCTCCAGCTTTGTTCTTTTTGTTTAGGATTGACTTGCCTATTTGGGCTCCTTTATTGTTCCATATGAATTTTAAAATAGTTTTCTCTAGTTCTGTGAAGAATGTCATTAATAGTTTCATAGGAATAGCATTGAATCTGTAAATTGTTTTGGGCAGTGTGGCCATTTTCATGACATTGATTCTTCCTATCCATTAGAATGGAATTTTTTTTCTGTTTGTTAGCATCATCTCTGATTTCTTTGATCAGTGGTTTGTAGTTCTCCTTGAAGAAGTCATCCACCTTCCTTGTTGGCTGTATTCCTAGGTAATTTATACTGTTTTTGGCAATTGTGATGGGTAGTTTGTTCTTGATTTTACTCTCAGCTTGAGTGTTGCTCTATAGATATGCTAGTGATTTTTGCACATTGATTTTGTATCCTGAGACTTGCTGAAGTTGTTTATCTGCTTAACAAGCTTTTGTGCTGAGACTATGGGGTTTTCTAGATATTGAATCATGTCATCTGCAAACAGGGGTAGTTTGACTTCCTCTCTTCCCATTTGGATGCGCTTTATTTCTTTCTCTTGCCTAATTGCCCTATCCAGAATTCCAATGTTATGTTGAATAGGAGTGGTGAGAGAGGGCATCTTTGTCTTGTGATGGCTATCAAGGGGAGTGCTTCCATCTTTTGCCTATTCAGTGTGATGTTGGCTGTGGGTTTGTTACAGATGGTTGTTATAATTTTGATGGATGTTCCTTCAATATCCAGTTTACTGAGAGTTTTTAAGATGAATGCATGTTGAATTTTATCAAAAGCCTTTTTCTGTATCTATTGATATAATCTTATGGTTTTTGCCTTTAGCTCTGTTTGTGTGATGAACCATTTGGTATGTTGAATGAAACTTGCATCCCAGGGATGAAGCCTACTTGATTGTGGTGAATAAGCTTTTTGATGTGCTGTTAAGTTTAGTTTGTCAGTATTTTGTTGAGGATTTTCACATCGATATTCATCAAGGATATTGGCCTGAAGTGTTCTAATTTTTGTATCATTGGTTTGGGGATTAGGATGATCCTGGTCTCATAGAATGAGTTAGGGAGGAGTCCCTCTTTTTCAATTTTTTTGGAATAGTTTCAGTAGAAATACCAGCTCTTCTTTATACTTCTAGTAGAATTCAGCTGTGAATCCATGTGATGCTAGGCTTTCTTTGGTCTGTAGGCTATTTATTACTGCCTCAATAACAAAACTTGTTGGTGATCTGCTTAGGGACCCAATTTCTTTCTACTTCAGTCTTGGCAGGTGTATTTATACAGGAATTAATACACTTTTCTATAGATTTTCTAGTTTATGTGCATAGAGGTGTTCATAATCTCTGATGTTTGTCTGTTTTTCTGTGGGGTCGATGGTAATATCTGCCTTGTTGTTTCTGATTGTGTTTATTTGAACCCTCTCTCTTTTCTTCTTTATTTGTCTAACTAGTGGTCTATCTTATTAATACTTTTCACAAAAACAGCTCCTAGATTTGTTGATCTTTTGAATTGCTTTTCTATCTTTATCTCCTTCAGTTCATCTCAGATTTGGGTCATTTCCTATCTTCTGCTAGCTTTGGGATTTGTTTTCTCTTGGTTCTCTAGTTCTTTTAGTTGCAATGTTGTGTGATTAATTTTAATTTTTCTGATTTTTTTAAATGGGTCATTTAGTGCTATAAATTTCCTTCTTAACACTACCTTAGCTGTGTCCCAGAGATTCTGGTCCATTATATCTTTGTTAGTTTCAAAGAACTTCTTGATTTCTGCCTCAATTTCATTATTTACCCAAAAAATCATTCAAAAACAGGTTATTCAATTTCCATATAATTGTATGATTTTGAGTGAACTTTTTAGTCTTGATTTCAAACTTGTTTGTGTTGTGGTCTGACAAAGTGTTTCTTATGATTTCATTTCTTTTGCATTTGCTGAGGAGTGTTTTAGCTTCAATTATATGATGAATTTTGGAATAAGAGCCATGTAGCAATGAGAATAATATATGTTTTTTAGTGGCGAATTCTGTAGATATCCATAAGGTCAATTTGATTCAGTGCTGAGTTCAGGTCCTGAATATCTTTGTTAATTGGCTGTCTCAATAATATGCCTAATATTGTTAGTGGGATGTTAAAGTCTCCTATTATTACTGTGAGGGAATCTAAATCTCTTTGATGGTCTCTACAAACTTGCTTTATAAATCTGTGTGCTCCTGTGTTGGGTGCATATAAATTTAAGATAGTTAGATCTTCTTGTAGAAATAAACCCTTCACCATTATGTAATGGCTTTTCTTGTTGAAGCCTCCTTTATACAATCCTGAATTCCACTCACTAAGGCTCTGTCTTCATAACTTAATCACCTTCTAAAGACCCTCCTTCTTAATACTGTCATATTGACTTTAAATTTCAACACATGATATTTGGAAAGAATATTATTCAAACCATAGCAGAAAGAGAACTTTAAATGCAGGTAGTGAGGAAACTCCTTTTCAAAAACAATAAAGCCTGAAGTATTCTTAGTTGAAAACAATCAATGAATAGATTTGTGATTACTTATCTTTATTTTAAGAAAGGATTGTAATGGTACTCTAGGAAGCATGCTTGTAAGTTTGAGGTTTTCTTAACTGGACAGTATTTTTTTTCCTTCAGCTTTTATTTTAAGTTCCTGAGTACATATGAAGTATGTGCAGGTTCATTACATAGGTAAATGTGTGCCAAGATGGTTTGCTGCAAAGTCAGCCATCACCTAGGTATTAAGCCCGGCATCCATTAACTATTCTTTCTGATGCTCTCCCTCCTCCCTCCCATCTCCGTTCAACAGGTCTCAGTGTGTGTTGCTCCACAAAATTTTTCTATTTGTTATAATTGTTCAGCTCACACTTATAAGTGAGAACATGTAGTTTTTGGTTTTCTGTTCCTGTACTAGTTAGCTGAGGATATCAGCTTCCGGCTTTATCCATGTCCCTGTAAAGAACATGATTTTGCTCCTTTTTATGTCTGCATAGTATTCCATGATGTATATGTACCATGTTTTCTTTACCCAGTCTATTATTGATGGGCATTTAGGTTGATTCCATGTCTTTGCTATTGTGCACAGTGCTGTGGCGAACAAACACATTCATGGATCTTTATAATAGAATTATTTATATTCCTTTGGGTATATACTCAGTAATGAGTTTGTTGGGTAAAATGGTATTTCTGATTCTAGATCTTTGAGGAATTGTCACACTGTCTTCCACAATGGTTGAACTAAATTACACTCCTACCAACAGAGTAAAAGCTTTCCTTTTTCTCTGCAAATTCACCAGCATCTGTTGTTTCTTGACTTTTTCATAACTGTCATTCAGACTGGAGTGAGATAATGTCTCATTGTGGTTTCGATTTGCATTTCTCTAATGATCAGTGATGTTGATCTTCTTTTTTTTATGTTTACGGGCCACATGAATGTCTTCTTTTGAGAAGTGTCTGTTCATGTCCTTTGCCCATTTTTTAATGGAGTTTTTTATTTTTTGTAAATTTGTTTAAATTCCTCGTAGACTCTGGATATTAGACCTTTGTCAGATAGATAGATTGCAAAAATGTTCTCTCAATCTGTAGGTTGTCTGTTCAATCAGATGATAGTTTATTTTGCTGTGCAGAAGATCTTTAGTTTAATTAGATCCCATTTATCAATTTTGCCTTTTGGCATTTTTGTCATGAAATCTTTGACCATGCCTATGTCCTGAAAGGTATTGCCTAGATTTTATTCTAGGGTTTTTATAGTTTGCATTTTTACATTTAAGTCTTGAATCTATCTTGAGTTCATTTTTGTATAAGGTATAAAGAAGGGGTACAGCTTCAGTTTTCTACATATGGTTAGCCAGTTCTCCCAGCACCATTTATTAAATATAGAATTCTTTCTCCATTGCTTGTTTGTGTCAGGTTTGTAAAAGATCACATGGTTGTAGGTTTGCAGTCTTATCTCTGAGTTCTCTATTGTGTTGCATTTGTCTATGTGTCTGTATTTGTACCACTACCATGCTGTTTGGGTTATGGTAGCTTTGTAGTATAGTTTGATGTCAGATAGCCTAATGTCTCCAGTTTTGTTCTTTTTGCTCAGGGTTGTCTTGGCTATACAAGCTTTTTGTCCCATATGAATTTAAAAGTAGTTTTTTCTAATTCTGTGAAAAATATAAGTGGTAGTTTAACAGAAATAGCATTGAATCTATAAATTGCTTTGGGGAGTATGGCCATTTTCATGATACTGAGTCCTCCTATTCATGAGCATGGAATGTTTTTCCATTTGTTTGTATCCTCTCTGATTTCCTTGAGTAGTGGTTTATAGTAATCCTTGAAGATGTCTATTAATTCCCTTGTTAGCTGTATTCCTAAGTATTTTACTCTCTTTTTAGAAATTGCGAATGAGGGTTCATTCATGATTTGGTTTACTGCTTGCCAGATGTTGGTGTATAGAAACGTTAGCAATTTTTGCACATTTATTTTGTACCCTGAGACTTTGTTGAAGTTGCTTATCAGCTTAAGAAGCTGTGAACATGAGAAGCTTTCTAGATATAGGATTATGCCATCTGCAAAACAAACAAACAAAAAAAATTGACTTACTCTTTTCCTATTTGAATACCCTTTATTTCTTTCTCTTCAGTGATTGCCCTTGCCAGAACCTTACTGGGGTTTTCTGAATTTCCTGAATTTGAATGTTGGCCTATCTTGCTAGGTTGTGAAATTCTTCTTGATAATATCCTGAGTTACATTTTCCAACTTGGTTTTATTCTTGTCCCTTTCAGGTATTCCAATTAGTAAGAGGTTCAGCCTTTATATATAATTTCATATTTCTTGGAGGTTCTGTTCATTCATTTTTATTCTTTTTTTCTCTATTCTTGTCTGCCTATCTTATTTCAGAAAGATACTCTTCATGGGCTGAGATTATTTTCTCTGCTTGATCTGTTTGACTATTGATACTTGTAATTGCATTATGAAATTCTCATGTTGTGTTTTCATCTCCATCAGGTCATTTATGTCCTGTATAAACTGGCTATTCTGGTTATAAGCTCCTGTGAGGTTTTAATCATGATTCTTAGTTTTTTTGAATCACATTAGAATATGCTGCTTTGGCTCAGAGATACTCATTATCACCCACCTTTCATAGCCCACTTCTGTCAATTCAGCCATCTCAGCCTCTGCCCTGTTCTTTGCCCTTGCTGGAGAGGTGTTGGAATCATTTGGAGGAGAAGAGGCACTCTGACTTTTTGAGTGTTCAGTGTTTTAGCATTTATTCTTTCTCTTCTTTTTGGGCTTATCTACCTCTGATATTTGAGGTTGCTACCTTGGAATGAGGTTTTTGAGGGTTCTTTGTTGTTGATGTTGTTGTTGCTTTCTGTTTGCTTTCTTTTAAGTCAGATCTCTCTTCCATGGGGCTGTGTGGTTTGTTGGGGGTCTATTTCAGACCCTAATCACCTTCATCCCTCCCAAATCCAGAGGTTTCACCACACAAGGCTGCAAAAACAGCACAGATAGATGTCTGTTTCTTCCTCTGGCAGTTCTGTCTCAGAGGGGCACTGACATGATGTGGGCCCCAAAGCCCCTGTAGGAAGCCTCTGGTAACACCTATTGGGAGGTCTCACTCAGTCAGGAGAAACAGGATCAGTGACCCATTTAAAGAGGCAGTCTGGCTGCTACTTGGCAGAGCAGGTGCACTGTGCTGGGTAGAATCCAACTAGAATGGAAAATATTCAACAGCATAAGGGTAGAGTTTAACTTGCAGATGCAAGAGGTGGGCTTCCACAGTCTTGGGCAGCTATGTCCCTGTGATTCTGCAGGGTACAGCCCCCCTCCTGGCTGCTTTTACAGGTTGGCATTGAGTGTCTGCAGCTTTTTCAGGTGCATGGTAAAGCCATCTCTGGATCTACTACTATAAGGTCTGGAGGACAGTGGCATTCCTCTCATAGCGCCATTAAGCAGGGCCCCAGTGGAGACTCTGTGTGGGGGCTCTAACCCCACATTTCCCTCCCACATGGCCTAGGAGAGGTTCTCCCTGAGGGTCCCATTCCGGCAGCAAAAGTCTGCCTGGACATCCAGGTGTTTCCATACATCCTCTGAAATCTAGGTGGAGGATTCCAAATGTCCATTCTTGATTTCTGTATACCTGCAGGTTCAACACCATGTGGTAGTTGCCAAAGTTTGTGACTTGTACACTCTGAATCCACAATCCCAGCTGTACCTTCATGTCTTTTAACCATGGCTGGAGTGGCTAGGACGCAGGGCACCAAGTCCCTAGACCACACACAACATGGGGTGCCTAGACACAGAACACAAAACCATTTTTTCCTCCTAGGCCTCCAGGCCTGTGATGGGAGGGGCTACCGTAAAGGTGTCTGACATGCCTATAGTCTTGGTGATTAACATTTGGCTTCTAATTACTTATGGAAAGTTCTGCAGCTGGTTTGAATTTCTCCTCAAATAATAAGTTTTTTTTTTTTCTATCACATTGTCAGGCTGCAGATTTTCCAGATTTGTATGCTCTGATTCTCTTTTAAACATAAATTCCAGTTTCAAACTGTATCTTTGTAAATGGATCAAATTCAATGCTTTTAAGAGCACCCAAGTCAGCTCATGCTTGGCTGCTTAGAAATTTCTTCTGTCAGATACCCTAAATCATCTCTCTCAAGTTCAGTGTTCCATAGGTATCTACAATGGAGGCAAAATGCCACCAGTCTGTTTGCTTAAGCATAGCAAGAATCACCTTTATTCCAGTTTCCAACAAGTTCCTCATCTCCATCTGAGATCACCTCAGCTTAGACTTCATTGTCTAAAATGAAAATAAAAATTGCTAGCAGCATTTTGGTAAAGGCCATTCAACAAGTCTCTAGGAAGTTTCAAAATTTCCCACACCTTTCTATCTTCTGAGTCCTCCAAACTGTTCCAAACTCTGCCCATTACCCAGTTCCTAAGTTGCTTCCACATTCTCAGGTATCTTACAGCAATGCCTCACTACCTTTGTACCAATTTATTGTTTTAATCCATCTCACATGGCTATAAAGAAATACCTGAGTCTGAGTAACTTATAAAGAAGAGAGGTTTAATTGATTCACAGTTCTGCATGGTTGAGGAGGCCTCAGGAAACTTACAATCATGGTGGAAGACATGTCTTCACAGGGTGGCAGGACAGAGAATGAGAGCAAGTAGGGGAAATGCCAGACAGTTATAAAACCATCAGATCTTGTGAGACTCACTCATTACTATAAGAACAGCATGGGAGAAATCATTCCCATGATTCAATTATCTCTACCTGGTCCTACCCTTGACATGTGGAGATTATGATAATTCAAGGTGAGATTATGGTGAGGACAAAGAGCCAAACTATATCAAGCAGGCACCTTCTTTACAGGTAGCAGCAAGAAGAAATGCAGATAGATCAGAAGAACCTCTCATAAAACCATCAGATCTTGTGAGAACTCACTCACTATTATGAGAACAGCATGAGGAAGGCTGGCTCCATGATTCAATTACCTACACCTGTTTCCCCTTTGACACATGGGGATCATGCGGATTACAATTCAAGATGATAGTTAGGTGGGGACAAAAAGTCAAATCATATCACCCCTAAAAAAGTAACTTGCTAAAAAGACCCTCTAAAAATTATGTCATATAACCCAGTGGGACACTATCTAGTTTTGTATCCAACCTAGAAAATTTATCATAAGACTTATTTTTTAACTTGTATGTGCATGTGCACATACACCATTTGCCTGAGAATCATGATTTTAAGCATTTCCAAATTATAATTTAACATGAAATATGGCTATTTATAATAATATTAAGTGACAAAAAGCAGAAAGAAAGAAATCTAAGAATCCAGAAGAAACTTTAATGATTATTGTTTTATAAGTGTGGGGACCAAGCTTATGAGAGATTAGATAAAGGAAAACCACATATTGAAATCAGTCTCCCGTATTTCAGAGAAGAACCTCATTTAACAGTTAGTTTCACAGCTTAACTATGAAGTTCCTGGGTCTAAAACATACATTTTTATTTTTTTTTTAACTTTCCTCTTTGTTCTCCACATTGCCAGCAGGATTCTGACTATGGGTACCAATGGTAGGAAGCTGCAGGATTGGGAGAGAAAATGGTAAATATGTCTCTTTCTTTTCTAATGAACTCTTTGACCTTTCTGATTGCAATTCTAGGTTTTCCCTGGGGATTGCAGCTCCAACTCCAACTGAACCACTGCCTCTGTCTCTCTGGCCTAAGTGTAAAAGAGGCTCTCTCTTTTTTTTCCTACTGTCTGGGATGCTTCATTGTCTCCTTAGATCTCCAACTATTTTATTAGCTTTGCAAATAATCACCTGCATTAATTTACCATAATTGTAAACAATACTCAAGTGGGGTAATTTTCTTATTGGACATCGGGTATATATACTTAATGGTCTATTTGATTTCCATTTTATTGAGTAAAGTCAGATTTTTTTCAGGGTTATTCCAACCAACAAACCTATTGTTGAATTTTGATTGGCTTTAAATATTAAATGAGAAGCCAGTGAACATATTTGATTTAATTGGGCCTTGAGAGTGTTAGAACAGATGACAATATGCAGAAACTTACAGAATAATGAGATCAAATATTGAAATTAACAGACCTGGGATAAAGGAGTTGGCAAAGAAAAGGGAAAGCAATTAAAATGACAACAGGTGAGGTAAAAAGGGCAATTTTGCAGACAAACAGAATTTGATGCAAAATTCTGGCTAATTAAATCCTTGCAAATATAAACATATTAATTAAACTTGCATATAATTTATTTATTTACTATGTAGAAATAGTACTACCTAAATTCTAGTTTTTTAAAAAATTAATATTATTTGTAATGCACATAGTATAACTTTTGACACATGGCGTAGGCCAAAATTTTGGGTTAGTTTGGTAGTTAGTACTGCTGCTACTACGATAAATGCCACTGTTACATGTAATGTGAAATATATTTTGTAGAAGAATCATTTTATTTAAAATAAACCAGTAAGATAGTCAAGAGTTTCAATATATAGGAGAAAAATGAGAGAAAAGAGTCAAATAGTTCTTGAAAAAGTTAAGCCAACTTTATTGGGCTAGTCGTGCAGCTAATTTTAGAAATAGGGAAACCCCAAGCAAGAAAAGAAAATATACTTCTATCTGGTAAAACATGATGTGACTTAAAAAACTATGTCTTCATTATTATACTTTCTAGGATATCACAATTGAAATACAAAGGGGAGAAGTGTATGTTTATTATATTTTCTGTCTTATTTCTCCTCCAAATCTTTGGTCCACTAGTTACTTCTGAATAACCGATGTCTCAGGAAGATTGTAGTGCAGTTTAAGCAGCATCACAAAACTAAAAGCTGGTAAGGGGTGAATAATTAATATGTGATCAAAGATGTGAAATTATATCATATAAGCAAAAGTTGAAGAATACAGTAGACATCCAGAATATAAATCTAGACCGGAATTTCTCAAGTTCAGCATTTTTGACATTTTGAGCTACATAAACTTTGAGAGTTGGAGGTAGTTTTCCTGTGCACTACAGGATGTGTAGCAGCATTCCTGGCCTCTACCTACTAGATGCCCATAGTAACACACTCCTTCTTCTCCAATGTGACAAGAAAATGTTAGACATTTTGTTACCTATGCCATAGGGTCCAGAATTGCCTCCAGTTGAAAATCACTGGTTATGTTGACATTTAAAATATATTTTTCTTAATATAAATATGTCTTTTTCTTGCTAAGAATCCCATGTTTTACAAGCAGCCATTATTTCTTCTGAAAACCGTTCCTTCTTCTCCCTCTACCATCTGCATTTGCTTCTCCAACTATGGAGTCCTGAGGGACTTGAAATTTTTAATATATTATATCTTATTCCTCTCACTTGATTGGTTCAGGTATGTACATCTGACCCCAGCTGGACCCATCCTAATTTTTTTTTTTTCCTTCTGGATCCAGTCGACTTTTCTGAGGGTTAGCATTTTATTTAAAATAAACCAGTAAGATAGTCAAGAGTTTTAAACTTAGCATGAATAAATTTTTAAAAAGTCCAGGGTTTTGTTAGGAGGTGAGAGTAGAGTGATGTCTGTATCTTATTATAAATTGTTATTTAAACTGAAGCTAGGTCTCTTTTTTCTTCTATCTCATAATAATTAAACTATGCTACTATTTTGTCATAAGATGTCCTATATAAGCTGCCAGTGAAATTACTCATATTAAATAACTTATGACACTACACTCTTATTCTAAAACACAATATTTAATTCTGAGTCATTGCTGTAATAAGGCAAGTTTGGTTCCATAACTGAAAAAGTACTTACATATGATTTCTAAAGATGAGGTTATCTGGACATATTCTAATAGCAGCCGGCAATGCTGGCTGGCCAACATTCTTAATGTAGATACCATGTTGTAAATCCAATGAGATTAACAAATTTGGTACTGTAAGCATGTGGTAGCCTAAAGAGAAAGGTCATTCTAAGAATTTTTAAATTATTGTTGAAATGCATGTCACATTTATTTGAAAGGTAAATAACATCTGATGGTTGTCAAAGTGAAAATTGGACTGGATGAACTTAAACAAGTGATATGGTTAGGCTTTGTGTCCCCACCCAAATCTCATCTTGAATTGCAGTTTCCATAATCCCCTACATGTGGGAGGGACCTGGTGGAGATAATTGAATCATGGGGGCAGTTTCTTCCCTCCTGTTCTCATGATAGTGAATAAGTCTCATGAGATCTGATATTTTTATAAAGGGCAGTTCTGCACACACTCTCTTGCCTGTCACCATGCAAGATGTGCCTTTGCTTCTCCTTCACTTTCCACCATGATTGTGAGGTCTCCCCAGCCATGTCGAAGTGTGAGTTTATTAAACCTCTTTTTCTTTGTAAATCACTCAGTCTCAGGTATGTCTTCATTAGCAGCAAAAGAACAGACTAATACAACAGGCAAGGAAGACTTTATACAAGACTACTGCAAAAGGGGAGACAGCCTAAACTGAACTCTGCTGAAACAAAAGAAGAAAGATATTCTAATCTCTGTGTGAGCTTGTAGAAGAGTACTGGAAGACATCAAGGGGTAGGCTGATCGATGATATGTCTGGCATGTTGAGTTATTTCCGAGTTTGTAAGGGTTTTTCCATGTGATTAGGCCATCTATATTTGCTAATTAGTGCCCATCAAAGTGGGAAAGTGCCTACCTTCGTATAGAGACTGGAAGACAGACATGCTGTCTTTCTTGATGATTGCATTTCAAACAGATGGCTCTGAAATTCTTGAGAAAGATATTGCTGAGTTGTAAAACTGGCAAGGGGTTTTAAGGAGATTTATATTCATCTAAATTGGGCAGAGAAAGAATTTGCAATTACAAGTATTTGTAAATCCTCTAAGAAAAAGGAGATCAGGGACCTATAGTCATCAAGAAACTGTCTGAATTAAGTGAAAATAAAGAAAATATTACAGTCATCTTGTTCATGACTTTGGGAAACAAAAAAGGAATCCCAACTTTCAATTGGTTATTTGCTTTTCTAAGTGTTCTAATGGTTCATTTAAATTTTAAACCTTATATGATTTCTTTTGATATGCAGCGTATACAAACAAAAATCCATTATTATATCATACATTTATTTTTAAAATATAAAGTTTGATTTATTTCTTATAGTTCTACTGATATTCTTAATTACAATCCTTAGATATAACAGTAAATGACTGTTTAGACTAAAATTAATTCTAGTGGTTAGACGAGGTCTTAAATCTTCAAGGATAGTTAGCATTATAATTGACAGGTGTGTTGATTATTAAAACACATATATATAAATAGCTTTGAAAATATTCTATAATGAAGAGTGGGGTGGGTTAGTAAAGTAATTTAATTGCTACAGTAGTTACTTTTTGGTGTCCACTGCAATATTTTCATAATCATATTAATTGGTCTTGTCACATACATGGGTCAATCCTCATTTGCTAGGTATTTATACTACTAAAACTTGGAAAAACAGAAAAATTTTGAATGAAAGAAAACATTAAATCAATCTTTTAAAGTTATCTTAAGATACATTAAAAAATAATTTGAAAAGTACTTGTTTAATTCCATGTTCTTTGATTTTTATTTATTCAACATTTTCCCCAATGAATTTATATTTTCTTTTATGCTCTCTTTCTTATGGTAATTTCAGTAAAATGCTAATATATGTTATTATCACAAGTTTTTCTACTTTTAGTTCAGTTGCTTGACATGAGAAATTTTTAAATTATATCTATTTGACATACCTGGAGAATGTTTCATTAGATCATAGTCACCAAAAACAATGATTCAAAAATTACCATATTATCATCACAAGTCAATAGTGTATTAGTCATTTTATATTCTTTGTATTAAGGCAATGCATTCTATGTTTGCTTAATATATGACTGGAAGATAAATTATCTTAGAGAAGCACTAATATTTTTGATTTGTTAGTGACCTTTAAATTTCCTACATTTATAGTGTTATAACCATTAAATGAACAAAGATGCATGTATTCTGAGAAGAAGCCTCTTTAGGATCATCAGCAACATTTGATAAACAGGGAATATTACTTTTGCAAATTGGCTTTTCATATCAGGAAGAAAGTGTTTCTGTTTTGCATTTAACTACTTAGTCTCCAAAATGCAACAGTATGGCTAAAAGAATTTTGAAAAATCTAATAACATTATTTCTTCTTTCATATATTGTGTTAGTCCATTTTCACATTGCTGGTAAAGACATACCCAAGACTGGGAAGAAAAAGAGATTTAATTTGACTTACAGTTCCACATGACTAGGAAGTTAGGAAGGCCTCAGATTCATGGCAGGAGGTGAAAGGTACTTCTTACATGGTGGCAAGAGAAGATGATAAAGAAGTAAAAGTGGAAACCCCTGCAAATCCCATCAGATCTTGTGAGACTTATTCGCTATCATGAGAATAGCTGGGAAAGACCAGACCCCATGACTCAGTTACATCCCCCTGGGCTCCTCCCACAACACGTGGGAATTCTGGGAGATACAAATCAAGTTGAGATTTGGGTGGGGACACAGCCAAATCATATCATTTCAACACTGGTCACTCCAAATCTCATGTCCTCATATATCAAAACCAATCATGCATGCCCAACTGTCCCCCAAAGTCTTAACTCATTTCAGCATTAACCCAAAAGTCCACAGTCCAAAGTCTCATCTGAGACAAAGGGAGGACTATCATGAGAGCGAACATGATAGTTATATCACATCTATCATGATGTCCAGTGAGCTCGACTTTAAAAGTGTTAAATTCCACCTACTGCTTTCAACCTGTTGATAAAGGGACTGTTTTGTCAGGGTGGGGGGTGGGGGGATGGGAGTTGGAGGGTAGGGGCGTGGGAGGTGGTTGGGGGGTGCACGGATGCTGAAGAAAGGTGAATCATTTCTGTTTTGACATGTTAAGAGTGAGATGCCAAGTGGATATGTAAGTGAAAATGTCAAATACGAATTCTGATGACTCATAAGCCTGGACTTGAGAAGAGAGGTCAGTGATGGAGGTTCAGTGTTAGAGTCCTTCATTAATACATGATGTTAATGCTCTGGAACTAGGTGAGAATACAGGAATTAAATATGGATATAAAGAGGAAAGGTCAGGCCCAAGCCCAGGGAACCTCCAACATTTAGAGCCGTGAAATACAGGAGCTAATCAGAAAACTATGAACAAAAACTCATGAAGGGGGAGGTAGTCTGAGATTACACATTTCCTTAGAAGCTTAAGGAAAAAAGAAAACAAAGAAGGGGGACTAGTCTAGTATGCTGAATTAGCTGCTGAGTGTTCAGAAAAAGGGAAGAAGAGAGGTGACCCCTGGATTTGGCAAAAGATAAATTATTATTTACCTTGACAACGTAGGTGCAATGGATTACAGGGAACAACAATGTAACTAACTTGCACAGAGGGGATAATTCAAGGGGAATAAGTAAAGGCAATGCCAAAATGTGCCTTGTGTGGCGAAAATAAAAAACAGAGATGATTTTAACTCTGTCACAGGATTTCTCAATATAATAGCTTTACTCAGATATTTAAATCATTAGTTAATTCTGAATCAAGTTTATAATCATAAATAGTACTTTGGGGTAATCTTTATTTGAATGTAATGCATATACTTGAAATAATTTCCTTATCCATGAAATGTTTTACCATATTTATTGATCTCTTAACACAGTTAATTGACACTCATTTATGAAACATGTCTGCCTACCTCTGAAGTAAATGCTTTCAGAAACACCTAGATGAGAAGACAATAAGAATATCTTCAACCAGCAAATTCTAATAGATATAAAGCAGCTAAAAGTGATATTTATATTACAATTAATTTACATAGTGATATAATTTATAATGATTAAATTACATAGTGACATAGTTTATGTCACTATTAATAATAAATTAAATATAAATAATTTGAGGAAGGCAAAATAAAGACCTTTTGGTAATTAAAGGTGATCAAAGGAGATATCTGGTGGTAAATTCGGTAAAAAAGGAGATGTACTTACAGTTGAGTTCCAAAATATATTTAAGATTTGTAGGCAATTAGAGTCAAAAGGGAGCAGTATGGGCAGTAAGCATTGTTTAGTGTGCTTGGAGGATGACTTCTTGTCAGGCCTCTGAGCCCAAGCCAAGCCATCCCATCCCCTGTGACTTGCACGTATACACCCAGATGGCCTGAAGTAACTGAAGAATCACAAAAAAAGTGCAAATGCCCTGCCCCACCTTAACTGATGACATTCCACCACAAAAGAAGTGAAAATGGCCAGTCCTTGCCTTAAGCAATGATATTATCTTGTAAAATTCCTTTTCCTGGCTCATCCTGGCTCAGAAAGCTCCCCCACTGAGCACCTTGTGACCCCCACGCCTGCCCACCAGAGAACAACCCCCCTTTGACTGTAATTTTCCTTCACCTACCCAAATCCTATAAAACAGCCCCACCCTTATCTCCCTTCGCTGACTCTCTTTTCGGACTCAGCCCGCCTGCACCCAAGTGAAATAAACAGCCATGTTGCTCACACAAAGCCTGTTTGGTGGTCTCTTCACACGGACGCGCACGACACTTCTCATTTATTCTGACTAGACTATGAGGTACATCAAGAGAAGTGGGAAAATTGCTTGTGTGATTAATTTGAGGACATGGTGGGATGTAAAGCTTTGCTAGTTTATACCCTCTTCTATGTTGTGACTATTTTATACTACCTTTTAATTAATTTTGTTTTGCAATAATTATTTAAATAGAATTACATATTATAACAACAAAAGTTATTCTTATTTTCTCATATTTTGATTATTTTGTTTTGTTGCAATACATGATTTCAGAGTAATACTTAGCGTGTCTTCAGTGATGCTCTCTCAGACGTAACATGCATTCCTATATATTAGTTAATTTGACTTCAAAAATTCAATTAGGTCAAAATCATTTTATCTTAGAAACTTAAAGGTATTTTTCTACAGCGTTTTTCTAAAAATAATCTTTTTTCTTTTGCAGGAGTTTTAATTAATACAGAAGGTTTCTATGTGCCTCTCAACTAGTTTTCCCTGTTATTGACATCTTATATAAGAACAGCACATTTGTTATAATTATAAGCCAGTATTTATACATTATTATTACCAACGTCCTTTTTTTTTTATCAGATATGCTGTTTTCCCCTCATATCTATTTTCTGTTTTCATTCTCCCAGCTAGTACACATCACATTTACTCAGCACATCTCTTTACACTTCTCTTGGTTTCAACAATTCCTTGAATATTTTCTGTTTTTGATGAATACTGGTTAGATATTTTATACAATGTCTTTCAATTGGCCCAAAGCTTATATGTTTTGAGTAGAAAGACCAAAGAGGTAATGTGCCATTTCATCACACCATGTTAAGGGTAAATCATTTCAACATGACTTATAATTGTTGATGCTGAGTTCACTTACCTGGGTGAGAAAGTGTTTGTCAGGTTTCTTCACTGCCATTTTACTCTATTTTCCCTAGTTTTTGTACTCTTTAGAATAGGTCAGTTTTTTCAGACTACATTTACTATGCAAGGAGTTACACCCCACCTTCTAGAAAGTATTTATATAAATTATTTGGAAATCCGACCTATGAAAGATTTATCTATTGTCCTTATTTGTTTATTTATTCAAGCATTTATTTATATCAGTATGAACTTATGAATATTGATTTCATATTTTGGGTTATAACTCAGTGCCATTTCATTTTTTTTTTTTTTCTCAAATGTTTTCAGTTTTGGCCACTGAAAATTCTTTCACTTGGCTTTTATGTCCATTTGTCACATCCCCACACCCATAATTTTATTTCGTTTTGTTTAAGTACTTTCTTACTCCTGGCTTTATGCTTGAGTCTTTTTATTGGAAAAGGGTATGAGAAAACAAGATCTGGGTGAAAGAGGTGCTTCTTGCTGTTGGGGTGTTATGTCTTCTACTCCCTCTAAGCTGACACTGTTTTCTTTGTATTTCCATATGGAAAATTTCTATTGACCTGTCTTCAGCAAATTCTTCAATTCTTGATAAGCATTTTTGACAGTCCTTTTTTTTGTTGTTGTTTATAGCAGAATATATGAAACTAGATAATTTATAAAGAAAAGGAATTCATTTCTTACACTTATGAGGTGGAGAAGTCCAAAGCTGACAACCCACATCTCATGAGAGCCTTCTTGCTGGTGGAGACCATCTGAAAGTCCAGAGGCAGCACAGGCATTGCCTACTGAGGAAGATGAATGTACTAGTTTCATCTTTTTGTAAAGCCACCAGTCTCACTTCCATAACTTCTTAATTCATGAAACCACTAATCTATCAATACATGAATGAATTAGTCCATTTATGAAGGGAGAGTCGTCATGACCCAGTCACCTCTTTAACGTCATACCTCATAATGCTGCTACATTGGGGATTACATTTCAATATGAGTTCTAAAGGGAAAAATTATTGAAGCCATAGAAGTTTCCATTTTTCCACTTATGTTACCTATCTTCAGTGCATGTTACTTACTTTCTCAATTAGAGCCCATCACAAATTTCATCGGAAACTTCCAGCATCTGTGTCATATCTTTGTCTGGTTCTGATGCTTGATGTGTTTCTTCAGACTGTGTTTTTTTTTCCCCCTTTACTATGCTCGAATTTTTTTTTTTTTTTTTCTGTGTTGAAAACTGGGCATGTTAAATCAGGTAATAGGAGAGATAAATAGGAATTTAACATGAAAATTTGGATTATAAGAGTTAGGCTGTATCTAACATTTGCTACATCTGTTTATGTAAAAGGTTTAGATTTCTTAAGTATATTTGCTCTGTCTTACTTCCTGAGCCTGGGCTTCCCTAAATACTCCTCCTCAAAGAGAGTCTGTGTCTTGCAGATGGCTTATCTGTACTTTCCTTTTACTATACTGAAGCCCTGTTGCTGTGGAGGTATGTGGTGAAAGGTGTAGCATCCTATAATCTTATAACTAAGTCCCAGTATTTTAGTGGGTCTGAGTCTTTTTTCTGTGACCACATGTGTTTCTTAGTGGTATAATTCTTCTTACCTTCTTACCCAACTCAGGGAGGTTAGAAATACTTAAAGTATGAGGAATGTCTTTCCTCAAAGGGATAGAGTTCTTGTATATTCTTTTCCCTTAGAGAGTAAGCCTTTGTAGTTCAAAATACTCAATGTATGTTTTACAATGATAATCTTTCCCTCCTTCTGCCAGAGCCATAAGGGGATCTTTGTAGGATTTCCACCTTGACAATCTGGTGGTGATCCTACAAATAGAATTCAAAAAGTGTTAAGGTTTCTCTAAGACTGTGGCCCCCTGGAGCTTCTCAGCGTCAGGCTAGTTGGTATACACTGGACCTCCGGAAATTTGTCAAAATTATCGTATCTATGTTCCTGCCTGTTTATGATATCAGTGGCTTCTTCTCCAGGTAAATATATCTCATCTGTGACTCTGTTATACATTCACCTCTCCAGAATTTGGAGTGGTGTTTGTCCTGTAACCTTAGATCTCTAATGGGTAAAAGAAAAGTGGTTGATTTACAGTTTGTCAAGCTTTTTCTTATTATGCGTACGTAAATGATTACTTCCACTGTCTTTGTACGTTGGAGGCAAAACTGGCAGTTCCTCTTGATTATTTTTTTTACTTCTTATTCTCTCATCATCGTCATTTTTTCTCTCTCTGAGAATGTAACAAAACTTATTAAAAATTTGTATCTAGAAATGTTACATAATGTTTATGGTTTTAGGTCTGTTTTTATTCGTCTTACTGGACATACAGAAATCATATTTAATCTGATTTTTGTTTACCATTTAGCTGTGTAAAATGTTCCAATACTATGTTTTTGAGTATATTTTTCTTCATTCTCCCTCTTCTAATGTTTTGGAGCCCTTATTGAAGGAGTAAAGATAATTTAAAATATTCCCCTCCCTTATTTTTTGTGACTTGTAGATGCTACTTATTTGGTGTAGCCTGATGACAGAACTTCTGGAAAAGAGACACATTGTCTAGACAGGGCAAAGTAGGTCTCCAGCTTTTCTGGTTCCAGTGGAGCCTCTGCTTCTCTTGGTGTTCATAACTTAAATGAACCTAGCCCTGCTTCCATAGCCCAAATATGTGCAGGTCAAACACCTCTTCTTTGAACCTATCTGAAGGCTCTCATATTTTCCATTTGTTTTCTCCTGAATTGGTTTCACATTATGGCTTTCTTTCTTGGCCATTAATTGTCTGCCTGTCTTCAGGTATTCATTATATTCTGATGTCCTGATGGGAATTCCTTTATCCTCCAGTGATATTCTTTTTTTTCTTTAAACATTTATTTTACGCTCAAGGGATACGTACACAGGTTTGTTACATGGGTAAATTATGTGTCTTAAGGGCTTAGTGTACAGATAACTTTGTCACCCATGTAATCAGCATAATATCCAATAGGTAGTTTTTCAATCCTTTCCCTCCTCCCACCCTCCACCCTCAAATAGGCCCCGATGTCTATTGTTTCCTTCCTTGTGTCAATGGCATGCTAAATCTTTTACTTTTTAAAGATTAAATTAGTTTTACTCAATTTTTACCTACAAATTTAAATGGCAGATAATTGTAGAAGTCTTTTTTTTAAGATAGCATAGTAAAACTATGCAGCGAAATAGCTTTAGAGGCTTGCACTGTTTGTTTAATCAGTCTTGTTTAATGATAAAATACTTTGCAATATACAAAAACAATGACCAAGAAGCGTACCATTTATGAACCTAAACATTATTTCTCGTTACTCTTGGTATCTTTGTGACAAATTATGCTAAACTTATTAGTCACGTCAGAGAAACTTGGTACTTTGTGGTATCTACACTTACTAGGGCTGGAGAGCACTCCTCCTGAGGTGCCAACACTGAATTTATCACAGCTAAATCACAATGTGTCAGTTGTATCATGATAATGAATTTCTTTATCTAGAATGTATTCCTGACCCAGACAATTAATTAGTCAATCAGCAATGTTTCTTGACCCCTAAGTATAAGGAGGATTAATTCTACTCTGCATAGTGGGGAATTAGTAGTAGATTTTCTACTACTAATTTTCAAGTAGCAATGTACTCCAATTGTTAGGCAAATTATGCTCAGATGATAAGTTTAAGTTGAGGAAAGGATATTCTTCTTCTGAAATCCTATGTCTGTGTGAACAATTCATTGAATTTACAGAGGGAACGTAGCCAAAACATTTAAAACTGTCGCAGCATAAGAACCAGCCAATCAAAACAAGTGCCTCTGATGCACCATACACAGGCAGAAACGTGGCTAAATATCACTCATGTTTAGCAACAAAAGGGAAAAAAGTCAGACATGTATAGATAATGGGGATGGTAATAGTGTTTCAGAATCTACTCAGGTACACACAATTTGCAGGCATTGGAAAAAAAATCTAAACCTACCTATGTAACTAACTGAAGAGACAAATATTGCTTTTTCTCAAACTTCCCAAACTCTTGAAAATAAAATTCATCCAAAAATATTTACTTACCACTGTCTACTTTTGTAATGTGTCAAACACCGTGAAATATGCTTATAAGAGAATTCTAAATAGACTGTGTAGTAGTTTTCTGGGAGCTAACATTCTCTTAGATGGAGATAGGCTAGGTAAATTTATAAAATAAAAAAATTATCAGATTGTATTAAATTCCATTAAAAAATTAAACAAAGTGATGTCATCTTGCAGAAATAATTTTAAGATAAGTGTCCAGTAAAGTCACTTGCAAGTGAGAGTTGAGTAGTCACCATCTGAAGTTCTGTACATTTATTAAGCAATGTAATTCTCATATAAATCCAGTGAGCCAAGCAATATTTTTATTTCCACCTTTCAAATGATGGAACAGAGGCACAAAAATGTCAAGTAATGTGCCCCAAGTCAGTGCACTCAGATCTTAGGTCTATGACCTTTATCAGTATAACACAGTGCATCTCCTGATGAGAACTCATGAAAGTCTGAAATGATGAGACAGTTGACCACCTGACCACCTGAAAACATAATAGAATAAGTTTCTATTTAGAGACGACAATTCTTACAAAGCTAGAGGAAGACTTGGACGACGAGTTGAAGTTAGAAAAGGGTCCTGGCCCAAACCATGGAGAGCTTGCAGGCAATATTAAAATATATATATATATAAAATTTACGTTTACATGTATATGTATTTATATATGTAAATATACATGACCAGATACTATGTTTTAAGAATCGTTTGAAAATTGATAAATAACTTCAAAATAAAGATCATTACTGTAATTTATCTAAACAAAGAGATCCTTAAATCATAAAAACTTATATTACCATACGAAAGTAGTG